>NC_041049.1:40084045-40444656 GCF_900634775.1 Gouania willdenowi
GGGCATCGGAACAACACAAATATGTAGTAACTTAGTATATATGTTCTCACTTTGAAAAATAATAATAATTAATTACTAAATTAGTTGTTACTAGGGATGTAACGATTCACTCAACTCCCGATACGATTCGATTCACGATACTGGGTTCACGATACGATTCTCTCACGATTTATTTTACAAAATGAGACTGTAGACAAATGATGATTGAAAAATATTCCTTTATTTTTTTGGGGGGAAAAAAACTAGAAAATACTATACTATTTTCCTTTTATTTCTCATTGTCAAAAGAATCCCTTGATAAACTATTCAAAATAATGCAATTTAACTAAAAATAAATCTTGAATTAAATAAATAAAGGGATAATACAAATGAAGAAGAAGCTTATTAATTTAAATTCTGGTTCTATAGTAAACAATACAAAACTGCATAATAGTTCTTTTTCTTTTTAAAAGTGCAACTGAAAATGTATTTTGTGCCTTAACGATTGGACTTTAAAAAAAAAAAAAAAAAAAAAGTCATTGCCCTGTATTTACGTCAGATATTTGTTTGGACCAGCAGAGGGCGTTGGTAACCCAGTGGTCGGTTGGCATGCAGCTAATCGAGCAGTGAAGAAGAGATGCTATGCTAGCAGACAAAGCTAATAGAATCACGTGACTTTTACAGATATTCATGTAATATTGTAGATATTCTTTCGGTGCTGAAGGGGTAATGAATCATTTATGAACATATTTAAGAGTAGAAGGCACTTCTTAAAAAAAGTACTGCAATTCAATTTTCAGAAGATCGATATCAATCGTGATACCTATGAATCGATTTTTAACTGCCTTACGATTAATCGTTACATCCCTAGTTGTTACTGTAATTTATTCTGTTATTCATAGTGTCAAAATATAATACCTATTTAAATGTATTTCCTGTCCTATTTTAGTTATATTATAGTCCTGTGTAAGATTTCAAAGTATTACTATTTTTAATTATATCATAATATTCATGCTTGTCTTGATTTTGTCTCGGTGCATTCTGGTCTTGGTCTAGTATACTGTGGTCTTGAGCGCAACACTGCTGTGATCCTCTCATCTCCTTTCTTTCCTGTTCTGTTCTCCATTATTTTGTGATGAATGATGCCAAATACACACACCAAATACTATTTGGCATGTGTAAATAAAGTAAACTGAAGAGCGATAAGGCTGAATATAATCTTTAAAACAGCTGTACAGCACCTCGAAAACACAAATTTTACTCTAAATGTGTTCATATTATATTCATTTTTCTACAAAACTACAATAATTCTAGGAGTTTGCCATCCTCAAATCCTTCCTTAATTGCACCAAAATTCTATACAGTGCAGGAAACTATTACTTCATTCCAGAAACAGGAACTGCTTCACTGTCAAGACAACAAATGAACTATTTTATCAGAAACAGCAGAAAGCACTTTTATTAAACAGATATATTATTATCAAAGTTGTGTCTTTGAAGGAGTTGAAATTTTAAAGAGATAAATAAGAAGGAAAACATAAATACATTTTTGCTAGAGTTTTTCTTTTAAATCCTGCAATTTCCTGTAATACCATGTGTTAATTGGTGATTTGAGATGTCATTGCGTACAAATTCAAAAGAGTGAAATAATCATAAATAAAGAGACTTTACTGTCAGAAAAATATAGTTTTTTAACGGACACAGTAATGCAGGCATTATTTATGTTACTTTTTGTAGATTTTAAATTAGTTTAAAATGCTTTTTTATTTTCAATTCAGCCCTGTGTCATGTGCCTAAAGCCTTACGTGAATCACTTTGAATGCCTTGTTGCTGAAATATTCTACATAATGTTGCCTTGCTTTGTTGGGCCAATAAAAAATAATCATAACTTTAATCACACAAACATTATTGATTTTATTGTAATTTCTCTGAATTTTCAACTGAGAAATGCAGAGTTCAGAGTTGCCTTGAAAGCAGCGTCAGTGTCACAGAAAAGAGGTGAAACGGAGATAGAGGAAAACACGTTTTTTGTAATATTAACTATTATTAACTGGCCCATCCAGTTTACTGAGGACCCACCCACAATCAAAATACTGGCGCCGCTACTGGCGCAAACTGACATGAGTGCAGACGTCCGATGGCTGTTTACTATGGTGGTCACACTCGGCTGTGAGGGTGGTATGACGTCTTGGTTAATGAGTTCAAAGGGACAATGACTTTTTTGGTATCCTTAAAAAAAAAAAAGATTCAAATTTCAGAAGCAAACACTCTGACATACTGGGAAAAGATCAACACTGATGGACATTTTTACTGCGTTTTAGTCCAGAGGGCAATCACTGGCTGTTACAGGGACATCTCGTCTCAAGGACAGTATCAGCCAGAGGAGCATGCACAATTTGCAGCTTCTATTTGTTTTGGTGTCCTTATTTCTTTGGCATTGCAGCGTTTTCTTTTAAAGCTACAACATGTTTCTTTTTATCCAATAGTTTGTTTCCAGCCACAGGAAAAGTACACTAGCCTTTCAAGGTCCTCTTGGTATTTCAAAATGTGTCTTTTCAGCAGATCCGTTCCTGCCTTTTAGTGACTGCAGCACTGAGTCGGCACCAAGGAAATGAGCAGAAACGGCAAGTCAGGCTAAATCCTTGTGACTGCCGAGCATTAACTCATGAATATTCATGTTTGACTTTAAAACAAGTGGCCGTGGGACTGCAATGTTACGCACACACAAAAAGGCGAAACACGCCAATAGTCGGACAGTAAACGGCATCCAGGAGGAGGAGGAGGAGGAGTGGTGAAGTAGAGCATCTATTTTTGGTCTTTGTCAAACACACACACACACACTGATTGCCTGCAGCTCAGATCTCCGTTGTGATTGGCTGACAATCAGACGCTGCTAAGTTTAGTCAAAGGTTAGAAGCAATCAGTGCAATTTGCTAATGATACGGGGTCTGGTTGTCATCAGAGCTGAACTGGTTCAATCTGATCCTAGCTGCAGCCTCCGCCTATTTGTATGCAGTTTGGGACGCGTCTGCAAAGAACAAGTGCAGAGACGAGAGAAAACAATCTTTTCTATTCCATTGCAAAACTACGTCACATGATCCAGGCAATTATTTCACCTTTTTTATCAGAGGGTGGCCCTGCGGGGCAAAGAGTCTATTTATCAGAGCACCAGCTTCAGCGAGCCGTTATCAGGATGGCTCAGTCGATGGAGGTCAGCGAGGGGACTTTGTGTGTGGATGCATTAGAAAATAAAAGCTGAGATGTTTATAGTCTTACCTGAAAGCTTCGATCAGCCTCTCCACTTTCTGCGCTTCTCCTTGGACGCGGACGTGAGCCTGGAACTTTCTCAGGGCTTCATCAAGCTCCATACCTGAGAAATCCATCTCATCCACCACACAGCTATGAGGAAACAGACAAATCAAGAAAGACAGTCAGAGAAATAGATGAGGAAAAGTAGAGCTGGGTTGTTGTTTTTAGTAGATCACTATAATAAAGTGAGGGAGTGTGTAAAAAAAGTGGATGAATCGCTGATGGCAATACTTGTCTCGGTCTTGTCTTGGTTTGTCTCAATCTTGTCTCAGTCTTGGTCTTGGTCTTGTCTTGGTCTCGGCTTGTCTCGGTCTTGGCCTTGTCTCAGTCTTGTGCCCGTATTCACAAAGTTTCTCAAAGTCCTGTCAGAAAGGTCCTAACATAGCCATAGCTTGGCTTAAAAGTGATTGAGGAGGTTTCCAAGAGCAACTCTGTGCAAGGAGTTGACAGAAGCTTTTATCTTAGTGAGGAGATGTGGTTGACCCCTTTGCTGGGTATGATGATCTGCTAAACGCTGTGACTGGTTTGTTAGAGAAAAAGAGAAAATTTAAAAAAGCGCTCTGTGCTCCTAGTAATGAATGGAGAATAAAATCAACGAATCATACTTTGACTGCATTAAGAAATGTGTAATCATGAAATTAATTTAATTCAACAAAATTAAATTAATTTGTACACAGCTTAAAATGTTTGAACCTCATTCACATGTCGATCATTATATTGATTTACTTAATGTAGTTAACTTTCCACATTGGTAATTTTACTACTTTATGTTTTTGATATTAATGGTGGAGCAGACACAGCTGTCAGTGATTGCTGTGATTGCTGGTCCTGCTAATCAATGAATCGTTCCCTCTCCTGTGGGAGAGATACGAGTGTGAAGCGCTGTTACCTGCTGCAATCAAAGCGAGGGTGGGGATTACAGCACACAAGCAAGGGAGCAAACTAATAGCGCAGCAATACAAGGCTGCTATTGCGCTACGCTAGGTCTTATTAAATCACTGTCATTAAACATAGAGAGAATATCTTGCTGTCCTCTCTGTCTTTCTCTCTGATTCTGTCTGTTTAAGACACTTTTAGGCTTCTTAAAAGTCCTCCTCACACAGTTTTTCACCTTAAGAGCTCTCTTAGGGCCTAAGATGCTTTGTGAATTACTTTAATTCTAACAAGGAAAAATTCTAAGAGCTACTTTTAGCCTTAGGATTTTTGTAAATACGAGCACTGGTCTTCACTCAGTCTTGGTCTTGACTCGGTCTTGGTCTTGTCTCAGTATTTTCTCGGTCTTGGTCTTGCTGCAAAGAGTCAGAGAGTCAGATAAAGAAAAGTAACACTGAGTTGTTTTTAGTATATCACTATTATGAAGTGAGGGAGTGTGGGTGAAAAAGTGGATGAATCGCTGATGGCAATCCTCCATCTAACATCTAACAGTCATACTTCCATTCTGAAGCCAGTGACCTGGAAGATGCGCATAGAGACGACACGTTTGCACACGTGTACACAAATATAAAGACATACAAACACCCTCTGAGGAGACAAAGGGAGGGACGAGGAGTGATGAAGTGATGAGAGGATGGAGATGAAAGGAGCCCGTGGAAAACACTGCGTGCTTGTGTTTCTGTGTGAGTGTCTTCGTAAAAAAAAAAAGAGAGGAAAAGCATGGGTGTGCATATGTTTGTGTTTAGTTGTGTGACCTATTTCTAGAGTCTCCAGAACAACTTCAGCAGAAAAACCTCTGAGTGCTGCTCTCCATCTGCAGGCGACTAAAACGAGCGACAGCTTCGAGGGAACGTACTCCACTGTGTGTGTGTGCGTGTGCGTGTGCGTGTGCGTGTGTGCGAATATCATTTAAATCATCCATTTTTTCACCTCGTGGCAGGAGAAATTTGTTTACTGTTTACTTTTCTACCTCATCAGTTTAATACGACGCGACCAACAGGTGGATGTTTCACTTTAACAACAATATCTTCTAGGGTTGTGTATTGCCATGAATCTGATGATACATCAAGATTCACGATTTGCATGTCACGATACAATATATTCCATTCCTAAACAATATTGTATACATTGCGATCGATCGCAATATCAATAATTTCAAATTTCAACTGTACAAGAACAAAATGGTATGAAATACAATTTATTTCATTTTTTTTAAACTTGCAAGAGCAAGTAAATGGTAACTAACTGCAATTCAAGAACCAATATAAAAAACAAGTGGTATGTTTATCAAAATGTCAAATTACATTTTTCAAAAAAGCTTAACTTTTTGCTTCTACAACAGACGCTGATACTATAGAGTTCTTAATAATTTTTTATTTTTTTTTTAAAGTAACTACATACATGTATCAAAGTACCCAGTGTGTTTTATGAAAATAAAATGCATTGAGGAATGAGGAAGTTTAACAAGTTCTGATGTGGTTAATAACACATAGTGATCGGGCGTTTACTTGCTATGCATATGTTAACACAATAAATGTTTTTTTCATTAAAAAACACGATTTAAAAGAATCGATTTGGACATTTTATGGATTGATGTGATAATCGTGTGATGAAATATTGCAATACATATCGCCGAATGTATTTTTTCTTACACCCTGAATATATTATGTCTTGTTTGCACATGAAAAGAAAAATCACGAAAATTCAATTTTATTAAAAAATACTTGAATTTACATTTTTGGGAACGTGATTTTTATAATGCTGGGACTTTATCGCGATAATTGCGATCGATTAATTACAGAAAAATGACTTACTCGAGGACGTCTCTATTGAACTGCAGCTTGCTGTTTCCCAGGAACTCTCCGATCATCTGTCGACTCAGGCCTTTCCTCTGCAGCAGGAAGTGAGCCACTCCGATCGCCGTGTCGGGGACGAACCCTCGTGTGATCAGGAAGTGGATCCCTCTCTCAGGGTTTCTGTTCACAACCACAGAAAAAGGGTTAGCGATGGCGCCATGTGTACTGTAGGCCTGAGAATGGACGGGAGACAAGTGCATTCATGTGAAAACGCTTCTTTTTATGGACGTTTGGATCGAACTCTGATGACTTTAATCTATACGCAATCATGACAGAAGCAGGCGTGCTATTTTTAAAAAATGGATGTCGGCTGTCTTTCCTGTTCCATCACATTTGCGTCCCTCTGTTTCCCTCCTTCACTATCTCATTTTCCACGGACATCACAAGCGATGACAGCGAGGAGTCAGCTCGCACTAACATTCCAAAGTAACTGCTTACAAAGCAGCAGAATGAATGCAAAGTCGAATTCATTATTTTTTCTGCAACAGTAGCTGCGTTTCCATTACCCTTGGAAATGTGCAAAATCTAAATAGTTCAATAAAAACTGGTAATAGAAACACCTTAATTTCCAAAAAATATACCTAAAAAGTTTTTACTCTTTCATGAGGAGGTTTTTCAGAAATTTCAATATTACAATACAATACATTTCTTAACTGACTTCAGTGACTCTGGCAACTAGATTAAATTCAAAATCAATGTAAAAGACAAGACTTCAAGCGACTCGACTCACGTGATTCCAGTCACTCAATGGTGTGATCCGAGTCATTGGAAGTCACACAAAGTTAAACATTTGAGCAACTTTGAGTGACGTTGGGTCACGACATCTGATCAAGTTTTTCCCTACATCACTTGCCTATTCGTTATGTCACTGGAGGAAACAGTGATTGTGGCTGTATGAGGCTACCCCGTCTTGAACGACACCTGTGCTCCTTTTTACAGTGACTGCAATAATATAAATACAGCGTCTCGCCTTCTGGCAATTCTGGATTTTGTTCAACAAGTTAAGTGCTGCAATCGTGGTAGGATCAGCAATGTTTGATGTGAAAATGAAAAAAGAGCCGTAAACAGGTTTTGAAATTGGCGGGGTAGAGAAGAGATATCTCACGGGATGAGATTTCACCAGAGTTACGAGGCTCCAAAAAAACCTTCAATGGAAACACACTCAAAGCGCAAATGTACTTTGTTGAAACGTTAGCGATAGAATTTTTTATTTTGCGATAAACTGTAATAGTGACTAGTGACACGTGTGAGCATGTTTGAGTCGCTCGTGCACTCACACGTTGAACAGGTTGAGTCCGATGCGGTACAGCCGTTTGCGATGAGTGTCATTGGAAAGCGTTGGTGAGCGGCAGGTGGCCGGGTCCTGGCAGCGATCCCGGGGCAGAGAAACAACTAAAGCCTGGAGGGCATCCGGACTGACCGCCCCTCCCAGCTGCTGTGGGTGGGTGTAGTGGTACTGCTGGTACTGGGTGTAGATCTGAGCAGGCTGCTGGTTTGACTGGGCAGAAGTGGAGGTGGAGGTGGAGGTGGAGCTTCCCTCTGCCTCCCCTCCTCCTCCTCCTGCTGGAGGCGCTGCCGAGCCCCTCCTCGACCCCATATCTGCCATTTCCAGCTCCTCGCTGGGTGGAGGCGCGGGAAAGTCCAGCTCATCTATGAACTGGTTGTCTCCTCCAGCAGCCATGCCGCTCACCGAGGCCTTCCTGCTGCCTGCGTCTCCTGCACCCGCGTTGCCCAAAGAGGTGGTGGTGGTGGTGGTGGCGGAGGAGATGGTGTAGGAACTATTGCTGTCAATGTGAACCGTGACATCCCTGAAGGCCATGAGCAGCGAGCTGGCGCTGCGAGGCAGACACGCGCTCTCTGCAGCGGCGCGGAGGGCTCCGGGGTCCATCAGAAGTCCTTTCCCCTCCGCATTGTCCGACAGGCTCCACCCACGAAGGGCGTCGTCGATCGACTGAGCCAAAGAGTGAAGCTGCAAGCACAAGGATATAAACTCACATCACAGGCCAAACTTAATCAGGTCAGGAGATGCCGTTTGAGTTTGAGATGACTGAAGGAATATTAATTAGAGCCTGTTTGTTTCATATTCACACACACTAAGAGGGTAAAATGTGTAGTTTCTATAGAAATGTCACACAAATGTGTAGCTTACAGTGTTTGATCATAAATATGAAGAAAAGGCTGACTAAATACATTTAAAAATTAATTTAAGCCTGTGGTGGTGGTGGGAAGCTACATGTGCAGCCACAGCTGCCCATCCCACTCCCAACAAGTTCATGAAAATGTTTACACTGACTTGTTCAGAGAAGCAGTCTTCCAGCTGTGTGAGCGATGGTCCAGAGGTTGGAGGCGGAGCCGGCCCTGAAGCAGGTGAGGGTGTGGCCTGTTGAGCTGATGCAGGTGATGGTGGCAGAGAGGTGGAGCGACACGGCGGAGGGGGAGGAGTCTTGGACCGCAGCGGTATCTGTCCTCCTCCTGGATGCAGGGAGTAACTGTGTCTCTGGGCGGCGTTCCGATTCCGGCCTGACGGGCTGCGCTGTCGCAGCGATATCCGACGAGGAAGCTTGCTCTCCGACAGCGAGTTGCGAATCTTCTGAAAGTTTTTGCTGAGCTGGTACTGACGGAAAGCTGTCTGGATTCGACGTGCCGCCCGCCTCGCTATGAGATGGCCTCCGTACTTCTGTTCCAACTCTTCTATCTGCGAAAATTTTAGAGCACATGTGTCAAACTCAAGGCCCGGGGGCCAAATCTGGCCCTTTAGTGCAGTGGTTCCTCAACCTTTTCAGCCCACAACCCCCAAAATAAAAGTTCCAGAGACCAGGGACCCTCACTACACCTGCAGTTGTTTGAACACAAACATGAACATTGAAGAACAGTCATGTGGAGACAGGGCCATCTATAACGAGGAATAAAGGGGAGAGCATTTTGGAGCCCATCCATAAAGTCAGCAAAACGATGATCCATTATTCTAAGAATCTGTGATAACCACATTTATTTATTGATCTAAATAATATTCACTGTTATCCAGGAAGTTTAGACCATCGTATATAGTCATCTGAAAGATGTAAATTATTGTTTTAATCAATATAATTGTTTAAAAATGACCAAAAATGGTGAAATAGGTTAAAAGTTGCAAATTAGAATGGTCAAAAACAGAAAAGAAAAGTAGCAAAAAGAGTTCAAAGTGTCAATATTGACCAGTGTCGGTGTCATGTGGGGGCATTCGCGTGCAGTGCCCACCCAGCTGAGCTACTGTGCCCCCCCGCCACACACACACACACACACACACACACACACAGGGGGAGCTTTTTATTAATCAAATATATATGATTGGCTATCGCAACTGACTGTGTCCATTCACTGACAGCGGACGGGAGTGTCTACTCCATAGACATATTATATTGTAGTGTAATTGTTTTACATTTGTTTTATTGAACGTACCCTAGAGCTGTTGTTAGGATCAGCCAATAGAATGTGTATATGTCTATGGCCTGCTCCAGAGCCGTATAGAGAGAGAGTTGCATCAAAGGAAGTACAAAATGCTTGACCATCACGTGATTCATGCAAGACTGAATTTGTTCCCAGAAGTTAGTGGCGGGTCATTCAAATCCATTGATTCCTAGTGACATACCTGGGATTTTCGGTAATTTGTCATCAATAACTGCATTGATTGACAATATTTATACAGTACACCTTCATATGTATGTGTGTATACAATATATGTTTATGTAGTTCCATAAATATTTTTTTTTCCTCACGGAAATTCATATTAATAATTAGTGTTAACAGCTTACCTGCTTTTTTGACATAGTTAAGGCCAACATTAATTTGGTTAAAAAATGTGTTAATATGTATCTTATACAGGATGCATTGCTTTGAATTTTCTTTAATTTTCTTAAAAAAAACGGATCATTAAAAAACACCACATCCAGACAGGACACATTGATGACATATTAGATTTTTTACTACACTTAGGTACCAAGATAAATTCATTAAATAAATGTCTAACAAAGTCAGAAACATTAATAACTTGTCATGCAGTTTGCTGTGCTGCATGGGGATGCTCCACTTGTTCCAAAAAAGGAGTGAAAATGTATGGCTTCCCCTGCTGCACACTGTGCACATAAATCTGAACACCAAAATGCTATTTCACTACAAATACTATTCTGTAGTAGTATACAGTATGTATGTGACAAACAAACCTCATGTATCCTCGACTTAGGCTAACATCGTCTTTAAGATGTTTTGCAAGTTTGTTTTAGCTGTGGAGGGTTTGGTGGCCTCCATTTAATAATGGCTCTGACTCTGATATTAACTTAGAAATGCCAGAAAAAGTGGGAACAAATGCTTTAAATTGGCAAATAATGGGTCAACATATGCGACATTAGGTGGGAAAAGTGGTGGAAATGTCTTGAAAGTGGAAAAAATGTGCAGAAAAGGCATTGCCATTTGATGGAAAAGTGGCAGAAATGGGAGTAATGTAGCAAAAATGCTTTAAAAGGAGCAAAATTGTGGCAAGAAAAAGTGATGAAAATTGGTTACAATGTGGCAAGTTTGGTGTAAAAAAGGGGTAAAAATATGCAAAAATCATCAAGGGTTTCAAGAAATTCAAGATGACGTCCAAAATGGCCATCAAAAATACCCAAACCTATAATTGGTAACATATAGTTTACGAGGTCATGAAATTTATTTGTGACATTGTAGGTTTTATTGAGTTATCTCCAGTCATAAACAAATTTGGTACACAAATGGGAGGAGATTTGAGTATGTAATATACGTATATAATTCCTAAAACTTTTTTATTGTCATAAATCAATTCCTTGACCACAAGAATCCCATATTTGATATATTTCATGGCAAAATGGTATTGAATTTACCAAATTAGGACCAATTATTGATTTGAGTATTTTCGGCGACCGTCTTGGACGCCACCTTGAATTTCTCAAAACCCTCAATGATGCCAGCTTGGCATCATCCAGGTCCAGATTCTATGGAACTAACTAGTGCGGGTGAGGAAAGAAGCGTCGACATTCACCGAAGCAGAACGAACACAGCATCGACTTTAACGTGTTTTATCGATCAGTAATGTAAATGGGTCTGAGGAGAGGAGAGTCACGCTCCCCTTTGGTTAGAATGTATTTTTAGCATCACAGGGTTTGTGGTAATAGAACCAAGGGAAGCCTCGTCCATCATCATTCTGCTGCTAAAAGTAGCATGAGGACCCTTGAGCCAAAGGGATGAAAGGGGACAAACGGGCTGTGGACGAGATGTGTGTTTTTCACATGATTACTTAAATAAAAAATTAAAATAGATTTAGGCATCTATCAAAGACGATTAAAATTTTAGGGAAAAAAATCAACTTAATTTCTAGCAATGCTGAAAATTGTTAATTCAAGAGTGGATTTAATGTGACCCACTGTTAGCGCTGGTTTCTTACCAGAGTGTCAAAACAATGAGGGGAAAAGTGCTCGTGTATGATCATTTAAACATTTTTTCTTCAAATTTTTGACATCCCAAATTGTAATACATAGTAAATAATAGAAGGTTGAAAATACATTTTTATTGTTCACTACTACTTAGCTCTGACTTCTAGCCATTATCTTCCTAACAATACATTATTCTATTTTATTCGGCCATGGGCCACGATAGCTATCCGTGCACCAACCCCAATCCTGGTCATATTTTATTATTTAAATTTGAATCTGTTTTAACTTTGTGAGGTACCGCAGTAGAAACTTTCTTTTAGTGTCAAGTTAAAGGTGTTTATACACAGTTTCTAGTTATAAAAAATAAAGAAGTCATTATCAAATGTAAATTTGGCAGTGTCAAATGTGTACAAGGGGTATTATCATAAATAGCTCATTAGCATGTAATAAAAAGAATTCAAACCAAGGTGCACGGATAGCTATCTTAGCCCATGGCCGATGTTAAAAGAAATTACATTTGTTGATTTTTTATTTTATTGTTTTTAAGAAAACGAAGAGAAATGCAAACACTTGTGCACACCTGACTCTGATGGATCCGTCCACACACCGCAGAGCATCAAAAAAAACAAGCTGTCATCTAGAATTGTCTTGTTTCCACTGAACAGGAGGCAAAGGAGACAGAAAAAAAGGAGGACAGCTGTGCACGTGGCTGATGTGCACGCTCGCACTGCAGCTGCATTAGTAGCAACAGCAGCAGCAACTGAAGCTGCAGCAGACCTTTCAGCAGTTTGCTGAAAGAAATAAAGACGTCTCCGGCTGCCAGGAGCAGTTTTTGCCTGTTACCATGACAACCTAGCATCTCTCCTGCTCCTGTCGCCGTGGCACTGGTTCCCTTGGTGTTCTTTTTCATGTCAACAGAAATAGAAACAGATCCAAATGGGATTCTGCATTTTTTTCTCTTGCACACACGTGAGACCCAGATAATAAAATATTAGCAGAGGTGTAAAGAGAACTGATATATCCTACTCAAGTTACTTGATTGAAATTGTACTCAAGTACAAGTAGAACTAAGTCAAACATTAAATACACAAATATAAGTAAAAAGTAGCTCAATTAAATAGTACTTAAAGTAAAAGTTACAAGTTACTTTCAACCCCCGCATTTATTGTTGGTAATAAGTCACATTCCCTTGCATACAGTAAACATCTTGTGTATAAACTTTAAAAGGAAGAGACCAAATCTTGCACAATTGGAACTTAGTTTATTTTCTACAAAGGCATCTGTATATATAAAAAAAAGGTTTGTCACAATGTACAATTTTTAAAAAATATAACAACACCAATTCATTCCATTCAAAATAATAAAAAAAGAATTATCAGGCAAAAAGTATAGATACATTTATGAACTCTAAAACTGAGAAAATAACCCCCATTCAAAGCTGTTTTAGCGCCGTGCATTACATTTAATCTGATTGGTCGGCTATGATGTGATGCATTTTCAACTCTGAATATTACCCCCTCATGCATTGGGGGGGTTCCTGTTTTTTTTTTTTTTTTTTTAGGATGCAGCAAACAAACAACATACCTGTTTGTTTTTATTCTCCAGGCTGATCTCGTACTCGCTGGGTCCTTCTCTTTTCGTCCTCTCTGCCTCTTGTCCTCCCCCAGATGAGGTCCCATCTTCCAGGCTCAACATTTGTCCACTGCCACAGAAGAAAAGGAGGAAATGATGAGAGAAGCCTCACTGTAGTGTTATCACAGTGTGCTAGTCATCATCAGCTATGCAGGATGTGAACACTGTGTGCACAATTTTGATTTGTGCCTGTAACAGCCCGCGGTTAAAATGACTGACTTTAGATGTCCACTCCTATTTGCTCAGATTTGTGGCTCCACTGTCCGAGAAGATTTCCAGTGAAGTAAAAGTTCTTAATATTAAAACGTCAAGACCAGTCTTTCCCCCTGGACATAAGAACGTAATTTTTTTGTGGTCTGAACATCTGACAGTTTAACAAAAAGAATCACAGAAATTAAAACTGCTATTTGCCAAATTTAAATGTACTTATTAGAAGATCTATGTCTAACAAACACATTATTATGCACCATTTTTGTTTCAATAACTTTAAAAATAGGACTGTCTTACAGTTTTAGAGCCTGTGTTACTCCATCTTGAAATCATGTTATTGATGATGTCACAAGGCCCCACTGTTCTGAAATATAAATCTAGTTCAAATAAAATGCAGTATAAAAATACCTGAGATGGTGCATCTTGTCACTTTGTGTACTAATCCTGGCAACAACAAAACATCAAATACTAATTTTAGAAAGTGAAAAAGTCTCTGGAGATGCCAAAAATGTGTGATATTAAAATGGGGTCACGACTCAAAAAAGGTTAAGAACCACTGATGCAATGTCACATAGAATATAGCCCTACAGTAAAATGTGTCTGAATTTTACCTATCCTGAGGAGTAACATATAATTTTAAAAAAAAGAACAATAATCTGTAAAGAATGTAAATCAGTAAAGCAAAGTAGCTCTCATCATATCTCAGCTTTTTTGATGAGATTGTGTCTCTGTCACCATGGTTACTCTTACATTGGCTAATGTATAATTTGTGGCAATGCATGGAGGCTCCTAACTACTGGTTGATTTATATTCTAGTTTACAATTTATATTTTCAATTCATGTACCCCCTATGACAATTTGCGTACCCCTGGAAGTACCATAATCCACTTTGGGAACCTAGGTTTTAGAGCAGCCAAAATCAGCACAAAATGTCATTTTGACTGAAAACGCTGCTAAATAATCTAAAAATCAGGATGAATGCTTCACTACAATAGAAAACAATGGGATGTTTACAGGCAGTGGGGCCGTGTGACATCTTCAATTATGGGATTTCAAGATGGAAGAACACAGACTCTAAAACTATAAAGTAGTCCCATTTTTAAAAGGTAATAAAATGAATATGGTGCAACATAATGTGTTTTGTTAGACACAGATCTACTAATAAGTATATTTTAAAGATTTTAGGCCAAACTTGTAAAAACAGTGCAGGATCCCTCAAAGCCACTATAATTATCCAAAAACGTATTATTATTATTATTATTATTATTATTATTATTATTATTATTATTATAGTATCTATGTAATTATGAAACCTAGTGTTACGTAGTTACAATTACTTAGTTATAGTTTACTTAGCGTTACTTAGTTACAGTTCCTTGAATACATAGTTACTGTTACTTAGTTACAGTTATTTAGTTACTTAGTAATAGTTACAGTTGTATGGTCAGCAGAAAAAAATGCTGGCTCCTGATTGATGGACGACATCAGGTTTTTTTTTTAATGCATCCTAACTTGCATTTTCTTTAGGAAATGCAAAATATTCTAGTATGTTTACTTTCTATAAACCAAGTGATCTTAGTTCATCTGTTTAATTTGAACATATTTGTCTGCACGTAACACCATAGATCTTCACTTCAATACATTTTATTTATGAATGCCTTTCAAAAAAACTCAAGGACACCTTACAAGCAGAGTTAAAAATAATAAAATAATAAAAACATAAAATCACAAAGCAGCAAATATAAAACATAAAAATTAGAGACTTAAAAAGGAGGAAATTAACAGTTTTACATTTAATAATAAAAGCAAGAAAGTTCTGTATGCATGCGTTTGTGTGTGTGTGTAGTAGTAGTAGTAGAAGTAGTTTGGAGCTTTACTTTTTGTTTTGTACAGTTTTGTTACTTTTCTGATTGGAGCTACAATGGCTATGGAGTTTGGTTATCAGCAGTGTTTTTCAGTAACGGGGTAATCTAACTGATTACTTTTTACGCCGTTACAACGCCGTTATCGTTACTGAACGTTAAATGCGGTGCGTTACATGCATTGATTAAATAAACTGTTATCCGAAAGCATCCCTGGCTTCTTACTCAGCTGTAGTGAGGAGGTGGGTTAAAAACAAGGTGAGCGATTATGATTGGCTAAGGCAACATCATGTTTCATGGTAGCCAATCAGAGCCAGTGTTTTTACACATGTGCCAGCAAGAGGAGGCAGGTTAAAAACAAGGTGAGCGATTATGATTGGCTCAGGTGACGTGCCAGCACACGCGACACACACACACACACACACACACACACAGCAGATTGGATGAAGCAGCAGAGATGGTGAGCGTGGAGCAGTCTGATGAAAAGTTGTCATTTTTAAGGTGACGATACAAACACTACTTTAAATTAATTGTGGTCAAAGGCAAGAACGTGCATGTGAAGTGTTCATTAAATCCAGGAGAGAAGACTATGTCCACATCTGTTATAAGCAACTCAGATTTAATGAAGCACCTCACGACACACGCATCTAAAAAATGTGAATTCTTTGACATATAGCAATTTTTTGTTTTTTTAACAATAACGCAAATAGTTACTTTACTTGGTAATGAGTTACTTGCTTTATAGAGTAATTCAGTTACTAACGCAGTTACTTTTTGGAACAAGTAGTGAGTAACTATAACTAATTACTTTTTTAAAGTAACGTTCCCAACACTGGTTATCAGCGTCTCAAACATTTCATGGGAGCTCTCTGAATAGATAATTTGAAACTGTCAGCCACTGGTGAGTCTTTTGCCGACAAGTTTCCCATTGTTTAAACCATAAACCTGTCCGCGTAATTGCTCACTAACACGCTGTGTCTCACGCATTTCAACAACCTGTGATGTGCATGCACGCAGCTGATGCGCGTGTGTGTGAGAGAACCCACAGAGGAGATGGAGAGAGTCCCACATGGCAACCAGGACGACAGGTAGCGACACACACATCTCAAAACACACCTTCACCACACATAAGGTATTTAAAATAAGAATATACTAAATGAGTAAAATAAAAAAAACTAAATATTTATACAAAAAATACACCAAAAAACAACAAAAATATGGAAATGACTCAAAATACACAAAACAAAATATTTATACAAAAAATACACAAAATGACAACAGAAACGCACAAAACTGTGTTGATTGAGTCCTTATATAGAAGAGTGTGGTGGTGGTGGTACATTTCCTTATGAACTGTAAGGCCGGATTTATTGTAAAGTCATTCTAGTTGTCGTCCTTTAGCTTTGAGGAGGCGGAGCAGGGGAGTGAACCAGGGAGCAGAGTGGGTGAATGATACAGTCCGGGTTTTAAGGGGGGCCAGTGAGTTCATGAGGCATGATGTGAAGTCAGTAGTGAGTAAGTTGTTCAGATTGTCCATGTGGATAGTAAAATCACCAAGCACAATGACATTGGGAGAGAGGGTGCAGAGGTGGGTGAGAAGTGAGGAGAATTCATTGATGAAATCCTTATT
The DNA here is from genome assembly GCF_900634775.1 of Gouania willdenowi. Taxonomy (NCBI): domain Eukaryota; kingdom Metazoa; phylum Chordata; class Actinopteri; order Blenniiformes; family Gobiesocidae; genus Gouania; species Gouania willdenowi. The sequence continues at coordinate 40,100,879 of NC_041049.1, forward strand.
GTGTTTGGGTGGACGATACACAGTGGCTATTATGATCGGTGTTGGTCTGTTTATTTGCAAAGAAACTTATTCAAATGATGTGAAGCATGGGCTGGAGAGGGGCGAGACCTTCCACTTCTCCTGGTAGATTATCGCAAGACATCCCCCCGCAACCGGAGAGGGGGTACCTACAGAAGTAAACAAACCCAGGTGGTGTAGCTTCATTTACCTGAGAAAAGTAATTCTGCTGCTGCCAGGTTTGCGTCAGACATAGAAAATCCAGTTCGAGGAGAAGTCCTTTGCTTGTGAGCGAGCGGATGTTAAATAGTCCGATGTACTCGAGGGTGGAGCTAACATTAGTCGACCTAGCTAGGTTGGCTAACAAACCATAGTCCGCTGTCCTGCCGTAGCTTCTCCGACGATGGCGAGATGTGGACCAGAAGGAGTTGATGGCGGAGGCGTCATTGATGTGGAAGCTCCGACGAGACCCATGGTGGATGTATTTTTGAGGGGGGGACGAACAATGCCCGGGAACAGGTGCAGCACCGCGGTGGAGCAAGTTGATGAAAAACCGCAGCTGGAGGAGCTCGGAAGTCGTGGAGCAGGGCTGCCGATGAACAAAGTATGCTGGACAGGACGATCAAAATGACGACAAGCCACCCAGCCAGTCTGCCGATCATGATGGCAACAAACTTAAACCAAAAACTTTACCGGTGAGTAGCGGCAGCAAGACGCGCCAGCGTTTGCTCGAAACTGAAAGCAACAAATCAAAGTGCAACATAAATTGAAGATAAAAACTCATCCAGACCTCACAGTTTATTAATTATTACTCGAGATGAGTATGTTCAAACATGTTTTGAGTCTGTCTCACAGTACGTCCACTGGAACAATGTCTTGTCCTCCACTCGTAATCCCACACCATTTTTGATAATGGAACGAGGATCTTTCGACTGATTTATCAAAAATCTCCAAAAAAATCATGTCCGTAAATTCAATTTTTGTTTTTTTGTCTCTCTGCCATAAAAAAAAACATTGCTTGTCTCGCGTGAGATAAAACTCTGACACAGCTTTATTTTGAGAGGAGGTTGCAGGGATGTAAGCCTAGAAGTATGATCACACTCTAAGAGCTTTATAATGGTGTGCATTAATGGCTGCGGGTGAGTGTGCACGAGGTTGTGTGTCAAGTTGTGTGCTTCTACAATCTTTTTTTTCCAACCAGGATATAATGCTTACTCTTATAATTCTTCACACAATAGAGACCCTGGCTGAACTGGACTGAGGGAAAATAAAGAGCCTGCTCATGGTTAAATAATGAGTGCATCTCTAGAGTTGCTCTGTTTACTTTGATTGCAAAAAAAAAAAAAAAAAGAGGAAACAGCAGCAGTGCAGCAGAGGAAAGTGGTCCAGACACATCTTTAGAGACAATAAACTCTGAGAAAATAAAAAAGGAACAAGTGGAAAGGCTAAGGGAGGAAATGAGAGGATAGTCTGTGGGAATGTTCACGCTGGAGGCTGAAGGCACGATCAGAAACTCTATTAAAATGCTGCCATGCCCCCGTGCTGCATGAGAATACATTAGAGTACATTAGAATACATTAGAGGCTTTAAAAGCAAGACTTGAGCTGTTATGCATCTGGACGGCGAAAGCCTACACAATTATATGGACGCCACACACACAAACACACACACACACTCTGGTTCTCTTTCCAACATTCATGCTTACATATGTAATGACTACGAACAGACAGGCTGTGTGTGTGTGATGTCATAGTGAAACACACACACACACACACACACACACAGTAGGCTGCAGCATATTTCCAGGCCTCTACAGAAAGCCGTTTAAGCATAAATGTGATATCAACCATTATAAAGCTCTACTAGTGCTCAATGTTGGAGTACATGTACTCAACTTTGGTTTAGGTTTACTAGTGCACGAGTAGACTTTACTAGTGAAGCACAAACTGTCACTAGTAGTACTAGTGAAGCAAAATCTCAATCATAGAAAGTCAATTTAGATTTGGAGTTGACTTTCAAAAGTATTCCAACCAATCAGAGAGCTGGATTTAGTTATAATCCCTCCTACTTAATTTGCATTAGGTCTACTAGTACTACTAGTAGTAGTAGGCTTTTATGGAAAGCAAAAATTCAATATCAGTGATATCAACCATTACTAAGCTCTAGCGCTCAATTTTGGAGTACATGTACAAAATTTTGGCTTTGATTTACTAGTGCATGAGCAGACTTTACTAGTGAAGCAAGAGGTGTCACTAGTTAGCATCATAGGTTAATAAGTCAGTGGGGAAATAAAATAAGACTTGCCATTGGCTTTTGAAAATATTCCAACCAATCAGGGAGTTGGATTTGGTTCTAATTCCTCCTATTTCATTTGCATTAAGTCTACTCGTACTACTAGTGAATCGTTTGGCTTTACTAGTACTACTAGTAGACTAGAAACACGTTACTAGTACTCAGACCCAGTCCAGCCTATACACAGACTAAGCGGCTGCATAGGGCCCCCTGGCCACAAGAGGGCCCCCAACCTAACAACCGCAGTTGCATGTTGCTGGTACTGCTGTGCATTGCGCGCATCAACAACATTTGAAGTGTTTACCTGTGTTATCTGTTTGCTTTACTTGAATTTAAAAGCACTTTACTATTTCAATTGACTTTTGACACGTAATGATTACATTTTACAAAAAATAAAAGCAGGAATTGCTGAATATATTTGTCTTTTCAGTTTAAATTTAGGTTTGGAATCATCTAGTGTGAGTTTCAATCAATAGGAATGACAAATAAAATATAGGTGTATACGCACAAAAATGTTTTTGTTTTACCCAAAATTTTTGCACGTGCACTAAGGGCCCCATATACTAAATTTGCTTAGGGCCTCCAAATGACTTGGGCCGGCCCTGCTAGTACTACTAGTGAGATATTGTAAGTGTACTAGTAGTATTAGTAAAACAAAAAAAATGTTTTACTGGTAAAGGTTTTTGATGCACTAGTTCCTGAGTAGACTTTACTAGTAAAGCAAAATTATCTACTAAAAGACAATTTTGTGTCACTAGTAGCACTAGTAAAGCTTTTAATTTTTACTAACGTATTTTAAGTTCGCATTCACACCGACGGATCCTAGAGTGGTTAAATCGCTGTTGGACCCATTAGTTCTTATAATCCTCCTTGTTTGGTCAGTGTGAACACGCAAATGTCTATAGTGGATCAAAAAGGATAATTCTATAGTGATTGTTTCTGTCGGACTCCGAGCATTTCAAATCAAAGTCTAGAGTGATTAGGTTCTCTACGAAGGAACAGACTAAACAGAAGAAAAATCAGAGATGAGCGCACGACATTGTGGTTGGTCATGAGAACCAGCGACGGTCAAAACCAGTGCTTTAAAACCAACAAAAGCATGACAAGTTGTTGCTGTTCGATTGTTCAATGTTGGTAAAGAACAAACAGTGAAGGAAAACATTTATGAGCGCTGGCTTTGACCCATAGATGAGACAATCTTATTCAGATTTCTATTTCTCTGCCTAGAAAAGTCTCTACCCAAGTAACTGCGCCCTCAACTGATTAGCTCATGTAACTGCACCAGAGGCTGTTTGGAGGATCAGAAGTTGTTCTCTGAACACAAACCGAGCCAAACCAAGGTGATCAAATTATCAGCTGTCCTCCACCCATTCAGACCAAGTCCACCACTAAACTGGTGTGAAAGCAGCCTATGTCTACTCAAACTAGTATCCATCCATCCATTTTCTGTCCCTCTTGCTCTTTTTTCCGGGGCGGTAGGGTCTGCTGGTGGCTACTGTATTTTTTCTCCAGCGCAATGGGCGCTAAGCGGGGCTACACACTGTAACGGGCGCCAGTCCATCGCCGGGCAACACAGACAAACCTCCACTCACACTCACATTCATTCCTATGGCCAATCTAGAGAGTCCAATCAACTTAATAGTCATGTTTTTAGATTGTGGGAGGAAGCCCACGCAGCACAGGGAGAACATGCAAACTCCACACAAAAAGGACCCAAGTGTCCACCCCAGGGCTTGAACCCAGGACCTTCTTGCTGTGAGACAGACGTTCTAACCACAAAGCACACAAAACACAAAATTGCCTATGAGTAGATGATTTTTCTTTACTGGTAAGGTTTGTACTAGTCCACCAAAAACCTTTCCTAGTAATACTTTTATTGTTAACTAGTACTACTAGTACACACAAAATATCTCACTAGTAGTACAAGTAGAGTGTTTTTAGTCTACTAGTAGTACTACTAAAGCCAAAAGATTCACTAATAGTACTAGTAGACTTAATGCAAATGAAATATGAGGAATTAGAACCAAATCCAACTCCCTGATTGGTTGGAATACTTTCAAAAGCCAATGGCAAGCTGAATTTATTTTCCCTGCCTCCTTATTAGAATATGATACTAACTAGTGACAGTTTTTACTTCACTAGTAAAGTCTACTCATGCACTAGTTAGTAAACCTAAAGTGAGCACTAGCAGAGCTAAATAATGAATATGACATTCATGTCCAAATGGTTTCCCACAGGCCTCTCTTATGCTCTGATGAAGTGGATGGATGACAATCAGTCGGCGTCGTGTGTTGCAAGATGATGTTAGCGATGATAATAATAAGCTGCGCTGTTACACATCTGAGCAGCATCTCATCATCTCAGCTGGCCATCCACTACCGCCGCGCCATTAGCCCATCCAATCAGGAGTGAGTGGGTGTTGGAGGGAGGTCGTCGGATCACAGAAAGATTTGGATATCAGAAGGACAGATGGTGACAACGATGAAGGCGGGATGAAGAAGAGAGAGACTTAAGGAGTGTGAGACGATTCAAATAAAAGAGCCAAAGAGACTGATGTACTCTAGGTGTAGAAATAAACAACGACGGGAAAAGACTTGATTCTAAAACAAAATAAAAACAAGGATTAAAAGATGAGCGATGAGAGGAATGTGGCGGCAAAGGAGGGCACTTGGTAATCATTGAGAAACTGTTCATAAATAGCTTTTCTACTTTAGAGTCCTGCTCTTTTTAAACATTCCATGAACAATGTGTGCAAACTGTTCATTCAACCAATACACAAGCATGCCCACGCACACAAAGAAGGCTGAAGTGGCTACAGTAGCCTCTCTGGTTACTATGGCAGTGCATGCTGTTGCGTCATTCTTGGGGGTTGCCATGAGCGCCTTCATAGTGGCGCTTCCTCTTCATGCATCATCCTCCACCCTTTGGTCCTGTTGCTATACGAAGGCACTCTGGAGGCAACGGGAAACACTAACAGGCTTCATACAGTATAGCTCCATCATTGACACACACACAGACACAAACACACACTCGATGTCGAGAGTGATTAAAAGCCTGGATGTTGCCGTGAGTCAGTGGTCGTGCACGAATGCACACAGATGAGACGAGAGCGCAGTTTGTTTGCTTTTTTGTAGTTACTGAAAGGGGGACAAAGTGGAAAAACATGTTTGATCAGCGCTGGGTCTTACCCTGATGAGCCGGCCACATCTGTCTCAGGATGCTCGGGTGCGGGGCAGCAGAACTGATGCAGCACCGTCTCACTCCTAAGACACAAAGAAAAAGAAGATGAAGAAGGGTCAATAAAGCAGGTAACAGATTGTCGCACTAACTATACTATACACTACAAACTCTGAGTATTTAAATGAGTATATACTGTCTACTATAAACTATAAGTATGATTAGGATGATGAGCATTCCCACTGAAGTATACTTCCAAATCTCCCAAGATGCATTTGGAACCTACAAGGACAAAAACCTGAAGCACACTGAGGCTAAATATCTCTGTTTATTCTTCACCTTTGAAAGTTCTGAAAGCATTTTATCTACAAAAGTGACCAAATGGTAAATGGACTTGATTTATATAGCGCTTTATCACCACACTGAAGCAGTCTCAAAGCGCTTTACATAACAGCTTATTCACCCAATCACTCTCACATTCACACACAGGACAGGACAGCCATGCAAGGCGCTAGTCGACCACTGGGAGCAACTTAGGGGTCAGTGTCTTGCCCAAGGACACTTCGACACATAGTCAGGTACTGGGATCGAACCCCCAACCTCTCGATCAGAAGACGACCCACTACCACCTGAGCTCATTTAGATGTCAAACTTAGTATGAGTAGTACGTTAGGATGACATTTCCAGTTATTCTCAGTTGGCAGTTGATTGTGTTTCCATATTCTTTGTTCAGTGTTTTCCAGCATCCACAAATACCCTTACGAGGCTGCTCTCAGACAAAGGATTACTCTGCCATTATATGCTACACTTTGGCTCTGATCCTGCAGTAAATATCCTATGTAGGTCAATTTAAGGCTGAGAAAGCTTAGAGTGAGAGTGAGTATTTACATGTTGGTGCATGTGATGTGCTGATTTATGCCGTCGCTTCTTCATTTTCATCAGATCAGCAGTGATTTAGCAGAATTACCCAAATAACTCTCTCTCTCTCTCTCGGCAGAAGGAAATTCCACCTCTGCTTCCTGTTCCTCGCCTCTTCATTACTACTTCTGTTTTCTGCTCATCCTTTACAGTTTTTTAAGCAAACTATAGGCCACCAGTTATTATAATTAACACTTGAACTCACAGTTTTTCACAAAAAGGCAGAAAGAAACACCAACTAATGCATTTCCTTTGCCCTTTTCCTAAATTCCCACTCACTCATACATTTTATATTTACATTCATATTTTAGACATTACACTGTAGCTACTATCTGAAGCAATTTCTGTGCGAAGAGAACAAGATACAAGTGAAAGTGTAGCACATGTGATCCAATTCACCTCGACCAGGCCGGACATCGTCCGGTCCAAAGCAATAGAAATTAACACGAACAAATCTGTGTGAGCAGTGCTGGTGTGAACAGGGGGGTCACATCAGGTTCTATAACACAGAGGTGAAAGCGTTCAGTTGACAGTGAGTTTCTTGGCCACGCTTCAGTGCGTTCTCTGACCTGGGCACAGCATAATGACACTGAGCCAAAGTGACAGGAACTCAGACTCAGTGCAAGAGCAGAGGTGACAGTCAAGGCTAAAAAACATCATTTCACGACTTCCATAAAGGGAGATAAAGGGGCTTTGTCAATCCGTTATTCACAAATCTTATACAGAAAATGACTAAAGATGCTACGACTGACTAGCATCTTTAGCTCTTTCAATCAATGGCCATGTTTACATCCGAGCTTTAATTCCCATGAAATTTAGAATAAAAGTAAAATCAGCTTTAAACTGACCTTGTAAACACTTAATTCAGAATGCAAATGTAATTCCAAATCAAACTTCAATTCGAATTAGGTAGCCGAGACTACTTATCTAAAAAGAGCCTTAGAAACATGGATATAATGAAAAAGTGGATAGATGGAAGCATAAACGTGAACATTCACATGGACATACTTATTGCACACACACACATCGGAAAACAGAACAGGCTTCATTGGGGCATGAAGCACCAGAGCATCACTAATGATGCCCAGATCATTATGAAGTTCATTTTTGCACTCAACGTCCTGTATAGTGGAGGTACAGCAGCTGTTGCATTATCCGCTGGCTTTAATTGACCAAAGTACGGTCTTCTATCTCAGCAGACACCATTTGGCTGGTGGGCCAGAGCAAAGCTTCAAAGTGTTACTTCAGTACACTGAGGATTTCCCTGATTTGGGTAAGTAATGCTATTTCTTTCTAACACACTACCACAACAGGGTTCTCACCAGGAATTTTTCACAACATAGGGGGGTAGCATGGCACACGAGTGAGCATGAAGCTCGTAGTCATAGCGCCACCTATTGTAAAAGGAAATCATAGGCATTATATTTACACAGAACACTGCAGGAAAGTTTGTGATATAATCCATGAAAAGGGTCAGCTACGTCTCAACACTTGAACATTTCTGGCACACCCCAACATGCAACACACCTCAACGTGGGCCACGTACTGACATGCGTGTGGTTGCGAGGGCCCGTTAAACGCTGCTTGCAGATTTAATTTGAAGTTTTTTGTTTTTTTTAATGTTTTGCTGGGCTGTATTAATCTGTGTTTCTGTACGCTGTTACCATCCTCTGCTGCCTAAATTATCTTCATTTTTTTGTTGAGTAAAAATATGCTGAACCAGGTGACGTCAGCGTTACTACTCGGAGCGGAGCGTTCTTCTGGGTTGTTTGCAAAATCATGTGAGCTCAGGGACTGGCTGGCCGCACATCTGAGGTGTATTCCAGAAAGGAGGTTAAACAAACTGAGTCTATCCATAAACTCTGGGTCGACATACCCTGCGATAGGAAACTCTGGGAATCTGATTCCATTACAGCTGGTATGAAGTGGGTCAATCAACTGTCAGTATGTAAACCTTGGGTTACTTACGTGCACAAGTGCGATAAAAAGCCATCATCAATTGAGCAAAGATTTTTAATGTAATATAGTCGCCAGTCCGAAATAGACGTCATAAAAAATATGACTGAGTGGATTCAAACTGCTGACCTTACGCTCCTAAGCGCGCCTTCTTACCCACTGCACCAAGGTAACTATCGAGATATGTGCGTACTATAAAATTGAAACCACTGCTGTCAAGTATCCCTTTTTGGCTGAGAAACTCCCGTAATGTAATAATAATTAAAAGATACATAAATAAAAACATTCCTCTGCCGTACTAAACTGAACGCCGTCACTAGCCTTGCGAGTATCGTGACTTCCCCAGATGATGATGTGGATGATGAAAAAGAGGTGTAGTGTGGAAAAAAGTCTTCATTGAAACGTACTTGCAAAATAATACAAAGTTTATTAAAACAAGCAGAATCAAAAAACCAGGGCAGAGACAAAAACCCTGGGAGAACAAGGTAGGACAGATCATGTTCTGAGGCAAAAACTGGAGAACTGGAGATATCAGTTCAATGAGAGCAAACGGGGTCAAATTATGCTCTGACAAAAACAGGAGAAAGGCAGAAATCCTGTGAGAGCACTGATGGCCAAATTGCACTCTGAAGAAATCCAGCTTGGTGATCACATATATAGGTTGACGAGAAATTTGAAACCAACAAGTAGAGTCTAAGGCTTTAGCCTTAAGATAAAGACAGGAAGCCACAAATGTTTATATTGGTGGTAGAGCACTCCTGTATCAGCAAAGAAAGCCAAAGTTAGACTGTTTTTGATATATTGCTGTCAACGGAGGAAAGATAAGTCTGGGAACAGGCAACTTTCAAGGTTCACAAGTCAATCAACATTCCAACAGCCGAGCTACAGAGATAACTGGCTGGGATTGTAAACCCCATATATTTAAAGCCATCTGTTGAAGGCCTATACTCAGCTTTAAGTGAAGAGGTATATTGCATAGAATGAATATCATATTGACGCAGCCAATACACTTCACGAGAACTGCAAAATGAAATGGCCTGAGTGGCAGTTCTCGCGAGGTTAGTGCCGACAGCGGCAACAAACCCGGAAACAACTCAGAAGAGAGATGGATGTTCTGGTGAAAAAAAAAAAAACAAAGAACTTGTGTGAATACCTTGGATAATACCTTCCTAAAGAGCAGCAGGATGGGACACAGTTATACGTTCTGTAAGATTTGTTACTGAGATTTTAGCATCTCCCAAGGGGGAAGGAACGACTAAAGTCACCATGAAAAATCAGCCAATCACAAGCGCCACAAATATACACTCCTGTCAAAAAGTGTTAAAGGATGTAAAGTCTGTAATAAATGTGTCTAATAAGTCATTAGTGAATACCAGAGAACCACATGAGTGAGCATGAGAAATTATAAGAAAATGTATGTAATGAAAATAAAATGTTCATGTCTTAAAGACAAGAAATGTGAAATTAACAGTAAATATGCAATGTGTTGACTTGTATATGAACTGTAAGTATATTAAATAAACACATGTGCTTCATATACCAATTATGTTTTAATTTAGGCTGTTTTATAATTTAGGAATTAGAGCTGGGCGATATATCGAGATTCAAGATATATCAAGTTTTCTATTTTGGCGATATAGAAAATTACAATATCGCATTTATCATTTATCGTATTTTGTATAAAAATACTTGTTTTAGGAGTCGCTCCTTTTACATCTCAGAACAACATGTAAAGCTCAGTTAGATAGATTAATGAGTGCATTCTAACCCAGACCTTCCCCATAACAAGCCACACTACAGAACTCACTCACACATGCTGTCCCTTAACGGTGAAAAAGCCAAAAGTGGCACATATTGTGCAGCTGTTTGTTAATAAATGTGCCTGTGTGGCGATTTCCATCAACAAATTTAACCCAGAATTGTCTATCTCCTCAGACTTCATTTGAAATAAAATTATCAAGATTTATTTCGTATATCACCATTTTGAGAAAATATATTGAGATATGAGTTTTGGTCCATATCACCCAGCAATAGTAAGAATGTTCACAGCATTCCAATGTCAACAAAGGTCGATCTACCAGATTCTAATCACATAGTTGTATTTAGTGAGTAGTTGATAAGTGGCTATTTTAAATTTCCTGTACACATGTCTTAAAATATAGGGGATACTGGAGCTTGGTTGGGGTGGTGGGTCAGCCATATGTTATTGTATCAATGATCTGTTTGCATTAAAATCACTACATGCTGTAAAATCACTATACTGCTGTCCTTATTTTACTGTAGGCTAATTAAAATTTGAAGTTAATGATTACTATATGATTATGGTCCAAAGCAACATCAAATGCAGTTTTTCCATCAAGGGACATGAAATTTGTGTTGCCGGCTGGCAGGCTCCCCACACCGCGCATGAAGTGGGCCGGTCTGTCAATGACTCCTGCAAACCCCCCCCCTTTAGCTTTACCCACCATTTAAACAGTATATTATGAATAATACATGCATAAAACAATAATTATTGACCAAAAAACATCATTCAGGCCTCTCAGCTTCCTGTAATGATGTCTTCATGGTGTAGCGGAGTTTCAAATATTATGGATAGTACTTCATTGCTCTGGGATCCTGATCACTATGTGTAGTTAAAGAAGGAGAACTCCACAACACATAGAATGATCTCGACTGGAATTGATCTGCCATCTGTCTGCTCCATACAGCAAAACTTCTCTAGGAGTCAAACATTAAGGTCCAACAGAAACTCTAAACTAGTACTGGGTTGAGCTGGAGATTTGTCCAAATGTTTGGTCTTTTTGTCACACAGACAGTAGCATTGCTGATTGTGTGTACAAGGCACAAATAGCATCCGCTAGTTTGCAGCAACACTTACAAAAAAAAGCCGGTGAATATTTCATCAGAACACGCCTCCCGCTGCTGGCCCATTTTTTTTTTCTCTAGCAGAACCACGTCCGCCTCCTCTTTCCTGTTTTATGAGACCAAACTTTTAATGCAGCGGCTTCCTTTAGCCAGAATCCAACAGAGAGAGTGTGGAACAAACAGGAGGGTGGACATGCTTCGAGTTGAGCTCCATTTAGGGCTGGAAATGTTGCCAGCTCATTGCAAGCACCTTTCACAGTACTGCATGACGCCATAATCTATCCTATCCGACCCATCCTGCTGCAAAGAAAGAGAATGTGAGGAGACAACTCCCCTCAAATGCACCCTTTCCTCTCTCTCCTTTAGGTCTTTCTCTCCATACCTGTCTCACTCTCTCAACCACTGAACGCCGTCTTCACTCCACACTCACTGGTTCACTACAATGTCAACCTCAAGCTCCTTTCTTTAGACACCTCTCAGGGCTCCATCAAAGCCAACAAGCAAGCGTGCACGATCTCTTTCTATATCTCTCTGCCTTTTCTCCCTCCTGAGAATGGCTGATTACTGTTCGCTCCATGGGTTAAGTGGGGCAGATAGAAAGCTCAGCTGGAGAGAGTGAGATGGAGAAAGAGAAGAATTAGAAGAGGAGATCCTGTGCCTGTGCCCCCCCCCCCCCCCCTTTTGGCGTAAACCGAGTGTGCTGATAACGCTGACATCAATGCAAAGCCCATCAACGTACTGTCATGGACAATATGTACCACAGAGTCCCACATCCTCTGTAGCTCAAGGACAAAGGACCGAGGAGCCGTATTAAATGAGAAAAACAACGTTCATATAAATAGACTCAAAAACATTTATGAAACAAAATGACAAACACACAAGATTACACACATATTACAGTTTGGAGGGAAAACCGCTGAGTCAGATGGAACAGGGATAGCAGTCTGCTTTAGCAGCTAAAACAGAGCTCCTCTACAGGAGAGTGAGGAATTTCAGAGTGTGAGGCACTTTAAACTGAAGTAACAACAGGAAGAAAGGTGGACCCATACGCTAGTATGTTGTTTTTAATGCTTCTGTTTGTCTTTAGTCAGGCGACTATAGCTCAGGTGAAGGGGTCATCTTCCAATCGAGGGTTTAGTGGTTTGACCCCAAGACTATACCTGTTGAAGCCTCCTTGAACAAGACACTGAATCATTTAGGCTACGTTCTGTAAGGTTTTTCTACCTTCTTCCTGGTTCTTCTGTTGAACAGCTCAAGCACAGATGACAAGAGTTTCACTTAAATCCGGCACAGTCCCCAGCTACTTTAAACACGCCCTAGTAAATCCCATTCTCAAAAAGCCTAATCTTGATCCAGGTCAGCCTATAAACTACCGGCCCATATCTAAGCTTCCCTTCATGTCAAAAATGATGGAAAAAGTGGTAGCCAAGCAGCTAACATCAATCATGGAAGATAATGATCTTTATGATAAATATCAATCTGGTTTTAGGTCGATCCACTCCACTGAAACTGCCCTTGTGAAGGTCTCCAGTGACGTGATGATGGCTGCTGATTCTGGTCGCTATACAGTTTTAACTTTATTGGATTTAACATCTGCTTTCGACACCATAGATCACAACACACTGATCCATCGTCTCAAATCAGAAATGGGGTTTTCCGGTGCTGTACTACAGTGGTTTGCCTCGTATATAAATGGTAGAACTTTTAATGTGGCTTTTAATGATGTAATGTCCAATGTGTCCACCCTGTCATGTGGAGTACCCCAGGGCTCTGTTCTGGGGCCTGTTTTGTTTTTATTGTACCTGATGCCTCTTGGTCGGTTGATCCGTGGTTTTAAAAATGTTTCTTATCATTTTTATGCTGATGATATCCAGTTATACTGCTCTTTTAATGACTCAGAGTTTCACTTTTTACCTGAGTTCTTGGACTGTATCTCATGCATCAAAAACTGGTTTTCATCAAACTACCTCCAGATAAACCCCAACAAAACAGAAACTCTGATCATCGCCCCTGATAAAAAGATCCCACTTATTAAGAACTCTCTCTGTGATTTGGGTTCATCAGTGAAATCCAGCATCAGAAATCTTGGGGTTGTGTTTAACCAATCGATGTCTTTGGAGGGCCACTGTCGTCAACTGACTAAAAACTGTTTTTACCATCTGAGAAATATCTCAAAAGTGAGGCATCTACTGTCCAAACCTGATCTGGAACTGGTCATCCATGCTTTTATTTCGTCCCGCATTGACTACTGTAACTCAGTTTTTACCTGTTTTAATAAGTCGACCCTGTGTAAACTCCAAATGGTTCAAAATGCTGCTGCCAGACTTTTGACCGGTACGCCCAGAACATCACACATTACCCCGATACTTTCCTCCCTGCACTGGCTCCCTGTCAATTTCCGGATTGAATATAAAATACTGGTTCTAACATTCCGGGCTTTGCATGGCCAGGCTCCTCTATACATTTCAGACATGTTGTGTCCCTACACTTCAGGACGCAGCCTTCGATCCTCAGGTCAGGGTCTACTAAGGTTCCCAAAAACCAAATTTAAAACCAGAGGAGACCTGGCGTTCCAGGCTGCAGCCCCCAGACTCTGGAATGGTCTGCCCCAGTCTCTCCGGGAGATGAACTGCGTGGACACTTTTAAAAAACATTTGAAGACTTCGCTTTTCAAAAAAGCTTTTAGTTAACAAGATTTTATTTTTAATTTTTACTGCCCTTTTATGATGCTACACATGTAATGTAAATGTATGTTTATTGTTTCTGTGTACAGCACTTTGTGATTTTATCTGCGAAAAGCGCTTTATAAATAAATACTTACTTACTTACTTACTTACTTAGTTTATTCTAAGTTGTAGTCACAAGTAAATTTTCAGCAGACCTGCTTGTTCCAGAAAACAGCTCACACACAGGTGGCTAAGAATGAGGAAGTGTGTCCAGAGATTTGGAAATTCTACATTTATCTTCTTGGGCTGGATGACTCCGAACAAAGAGTGAAGTTAGCGCAACACATGATTAGTTGACTAATCACAAGATCCAGCCTCTGCCATGTGGCTTTAATGGTCTCTTTCTAGCCCCACATCCGCCAAATCAGCCTTCTTCCACCTTCGAAACATTGCACGCATTTGTCCAACCCTCTTCAAACCTGCAGCAGGAACTCTAATTCATGCCTTCATTTCGTCCAGCCTCAATTACTGCAACAGCCTCCTCTATGGTCTTCCCTTGACCCACCTACAAAAACTCCAAAATGAACAAAACTCAGCAGCCAGACTACTCACCCAACCCTCTTCCAGAGACCACATCACACCTGTACTCCAACAATTACACAGCCTCCCTGGTAAATAGTGTATTCATTTCAAGATCCTACGCGTCATTTACAAATCCCTTAATAACCTGGCCCCTTCATACCTCTCCGACTTTCTGCTGCACTACCAGCCCTCCGACTCCAACCTCATCGCTCTCATTGTCAAATCCATCCACCGTACCTTGGTAGAGAGAGCCTTTTCTACAGCCGCCCCTACCCAGTGGAACACTCTCGCCCCAAACATTTGTGCCTCTGACTCACAACAACCTTTCAAAATGCAGTTAAAAAAACAACAAACATCTAGAATTTAGAAATTCTCAGGCTCTAAGTATAGCTACATTTATGAACTCTAAAACAGGGCCATGCCAAATGTGCCATGTGGGTAACAACATAATAGGTAGAAACCCTAACCTGAACCATAAAAAGTGCCTGGTGAGAACACTGCATATGGATTATGTTAATTCTTTCTTCATAAACTGATCACCTGAGGTCAGCAGTTTATGAGAGACCATGAAATGGAAATAAAAATAATAATCACAAAAAAAAAATATTTTACTCAGTAATGTTTGGATGTGGAAATAGGGAATTCCTTTACTCCTTTTAAAATGTTCTTAAGTACGTGAAGTAAGTGAAATTACTGATTTAGAAATACACTCAAAAAAGTACCCATAAAAGCAACTCAATTACAGTAATGTGAGTACATGTAATCCATTACTTTCCCCTCTGAAAAGCACCATATAAAATCAGTTCATTTACTATTTACCATTCAGTACATGCTTTCTGTGTATCCACTCCACTCAGAGTGCAAAGTCCACAATATGAATCTATCACAGCGCCTACACTCAGAAACAGACTGACACACTCTCTCTCACACACACACACACACGCTGACATTTTAGAGTCAGCCAATAAATCTACCATATATGTACTCTGAATCCACCACAAAGTAGAGGCGACTGGACTTGGCTGAACATTTAATTGAATATCCACCAAGCTTTGATGGTACTGTTGATAATTCTGTATCAAAAAGTACAAACTAACCCAGGTTCCTTTACCAGTTCTTTCCAATTTAATCAAGAACAAGATGAGTGAAAAACTCACAACAAACGTATCAATGCCCTGATCTATAGACTCCGTGCAACAGATAGTGAGTGGTTGGTGAAATCCTCTGAGAGCATGACTGAGATAACGATAATGGCTACAAAGTGCAGCACTTGCACACAAACCAGGAGCAGTGACGAGGGAACTGTTCCATTCCAGTTTAAAAACCAACAATCTAAATATGAACTTCTTCATTTCATCTCAACTCATCTTTGTCATGTGCTGCTCCCCTCGGAATGCCACCAGTCCCAGAGAGACCAATCAGGAGTCCTGATGGGAACCAACGTAGAACATGGAGACAGAGAGAAGGAACATGGTTTTCCTCTCGTTAGGTGAGCTGATAATGGAATAATTTGCTCCATGCCAGGGTTTGTATCAGTGAGGAGATATAGGTATGTATGTCTGTGAGCGTATGCATGTGCATGAGTGCGCACGAGAAGATCAGAGGCTCAGAAAAGAAAATCCCCCCCTGAGAGCTTCTCCTTGTGGTAATTAATAAAGAAAGAAAGCAGCATCAAGGTGTTCAGCAGCAGTCTGTGGGTCACACACACACACACACACCACACATACACACACACAGACCACACATACACACGTACACACACACACACACACACACACACACCACACATACATACACACACACACAAACACACAGACCACACATACACACACACACAGACCACACATACACACACACAGACCACACATACACACACACACACACACACAGACTACACATACACACGTACACACACACACATACACACACACACACACACCACACATACACACGTACACACACACACACAAACACACACCACACATACACACGTACACACACACACACCACACATACACACAAACACACACCACACATACATACATACACACACACACACACACAGACCAGACCTCCAGCTGTTTGTTATGTAATCATCCAGAGATGGTGATCTGTTTCTCATTTAAATAATCCACCCCTCTCCTCCTCTGGCACGGTCTCTCACACACGCACGCGCACATGCAAACACATCCACACTGACCAAAAATAAATACATATTCCAGGTCGTCCGACGCGCACACACACGTCCATGTACAGACCTGAGGGAGGAGGGGTTCGTAGGATGAATCTGCAAAATGAACGCACGCACACGCATGCACGCACATCCACTCACTCTGATTTTCGGCCCAGGGATCGACACAGTGTGGTCGGGGTCATCAGAACCAAAGAGCGGCAGCCCGAACAACTTCCACCGTTCTCTGACTCACTCTCCACCGGGGAGACCGCGGACGGGTCAGCCGGGACCAGCTGCATGTCCCCGGGGTCCATGGGCTGGGGAGGAGACGGTTGGAGCTCCGGAGCCGCGTGCTCGGACTGGACCTGGGAGTCCAGGGGTTCCTGGAGGTGTGGGTGGTGATGAAGGCAGCTCGGGTCAGTCTGATGATGAAGATGATGATGATGGTGGTGGTGGTAGGGATGTTGCTGCTGGACTCTGACGTCCCTCAGGTGCCGGTTCTCTCCGATCAGCTCGTCCACGCGCCGATCCAGCTCCTCGATCCGCGCACGCTGCGTCTGGATTAGACTCTGCTGGTTCTGGACGATGGTCGTGAGCTCGCGTAGGTACAGGATCGCCTGCACGGGATTCGCTAACAGGCTAGTACTCATCATAGCAGCTTTTAGAAGTGAAGCTGGGCTGATGGATGGAGCTCGGCTCGGCTCGGCTAGGTGGATGTGGAGGATGAGACTGTGCCGACCCGAGCCTGTCTGTCTCCACCCCTCCGCTCGTATCCCGTCCTCTCTTTCTCTCTCTCTCTCTCTCTCTCTCTCTCTCTCTCTCTCTCTCTCTCTCTCTCTCTCTCTCTCTCTCTCTCTCTCTCTGCGCTGAGTGGTGCTGATGAGAAGAGACGATCCAGATGTGACGGGGGGGGTGGGGGTGGGGGGGGGGGGGTCCACATGCGTCATTACGCAAAGATCTACCCCGGAGCAAGCACGCACCCTATAGGTGCAGAGAGCTGCTGCTGGACATGCAGATCTCCAAAATTAATTAATTAATTAATTAAATAATTGTGGGGAACCTTTGTAGTCAACGTGTACCAGGTTCAGATTTGTATTGTTGGTTTATGTTTGTGGGCTGTTATGTTGGTATGTCCGAATTAGCCCAAATAAAAGGTTGTTAAGCTACTTAACCCAAATGAGAAGTTCTATTTCTAATGACAATGTTTGGGCCAAACTTGGATCAAATGTGCAAAAGCTGGACTAAGTTGGACGATCCAATGAAGGCTAAATTTCAATTTCTATATTGGTGCTAATTTTGGACCAGTTTTGACGGTCTGAAAGAAAACCCCAATTTCAATGACTAAATAAGGGCTAAAATGGGACCAAGTTGGATAATCCAATAACAACTGAATTTCAATGACTATATTGGTGCTAAATTTGGACCAATTATGACAGTAACCCCTCCCCTCTTATATGGTTTGTTTTGCTCTTAAATATCATATTATTAATGCTTTTGTCTAAAACAGATCTCTCTCTTGTAAATGAGATTATGTCGTTTTAATTGGATTAATTAGCCCATTTCAGCCAGTAAAAAATAGATAAATAAGTAAAGGTAAAATAATAACTCATAATTATGAGATAAGTTAGCATCTTATAATTATGACTTATGATTATCTCATTATTATGACTTAGTATCTAATAAAAATGAGATACTAAGTCATAAATATGAGATACTACTTCGTGATTATGAAATAAGACAGTATCTCATAATTATGACTTATGATTATCTCATATTTATGATCTCATACTAATAAGATACTAAGTTATAATTGATATACTAACTCAGAATTATGAGATAAGATTATATCTCATAATTAGTTTTTGAGCAGAATTACTATTCTCATTATTATGACTTAGGATCTCATAATTTTGAATTAAAGCTGCAGTTTGTAGAATATTTTCTCTGCTCTGTTTTGAAACCAAAACCAAAACTTAGCCTCCCTTACCGGTATATTTTGTGAACGCTCTTAGCGACTTTTTTCTCAATAGAGACTAGTGACAAATGGAGAGACTTTATCTTGTGTTAGTTGAGAATTTTCTGGTATTTTAGAGACTCTAACACGAATGCATGTATCACTGTAGTTACTGTCCTGAGCACTTCAGTAAAGTTAGAAAAGACATTGGTACATTTGCAATTGACTGTCCAATAACTCTGAGACGACCCCAATAATGTCTTGTTCTAATCGTTATGAGATAGCCACTGAGCTACAAGCTGCAACAAGCTGATCTTCAACACAGTTATTTGTCATTTCAGCAGGGAATATCCCATTGTTTCTTATGGGCAGCTGACGCTGAGACGTTGAATATTCAATAAGTCTATGATTATGTGATGGTCTTCATTTGGTCATACTACAACTCATTTTTAGCTAAAATACCCTTTTGTATATCTTTTAATATATGTATATTATATTGATTATTCTGTTGTTATTTTAGTTTTCAATAACTTTTTAAAAAAGCACTTTGATGATCTGAAAACATTAGCTAACCTTTATTAGGTCCGCTCCTATCTACTACAACAGAGAACATGAGAGGAAAAATTTAAATATTACAATATTTCTTTCAATAGATTCTACAAAAAACACAGGAGAAAACTGAAAACAACAGATAATCTTCATTGGTGTTCTTATTTATACTACAGGAAAGACATTTTAAAAAAATCACTTTGGTGATTTTTAATTATATTTTATAAGTCGATTTGGTCTGTGAGGTGGCCCTGCTTGGGTGGTTCAATTCAGTTCAACTTTATTTATATAACGCAAAATACATCAAAGGCATCTCAAAGCGCTGAACAAAATATAAAGTCCATAGTAATGTGACAGGTGTTAGGTAGGTGCACTAATTAAGAACACTACAAATAGTGACCTGCAGGAGGAACACAGGTATTCCAGCTACTGGGTTGTGGAATGTGGCAGGTGCTCTAATCAAGACTGCTGCAAATGGTGACCTGCAGGAAGAACACAGGTTGTTTAGCTATTGGTATGAGGACAGTGGAATAGGGCAGGTGCACACCTTATTCCACATGAGCATGCAGAAGCTGCAGGAAAAGCTGGTAGGAGATTCTGTTTGGTGTGTCAATGGTATGTTGTGTTGGTGTCTTGCACGACATTTACCATCTTTATTATTTCAGATGTGCTTCCCTGCTTGTTCTCTGCTTGAGTGGAATACAGCTGGTTGTTGGTAGACTACCGACAGACCAGGTATTTTAAAGTTTGTTTGTAGTTCATCTTTTATTGATATGTTTTAATGTTTTTTGTATTAAAGTGTTTTTTATGGTTATTAATGTTTTCTTTGCAGAGCATCGGGGTCCATAGGCTGCTCTTGCTGAGAATAATTTGTTTTTGTTTATTAGTTAGGCTTTGTTTCCTTTGTTCTAGTCCGCCCTGACACGTGAGCTGGTCAGGAGCAAATAGCTGGGTTTTGCCCGTGGGGTGGGCTTGTTCCTATTTTCTTCTTCTCTTTATTCATTTTTTGTTTTGCGTTTTATTTGAACTTGTGCGCCCCCCTTGTCACCAATACCCGGTAAGCTCTCAGTCAGGCATTCAGGTGGGGCCTTAAGGGTGTAAGTGTGCCGTGCATATTCACGTGTGTAAACTCTTTGAGAGGAATATTTGAATTGCAGTGTGTAATTGTTGTGAAACCATATCCCCCCCCCCCCCAATCCTGTTACCATAATTGAGAGTTGAATTGGGAGTCTGGTATGGTGAGGCTTATTAAACTTTATGAACTAGTTTTAATAATAAAGATTCTATCTCCTTACCTATTTGACTGCGTCTTTTGTATTTCTAAATCCTTAAGCCGGTGTAACAGTAAGTAAGAAAGAATCCAACATGATCCACATGAACAAGCATTTAGCGACAGTGGGAAGAAAAAAACTCCCTCCATTTTAGAGGAAGAAATCTCCAGCGGAACCAGGTTCAGAGGTGGCAGACATCCGCTTTGACTGGTTGGGGTTAGTGAACAGAAGGACAAACACAATAGGATAGAAGGATAGTCCATCCAAGTGTCCCAGACTAGTTGAGCCGTGACCATCGATCAGGAACCGCCTGCTTCAGCATCAAGACACCTGAAACGGTAAAGTTTTTTTCTAGAAGCTATTGAAAGAAGTATTGCAAAATTGAGGAAAATCGACTCACAAAATCTATCTATAATTCAAGGTACATATTTTCCTGACGCAGTGGAGCCATGGTGTGCATCCATTATTTTGGACTTATTTGGTGGTTATTTTGGTTAGTCAGACCGGAATGTTTCGTTTCATTATGTTTTATATTGGCGGGTTAGACCGGAACGGGGGAAAGGCTTCCGCACACTACTACTGAGTCACACGCACAGATACTACTATAAAGGCTGGGATACACTGTGATTTTTTTATTTATTTATTTTTTTCTTCTTCAATCGTTGTACTCAGCTCCAGCTCAAACTGTGCGACTCAGACGCAGAGCCCGAATGTGAGCAGCTCACGATGCATGTTCTCAATTCGGTCCGACACTCTGACTGCTCACACTGTACGTTCCTATACGACACGTCAGGGTCTTGTTTCCGGAAATGCAATGTACAAATTGGAAGAAGAACACTGAAGCGTCACCATTAAAACAGACGAAAAATGAAAACCCCGGAAGTGGGGGAGACGCTCGCAAATCTCAGCAAAACGAGCTTTAAAAAAGAAAAGACAGCGACGTGATGGACCAGGAGCTGGCTGGACAGATGTGGGCAGTACAGTTTCGTCAGTTTTACAGCTGTGTGCGTGCATTGGTTCAAACTTTATTTATCACTTCATCAATTTATCATGTTCATGTCCCATAGATTTAAACCAGGGAAATCACACGCTATTTTACGTTGCACCTGCAAATATACCCCTTTATAACACTACAGAGTATGTGCACCTCTCTGTACATCTAACCTTCAAACACATACTCATTTGGTCATATATTACAACTTTACTTAAGCTCCCACTATGAATACATACTTCCGTCAGACACTGTACTAATTAACCTGAATTCAACCATCAAAACCACAGTGGTGTAGGTTTCCACTTTTACATCAAAGTTGAAAGTCCATGTGGTTTACATGAGCCATGTTTCTGTAAAACACACCAAATAGTCATGATCCAAGCCTTAAGATTTTTACAACTATTAAAGATAGTAAAGTCTTATTTTTCCTCCACAAAACGTGTTGATATTGATTGTAATATTGTCTGTTCATTATTGCAAAATGTATTTAAAATGATTGTTTGTTTATAAAAATAGTTTGTGTCGTTATTTAAATTCCTCATATGAATCACTTTAAATGCCTTGCTACTAAAATGTGCTACATAATGATGCCTTGCCTTATTGGTCTAATACAATATTTTATGTCGTGAAAAATCATAGTTTTAATCGCATAAAAATGGTTGATTTCCGGGTTGTCTGAAACGCATGATCGGAGGACCAATCATGAAGGAGTTGGCCTAAGTGGGCGTGTCCTAAACGTGACTGCACTGAGACGCAGTAACGCTCGAGCGTTAAAAACTGTGCTTTCAACTTGAAGCTGAAACTTCTTCAGTCTCTAATATTCCTGTGAATATCAGCACTTTTACCTGCGCTTTGGACACAAATAACAACATTTCTACATCTGCAAAGCCAACGATGGACAAACTATTCCAATCACGTAAATAGCCTCGATTTATAAACATGTTGACTTAGTGTTTTCGATAAATTGGTGACTGATTGTTGCTTTCAGCTCTAATTTATCACTCACTTTTGTTTAATCACTTTTTCAGATTCTAAGCTTGGGTTCAAACTTCACTTTGATTTAAAGTTTTGAAGGTACTGTTAGATGTTTTTTTAGGTAGCCTACTTCCTCAGCACCAATTTACGTTTTGTCTTTTTTGTTTTCTTTGACCTTTTTATACATGTGGCCTGTAATAGCCTCATCAATAGAAATATCAATGTGTATAGGCTTAAATAGGGCTCATTTGTTGTATTTTTTCTAACTTTAAAGTTGACAATAACCCTAATGTAACCCATTTAACTGCAGTTCTGTTTATTATTTCACATTGGTGTTTGTTTTTAAAACTGTAGAGCATGATGCAGCACTTATCCATAATCCTACCGTTTAGAACAGGGTTTTTCAACCTTGGGTCGTGACCCCATGTGGTGTCGCCTGGAAATAAAGTGAAGTGACCTGAAATGTCTACTAATAATAAAATAAAATACAATAAAAAAGTACTGATTTAAATCATATTCTAATGGGTTTTTTTAATAACTATTGTTTAAAAAAAATCCCCACATACAATCTCCAACAACTGCTTTCTATATTTTCACTTTCTCAAATATAAATGTAGTTAAAATAAAATGCAACATAACAATATCTGAGCTGTCACTTTCTGCACTAATCCTAGATATTGTGTATTTGTAATTGTAACACAATATAACAAACATGATCAAATACGAACTTTAGATAAAAAAAAAGTCAGAAATTTGTCAAATCAAAATAGGGTCACAACAAAAAAACAAAGATTAAAAAAAGGTCAGGAACCACTGCTTTAGAAGTTTAGTGAATATAATGAACTCTCTGTATCTTGTGTTTTCAGCTTCGATGAGGACTGTCATCGTTCTCAATTTCTTAAGGAATGCGAGTCAGATGCGACACCAGCCGTACCTTTACGCCCAGGCCTGCACTGACTTTACAATGGACTGGCCCTCCTGCAGGCCACCTCGGCCTGTGTTTTCAATGTATGGACCTTTCTACTCTCAACCAGTTTGTGGTGGTACCCACACCTGGGAGGAAGAAGGCCTTCTGATGGATCAACCCATCACGCCTCCCAGTATGAGCCAACCTCCTGAGGTCACAGAAAGCAGATGCTCTCCAAACCAGCTCAGCTTTGGTTCCACTGGTCCCAACGCAGCTCATGTCTCTGACATTGGTGGAGATCACTTATACCTCTACAGTCCTATCTCTGAAATATCTGGATGTGTGGCTGACGGCTTCCCTTTGCAGCGACAAACTGTTACTGAAGCTGAGGAATAGAATGTTTAACCCTCAACAAAACCTTTCATCTGTTTTAAGGGCAAGTTCCAGCTCAGAGAATGTTTGACTGGTGAACACTTGCAGAGGAAATATATAATGTATATAATCATCATATCCCTTTTATTAAATCAAATATTCAGCATTCAAATTGTGAGGTGTTATTTAATCTGTTTTAAAATCTTCATATTCATGCTTTTTAGGTTTTAGTAATGTTGTGGAAAAATTGTATGTCTGATGAAATAAAAATGAGTGTATGACAATATGTCTTAGTGTGTATTTATTCAGGATCCTGAAGGAACATCATTTACAGAGACAAAGAAGTGTCTGCAAAAGTGAAGAAGAGAAATGGTTACATGTTTCTTTCTGGACAGATATAGGAGGGTTGGCCTTCTCAGCAAAAACATGATATCAGTGTCCTAGAAAAAGTACTATTATTATTTACACCATAGTATATAGTCATCTTTAATATGTAAATCACTGTTTTAATCAGAGATCAAATGGATTAATAGTGACAAAAAATGATGGAAAATATGGTGAAATGGGATTTTAAAAAAACACCGAAATTGGTTTAAAGTTACAAATCAGAGTGGGTATAAAATGGACAGAAAAAGTGGAAAAAAGGGCTTTGAGTGTCAATATTGGCCTAAAAATTGCAGAAGGGGCGGTTGGGATAATGTAATTTAAAATATAGGAACATTTAATTTAAACTGGCAAATAATGGGATGACAAATTGTGAATGTGGTGAAATTGGCCAAAATAAGCATTAAATATGGTGAAAATAAGTTAAAAGTGACAATAATGCGTCAACATGTGACATTAGGTGTGAAAAGTAGTGGAAATAAATGCCAAACATGATTTGAAAGTGGAAAATTGTGCAGAAAGGCCAATGAAATTTGATGGAGAAGTGGCAAAAATGGGAGTAATGTAGCAAAAATATGTCATAGAAAGTGATGAAAATAGGTTAAAATATGGCAAGTCAAAAATTGCAAACCTAAGAAATTCTTCTTCTTATAATTATTATTAATAATAATA
Source organism: Gouania willdenowi (assembly GCF_900634775.1). Classification (NCBI taxonomy): domain Eukaryota; kingdom Metazoa; phylum Chordata; class Actinopteri; order Blenniiformes; family Gobiesocidae; genus Gouania; species Gouania willdenowi. The sequence goes on from NC_041049.1 coordinate 40,125,583, forward strand.
ATAATAATAATAATAATAATAATAAAGACAAAAACATTTTAAAGAATAATAAGAATAGCGGATATTTGATTTAAAAATATGCATTTAAAAAATCTTGGTAAACACTATCAATAGCTTTTACCTTATTTATTTTATTACTAGATTAGTTAAATCTTCTAGTTTCATAAAATACATCGATATTCTAATCAAATCTAGACTTTATCTTAATGTTGTAAAATATAACTTTCTTATATTAATAAAGACAGATTTTTCACAGTGAGGGACACAAAAATATGATTTTCTAAGGCCCATATTATCTACATTCATGTCAGCATTTAGAATAACAACCAATCCAAGCATTAATACAGGAAAGAACAAAGGAATTTGGTGTATTTTTGGAGTCATTTTGTAAATTTTTCTCTCATATAGTGAATTTTTTTTTAATGTAATTTCATGTTTCCCGTGTCATTTTTGTGTATTTTTATTGTTCTTTTGTGTATTTTCTCTCATTTTACTTGTTTATGGCGTCACTTTGTGCGGTTACTTTAGGGGCCGCAGAAAATTAGACAAAGCAGGGTCTAATTTTGTGGCCCTGGGGCCACCAGCTGACCATGTCTGGTCTAAGACATGACTCAGCAACATGTTTCTCACCAGTTCAGGGTTTCTCAACTGGTGGGTCGAGGCATTTATAAAACAGGAAAAGTTAGGAAAAAGATCTTGTGTTTACATTTGGATTTATTATTACAGATGAACGTCATCTCTGAGAACAAATAAAGAGCTTCCTCTAGTGAATGTTTCTCAAAATGCGTCTGTCAAATCTGGACACTTATGATAAGAGATTTATTCTTGACAGTTCATTAATATTACAAATAATTTATCAATTAATCCTCCAGTTAAACAATAGGTAGATTGTTTTATTTGTTTCTGTATTACAAATAAAACCATTGTTAGTTAACCTGAATTCACCCATCAAAACCACAGTGGTGTAGGTTTCCACTTTTACTTATGGCATTTCTAAGCTGCCTGTAAATGTGTTTAGAATTTATATTATCAAAACACATTAGAAAATTATATACAATATCCTCTATGTTTTTCTGAATATATTTTTGTGGTTTACATGAGCCATGTTTCTTTAAAACACACCAAATAGTCATGATCCAAGCCTTAAGATTTTTACAACTATTAAAGATAGTAAAGTCTTATTTTTCCTCCACAAAACGTGTTGATATTGATTGTAATATTGTCTGTTCATTATTGCAAAATGTATTTAAAATGATTGTTTGTTTATAAAAATAGTTTATGTGTCGTTATTTAAATTCCTCATATGAATCACTTTAAATGCCTTGCTACTAAAATGTGCTACATAATGATGCCTTGCCTTATTGGTCTAATACATTATTTTATGTCGTGAAAAATCATAGTTTTAATCGCATAAAAATGGTTGATTTCCGGGTTGTCTGAAACGCATCATCGGAGGACCAATCATTAAGGAGTTGGCCTAAGTGGGCGTGTCCTAAACGTGACTGCACTGAGACGCAGTAACGCTCGAGCGTTAAAAACTGTGCTTTCATCTTGAAGCTGAAACTTCTTCAGTCTCTAATATTCCTGTGAATATCAGCACTTTTACCTGCGCTTTGGACACAAATAACAACATTTCTACATCTGCAAAGCCAACGATGGACAAACTATTCCAATCACGTAAATAGCCTCGATTTATAAACATGTTTACTTAGTGTTTTCGATAAATTGGTGACTGATTGTTGCTTTCAGCTCTAATTTATCACTCACTTTTGTTTAATCACTTTTTCAGATTCTAAGCTTGGGTTCAAACTTCACTTTGATTTAAACTTTTGAAGGTACTGTTAGATGTTTTTTTAGGTAGCCTACTTCCTCAGCACCAATTTACGTTTTGTCTTTTTTGTTTTCTTTGACCTTTTTATACATGTGGCCTGTAATAGCCTCATCAATAGAAATATCAATGTGTATAGGCTTAAATAGGGCTCATTTGTTGTATTTTTTCTAACTTTAAAGTTGACAATAACCCTAATGTAACCCATTTAACTGCATTTCTGTTTATTATTTCACCTTGGTGTTTGTTTTTAAAACTGTAGAGCATGATGCAGCACTTATCCATAATCCTACCGTTTAGAACAGGGTTTTTCAACCTTGGGTCGTGACCCCATGTGGGGTCGCCTGGAAATAAAGTGAAGTGACCTGAAATGTCTACTAATAATAAAATAAAATACAATAAAAAAGTACTGATTTAAATCATATTCTAATGGGTTTTTTTTAATAACTATTGTTTAAAAAAAATCCCCACATACAATCTCCAACAACTGCTTTCTATATTTTCACTTTCTCAAATATAAATGTAGTTAAAATAAAATGCAACATAACAATATCTGAGCTGTCACTTTCTGCACTAATCCTAGATATTGTGTATTTGTAATTGTAACACAATATAACAAACATGATCAAATACGAACTTTAGATAAAAAAAAGTCAAAATTTGTCAAATAAAAATGGGGTCACAACAAAAAAACAAAGATAAAAAAAGGTCAGGAACCACTGCTTTAGAAGTTTAGTGAATATAATGAACTCTCTGTATCTTGTGTTTTTCAGCTTCGATGAGGACTGTCATCGTTCTCAATTTCTTAAGGAATGCGAGTCAGATGCGACACCAGCCGTACCTTTACGCCCAGGCCTGCACTGACTTTACAATGGACTGGCCCTCCTGCAGGCCACCTCGGCCTGTGTTTTCAATGTATGGACCTTTCTACTCTCAACCAGTTTGTGGTGGTACCCACACCTGGGAGGAAGAAGGCCTTCTGATGGATCAACCCATCACGCCTCCCAGTATGAGCCAACCTCCTGAGGTCACAGAAAGCAGATGCTCTCCAAACCAGCTCAGCTTTGGTTCCACTGGTCCCACCGCAGCTCATGTCTCTGACATTGGTGGAGATCACTTATACCTCTACAGTCCTATCTCTGAAATATCTGGATGTGTGGCTGACGGCTTCCCTTTGCAGCGACAAACTGTTACTGAAGCTGAGGAATAGAATGTTTAACCCTCAACAAAACCTTTCATCTGTTTTAAGGGCAAGTTCCAGCTCAGAGAATGTTTGACTGGTGAACACTTGCAGAGGAAATATATAATGTATATAATCATCATATCCCTTTTATTAAATCAAATATTCAGCATTCAAATTGTGAGGTGTTATTAAATCTGTTTTAAAATCTTCATATTCATGCTTTTTAGGTTTTAGTAATGTTGTGGAAAAATTGTATGTCTGATGAAATAAAAATGAGTGTATGACAATATGTCTTAGTGTGTATTTATTCAGGATCCTGAAGGAACATCATTTACAGAGACAAAGAAGTGTCTGCAAAAGTGAAGAAGATAAAAAGAGAGCTTACATGTTTGTCCAGTTACCACAGAGGGTTGGCAGTCACCTAGTGAGGCTATATTAAGGGTTATACATTTAAACATTTTACAGTTAGTTTATTTTTTTTTTTTTTATCATAGTTCATAAGATCCTAAAAACTAGGGTAATAAGACATACAAATTCAAACATTTTGGATGTATTTTTTCAGAGATAAGGTTATCATTAAACCCTAAAAACTAGTTCAAGTATGATGAACACATTTAAACTGGGGCAAAAATGCAGTAAGGCATGAAAAATGAGAACAATTAAAAACACCCAAATTTCAAAGGTAAGACGATTGTAAATCATACAAATTCCAAAATTTAGAAATGTTTTTTTTTTCAGATAAGGTTATCATAAGACCCTAAAAACTTGTTCAAAAAATATGAGCAAACACAAATTAGAGCGAAAATGCAGTAAGGCATCAACATTAAAAAAAAAATGGGATTTTCTTTTTCTTAAGGCAATCATAAGACCCTAAAAATTAGTTTAAAAATGATGAGCACACTGAAACAGGTGAAAAATGCAGTAATGTATGAAAATTTTGAAAAATGTGAAAAATACTGAAACATTTTTGGTAAGGCTTTAATACAGCATGAAAATTCAGAAATTTTGGATGTTCTTTTTCTTAGATAAGGTTATCATGAGACCCTAAAAACTAGTTTAAAAATGATGAGCACCCTTCAACTGGGGCGAAAAATGCAGTAAGGCAAGAAAAATGAGAAAAATGTGAAAAACACCAAAATTTCTAAGGTAATACTATATTTTTATTATTTTTTATATATATATATATATATACTTTATTGATCTCACAATGGAGAAATTTACTAACCATCCCTGGGGAACAGGGATAAGGACTGTAAGGCATTCAAATTGAAAAAATGTAGATTTTTTCCTGAGATAAGGCTATCATGAGACCCTAAAAACTAGTTCAAATATTATGAGCATACATAAAGTGTAGCGAAAATGCAGTAAGACATGAAAAAAATTTGAAAAGCGCCAAAATTTCGGAGATAAACATGTTTAAAATCTTTACAGTCATGTTTCTTAGGTTTTAGTACAATTGAGGAAAAATTGTATGTATGATGAAATAAAATTGAGTGTACGACAATAATATGTCTTAGTGTGGATTTATTCAGGATCCTGAAGGAACATCATTTACAGAGACAAAGAAGTGTCTGCAAAAGTGAAGAAGAGAAATGGTTACATGTTTCTTTCTGGACAGATATAGGAGGGTTGGCCTTCTCAGCAAAAACATGATGTCAGTGTCCTAGAAAAAGTACTATTATTATTTACACCATAGTATATAGTCATCTTTAATATGTAAATCATTGTTTTAATCAGAGATCAAATGGATTAATTGTGACAAAAAATGATGGATAATATGGTGAAATGGGATTTTAAAAAAACACCGAAATTGGTTTAAAGTTACAAATCAGAGTGGGTATAAAATGGACAGAAAAAGTGGAAAAAAGGGCTTTGAGTGTCAATATTGGCCTAAAAATTGCAGAAGGGGCGGTTGGGATAATGTAATTTAAAATATAGGAACATTTAATTTAAACTGGCAAATAATGGGATGACAAATTGTGAATGTGGTGAAATTGGCCAAAATAAGCATTAAATATGGTGAAAACAAGTTAAAAGTGACAATAATGGGTCAACATGTGACATTAGGTGTGAAAAGTAGTGGAAATAAATGCCAAACATGATTTGAAAGTGGAAAATTGTGCAGAAAGGCCAATGAAATTTGATGGAGAAGTGGCAAAAATGGGAGTAATGTAGCAAAAATATGTCATAGAAAGTGATGAAAATAGGTTAAAATATGGCAAGTCAAAAATTGCAAACCTAAGAAATTCTTCTTCTTATTATTATTATTAATAATAATAATAATAATAATAATAATAATAATAAAGACAAAAAAACATTTTAAAGAATAATAAGATTAGAGGATATTTGATTTAAAAATATGCATTTAAAAAAATCTTGGCAAACACTATCAATAGCTTTTACCTCATTTATTTTATTACTAGATTAGTTAAATCTTCTAGTTTCATAAAATACATCGATATTCTAATCAAATCTAGACTTTATCTTAATGTTGTAAAATGTAACTTTCTTATATTAATAAAGACAGATTTTTCACAGTGAGGGACACAAAAATATGATTTTCTAAGGCCCATATTATCTACATTCATGTCAGCATTTAGAATAACAACCAATCCAAGCATTAATACAGGAAAGAACAAAGGACTTTGGTGTATTTTTGGAGTCATTTTGTAAATTTTTCTCTCATATAGTGAATTTTTTTTAATGTAATTTCATGTTTCCCGTGTCATTTTTGTGTATTTTTATTGTTCTTTTGTGTATTTTCTCTCATTTTACTTGTTTATGGCGTCACTTTGTGCGGTTACTTTAGGGGCCGCAGAAAATTAGACAAAGCAGGGTCTAATTTTGTGGCCCTGGGGCCACCAGCTGACCATGTCTGGTCTAAGACATGACTCAGCAACATGTTTCTCACCAGTTCAGGGTTTCTCAACTGGTGGGTCGAGGCATTTATAAAACAGGAAAAGGTAGGAAAAAGATCTTGTGTTTACATTTGGATTTATTATTACAGATGAACGTCATCTCTGAGAACAAATAAAGAGCTTCCTCTAGTGAATGTTTCTCAAAATGCGTCTGTCAAATCTGGACACTTATGATAAGAGATTTATTCTTGACAGTTCATTTATATTACAAATAATTTATCAATTAATCCTCCAGTTAAACAATAGGTAGATTGTTTTATTTGTTTCTGTATTACAAATAAAACCATTGTTAGTTAACCTGAATTCACCCATCAAAACCACAGTGGTGTAGGTTTCCACTTTTACTTATGGCATTTCTAAGCTGCCTGTAAATGTGTTTAGAATTTATATTATCAAAACACATTAGAAAATTATATACAATATCCTCTATGTTTTTCTGAATATATTTTTGTGGTTTACATGAGCCATGTTTCTTTAAAACACACCAAATAGTCATGATCCAAGCCTTAAGATTTTTACAACTATTAAAGATAGTAAAGTCTTATTTTTCCTCCACAAAACGTGTTGATATTGATTGTAATATTGTCTGTTCATTATTGCAAAATGTATTTAAAATGATTGTTTGTTTATAAAAATAGTTTATGTGTCGTTATTTAAATTCCTCATATGAATCACTTTAAATGCCTTGCTACTAAAATGTGCTACATAATGATGCCTTGCCTTATTGGTCTAATACATTATTTTTACGTCGTGAAAAATCATAGTTTTAATCGCATAAAAATGGTTGATTTCCGGGTTGTCTGAAACGCATCATCGGAGGACCAATCATGAAGGAGTTGGCCTTAGTGGGCGTGTCCTAAACGTGACTGCACTGAGACGCAGTAACGCTCGAGCGTTAAAAACTGTGCTTTCATCTTGAAGCTGAAACTTCTTCAGTCTCTAATATTCCTGTGAATATCAGCACTTTTACCTGCGCTTTGGACACAAATAACAACATTTCTACATCTGCAAAGCCAACGATGGACAAACTATTCCAATCACGTAAATAGCCTCGATTTATAAACATGTTGACTTAGTGTTTTCGATAAATTGGTGACTGATTGTTGCTTTCAGCTCTAATTTATCACTCACTTTTGTTTAATCACTTTTTCAGATTCTAAGCTTGGGTTCAAACTTCACTTTGATTTAAACTTTTGAAGGTACTGTTAGATGTTTTTTTAGGTAGCCTACTTCCTCAGCACCAATTTACGTTTTGTCTTTTTTGTTTTCTTTGACCTTTTTATACATGTGGCCTGTAATAGCCTCATCAATAGAAATATCAATGTGTATAGGCTTAAATAGGGCTCATTTGTTGTATTTTTTCTAACTTTAAAGTTGACAATAACCCTAATGTAACCCATTTAACTGCAGTTCTGTTTATTATTTCACCTTGGTGTTTGTTTTTAAAACTGTAGAGCATGATGCAGCACTTATCCATAATCCTACCGTTTAGAACAGGGTTTTTCAACCTTGGGTCGTGACCCCATGTGGGGTCGCCTGGAAATAAAGTGAAGTGACCTGAAATGTCTACTAATAATAAAATAAAATACAATAAAAAAGTACTGATTTAAATCATATTCTAATGGGTTTTTTTAATAACTATTGTTTAAAAAAAATCCCCACATACAATCTCCAACAACTGCTTTCTATATTTTCACTTTCTCAAATATAAATGTAGTTAAAATAAAATGCAACATAACAATATCTGAGCTGTCACTTTCTGCACTAATCCTAGATATTGTGTATTTGTAATTGTAACACAATATAACAAACATGATCAAATACGAACTTTAGATAAAAAAAGTCAAAATTTGTCAAATAAAAATGGGGTCACAACAAAAAAAACAAAGATAAAAAAAGGTCAGGAACCACTGCTTTAGAAGTTTAGTGAATATAATGAACTCTCTGTATCTTGTGTTTTCAGCTTCGATGAGGACTGTCATCGTTCTCAATTTCTTAAGGAATGCGAGTCAGATGCGACACCAGCCGTACCTTTACGCCCAGGCCTGCACTGACTTTACAATGGACTGGCCCTCCTGCAGGCCACCTCGGCCTGTGTTTTCAATGTATGGACCTTTCTACTCTCAACCAGTTTGTGGTGGTACCCACACCTGGGAGGAAGAAGGCCTTCTGATGGATCAACCCATCACGCCTCCCAGTATGAGCCAACCTCCTGAGGTCACAGAAAGCAGATGCTCTCCAAACCAGCTCAGCTTTGGTTCCACTGGTCCCACCGCAGCTCATGTCTCTGACATTGGTGGAGATCACTTATACCTCTACAGTCCTATCTCTGAAATATCTGGATGTGTGGCTGACGGCTTCCCTTTGCAGCGACAAACTGTTACTGAAGCTGAGGAATAGAATGTTTAACCCTCAACAAAACCTTTCATCTGTTTTAAGGGCAAGTTCCAGCTCAGAGAATGTTTGACTGGTGAACACTTGCAGAGGAAATATATAATGTATATAATCATCATATCCCTTTTATTAAATCAAATATTCAGCATTCAAATTGTGAGGTGTTATCTAATCTGTTTTAAAATCTTCATATTCATGCTTTTTAGGTTTTAGTAATGTTGTGGAAAAATTGTATGTCTGATGAAATAAAAATGAGTGTATGACAATATGTCTTAGTGTGTATTTATTCAGGATCCTGAAGGAACATCATTTACAGAGACAAAGAAGTGTCTGCAAAAGTGAAGAAGATAAAAAGAGAGCTTACATGTTTGACCACTGAGAGTTCCAGTTACCACAGAGGGTTGGCAGTCACCTAGTGAGGCTATATTAAGGGTTATACATTTAAACATTTTACAGTTAGTTTATTTTATTTTTTTTATCATAGTTCATAAGATCCTAAAAACTAGGGTAATAAGACATACAAATTCAAACATTTTGGATGTATTTTTTCAGAGATAAGGTTATCATTAAACCCTAAAAACTAGTTCAAGTATGATGAACACATTTAAACTGGGGCAAAAATGCAGTAAGGCATGAAAAATGAGAACAATTAAAAACACCCAAATTTCAAAGGTAAGACGATTGTAAATCATACAAATTCCAAAATTTAGAAATGTTTTTTTTTTTCAGATAAGGTTATCATAAGACCCTAAAAACTTGTTCAAAAAATATGAGCAAACTCAAATTAGAGCGAAAATGCAGTAAGGCATCAACATTAAAAAAAAATGGGATTTTCTTTTTCTTAAGGCAATCATGAGACCCTAAAAATTAGTTTAAAAATGATGAGCACACTGAAACAGGTGAAAAATGCAGTAATGTATGAAAATTTTGAAAAATGTGAAAAATACTGAAACATTTTTGGTAAGGCTTTAATACAGCATGAAAATTCAGAAATTTTGGATGTTCTTTTTCTTAGATAAGGTTATCATGAGACCCTAAAAACTAGTTTAAAAATGATGAGCACCCTTCAACTGGGGCAAAAAATGCAGTAAGGCAAGAAATATGAGAAAAATGTGAAAAACACCAAAACTTCTAAGGTAAGACTATATTTTTATTATTTTTTTTATATACAGTATATATATATATACTTTATTGATCTCACAATGGAGAAATTTACTAACCATCCCTGGGGAACAGGGATAAGGACTGTAAGGCATTCAAATTGAAAAAATGTAGATTTTTTCCTGAGATAAGGCTATCATGAGACCCTAAAAACTAGTTCAAATATTATGAGCATACATAAAGTGTAGCGAAAATGCAGTAAGACATGAAAAAAATTTGAAAAGCGCCAAAATTTCGGAGATAAACATGTTTAAAATCTTTACAGTCATGTTTCTTAGGTTTTAGTACAATTGAGGAAAAATTGTATGTATGATGAAATAAAATTGAGTGTACGACAATAATATGTCTTAGTGTGGATTTATTCAGGATCCTGAAGGAACATCATTTACAGAGACAAAGAAGTGTCTGCAAAAGTGAAGAAGAGAAATGGTTACATGTTTCTTTCTGGACAGATATAGGAGGGTTGGCCTTCTCAGCAAAAACATGATATCAGTGTCTTAGAAAAAGTACTATTATTATTTACACCGTAGTATATAGTCATCTTTAATATGTAAATCATTGTTTTAATCAGAGATCAAATGGATTAATTGTGACAAAAAATGATGGATAATATGGTGAAATGGGATTTTAAAAAAACACCGAAATTGGTTAAAAGTTGCAAATCAGAGTGGGTATGAAATGGACAGAAAAAGTGGAAAAAAGGGCTTTGAGTGTCAATATTGGCCTAAAAATTGCAGAAGGGGCGGTTGGGATAATGTAATTTAAAATATAGGAACATTTAATTTAAACTGGCAAATAATGGGATGACAAATTGTGAATGTGGTGAAATTGGCCAAAATAAGCATTAAATATGGTGAAAACAAGTTAAAAGTGACAATAATGGGTCAACATGTGACATTAGGTGTGAAAAGTAGTGGAAATAAATGCCAAACATGTTTTGAAAGTGGAAAATTGTGCAGAAAGGCCAATGAAATTTGATGGAGAAGTGGCAAAAATGGGAGTAATGGAGCAAAAATATGTCATAGAAAGTGATGAAAATAGGTTAAAATATGGCAAGTCAAAAATTGCAAACCTAAGAAATTATTATTATTATTATTATTAATAATAATAATAATAATAATAATAATAATAATAATAATAATAATAATAATAATAATAATAATAATAATAATAATAATAATAATAAAGACAAAAAAACATTTTAAAGAATTATAAGATTAGAGGATATTTGATTTAAAAATATGCATTTAAAAAAATCTTGGCAAACACTATCAATAGCTTTTACCTCATTTATTTTATTACTAGATTGGTTAAATCTTCTAGTTTCATAAAATACATCGATATTCTAATCAAATCTAGACTTTATCTTAATGTTGTAAAATGTAACTTTCTTATATTAATAAAGACAGATTTTTCACAGTGAGGGACACAAAAATATGATTTTCTAAGGCCCATATTATCTACATTCATGTCAGCATTTAGAATAACAACCAATCCAAGCATTAATACAGGAAAGAACAAAGGACTTTGGTGTATTTTTGGAGTCATTTTGTAAATTTTTCTCTCATATAGTGAATTTTTTTTTAATGTAATTTCATGTTTCCCGTGTCATTTTTGTGTATTTTTATTGTTCTTTTGTGTATTTTCTCTCATTTTACTTGTTTATGGCGTCACTTTGTGCGGTTACTTTAGGGGCCGCAGAAAATTAGACAAAGCAGGGTCTAATTTTGTGGCCCTGGGGCCACCAGCTGACCATGTCTGGTCTAAGACATGACTCAGCAACATGTTTCTCACCAGTTCAGGGTTTCTCAACTGGTGGGTCGAGGCATTGATAAAACAGGAAAAGTTAGGAAAAAGATCTTGTGTTTACATTTGGATTTATTATTACAGATGAACGTCATCTCTGAGAACAAATAAAGAGCTTCCTCTAGTGAATGTTTCTCAAAATGCGTCTGTCAAATCTGGACACTTATGATAAGAGATTTATTCTTGACAGTTCATTTCTATTACAAATAATTTATCAATTAATCCTCCAGTTAAACAATAGGTAGATTGTTTTATTTGTTTCTGTATTACAAATAAAACCATTGTTAGTTAACCTGAATTCACCCATCAAAACCACAGTGGTGTAGGTTTCCACTTTTACTTATGGCATTTCTAAGCTGCCTGTAAATGTGTTTAGAATTTATATTATCAAAACACATTAGAAAATTATATACAATATCCTCTATGTTTTTCTGAATATATTTTTGTGGTTTACATGAGCCATGTTTCTTTAAAACACACCAAATAGTCATGATCCAAGCCTTAAGATTTTTACAACTATTAAAGATAGTAAAGTCTTATTTTTCCTCCACAAAACGTGTTGATATTGATTGTAATATTGTCTGTTCATTATTGCAAAATGTATTTAAAATGATTGTTTGTTTATAAAAATAGTTTATGTGTCGTTATTTAAATTCCTCATATGAATCACTTTAAATGCCTTGCTACTAAAATGTGCTACATAATGATGCCTTGCCTTATTGGTCTAATACATTATTTTATGTCGTGAAAAATCATAGTTTTAATCGCATAAAAATGGTTGATTTCCGGGTTGTCTGAAACGCATCATCGGAGGACCAATCATGAAGGAGTTGGCCTTAGTGGGCGTGTCCTAAACGTGACTGCACTGAGACGCAGTAACGCTCGAGCGTTAAAAACTGTGCTTTCATCTTGAAGCTGAAACTTCTTCAGTCTCTAATATTCCTGTGAATATCAGCACTTTTACCTGCGCTTTGGACACAAATAACAACATTTCTACATCTGCAAAGCCAACGATGGACAAACTATTCCAATCACGTAAATAGCCTCGATTTATAAACATGTTGACTTAGTGTTTTCGATAAATTGGTGACTGATTGTTGCTTTCAGCTCTAATTTATCACTCACTTTTGTTTAATCACTTTTTCAGATTCTAAGCTTGGGTTCAAACTTCACTTTGATTTAAACTTTTGAAGGTACTGTTAGATGTTTTTTTAGGTAGCCTACTTCCTCAGCACCAATTTACGTTTTGTCTTTTTTGTTTTCTTTGACCTTTTTATACATGTGGCCTGTAATAGCCTCATCAATAGAAATATCAATGTGTATAGGCTTAAATAGGGCTCATTTGTTGTATTTTTTCTAACTTTAAAGTTGACAATAACCCTAATGTAACCCATTTAACTGCATTTCTGTTTATTATTTCACCTTGGTGTTTGTTTTTAAAACTGTAGAGCATGATGCAGCACTTATCCATAATCCTACCGTTTAGAACAGGGTTTTTCAACCTTGGGTCGTGACCCCATGTGGGGTCGGCTGGAAATAAAGTGAAGTGACCTGAAATGTCTACCAATAATAAAATAAAATACAATAAAAAAGTACTGATTTAAATCATATTCTAATATTTTTTTAATAACTATTGTTTAAAAAAAATCCCCACATACAATCTCCAACAACTGCTTTCTATATTTTCACTTTCTCAAATATAAATGTAGTTAAAATAAAATGCAACATAACAATATCTGAGCTGTCACTTTCTGCACTAATCCTAGATATTGTGTATTTGTAATTGTAACACAATATAACAAACATGATCAAATACAAACTTTAGATAAAAAAAGTCAGAAATTTGTCAAATAAAAATGGGGTCACAACAAAAAAAAACAAAGATAAAAAAAGGTCAGGAACCACTGCTTTAGAAGTTTAGTGAATATAATGAACTCTCTGTATCTTGTGTTTTTCAGCTTCGATGAGGACTGTCATCGTTCTCAATTTCTTAAGGAATGCGAGTCAGATGCGACACCAGCCGTACCTTTACGCCCAGGCCTGCACTGACTTTACAATGGACTGGCCCTCCTGCAGGCCACCTCGGCCTGTGTTTTCAATGTATGGACCTTTCTACTCTCAACCAGTTTGTGGTGGTACCCACACCTGGGAGGAAGAAGGCCTTCTGATGGATCAACCCATCACGCCTCCCAGTATGAGCCAACCTCCTGAGGTCACAGAAAGCAGATGCTCTCCAAACCAGCTCAGCTTTGGTTCCACTGGTCCCAACGCAGCTCATGTCTCTGACATTGGTGGAGATCACTTATACCTCTACAGTCCTATCTCTGAAATATCTGGATGTGTGGCTGACGGCTTCCCTTTGCAGCGACAAACTGTTACTGAAGCTGAGGAATAGAATGTTTAACCCTCAACAAAACCTTTCATCTGTTTTAAGGGCAAGTTCCAGCTCAGAGAATGTTTGACTGGTGAACACTTGCAGAGGAAATATATAATGTATATAATCATCATATCCCTTTTATTAAATCAAATATTCAGCATTCAAATTGTGAGGTGTTATCTAATCTGTTTTAAAATCTTCATATTCATGCTTTTTAGGTTTTAGTAATGTTGTGGAAAAATTGTATGTCTGATGAAATAAAAATGAGTGTATGACAATATGTCTTAGTGTGTATTTATTCAGGATCCTGAAGGAACATCATTTACAGAGACAAAGAAGTGTCTGCAAAAGTGAAGAAGATAAAAAGAGAGCTTACATGTTTGACCACTGAGAGTTCCAGTTACCACAGAGGGTTGGCAGTCACCTAGTGAGGCTATATTAAGGGTTATAAATGTAAACATTTTACAAATATTTTAACCAGTATGTGTAATGGACCCTGCACAGTCACAGGGATCCACAAGGACACAAAGTCCTTGTTCTAGTATGTTTATATATATACATATATATATATATATATATATATATATATATATATATATATATATATATATATATATTATTTACATATGTATTTTGATTATAGACCTATAAACTTCCACTTCATTGTCATGGTCCTAGTTTCATATTGTTACATTTTGCTGTAACAACTGACCCAGACTATGAGATCAATTGTAAATTTCCATCCTAGTATTTCAGATTAAACCGTGCATTTTCTAATTGTGTTGCACAGTCATTTTCTAAGCCGTTTATGAGCAGACACTTGAATGACTCTTGTAAAGCAGTTGAACACACTGAAATAAATAAACTCAAAGTTAGAGATAGAAATGTCAAAAATGTTACAATTCCCCCCAATTTTCATTGTGCAAATGATTAACTTGTAGATATGTCAATGCATCTTCATTTTCTTGCGTACAACGGCCACATTAAAATAAAAAGAAGTCTGAACACTAACAGATTGACGTCGTAGTATTTCGAGATTAAAGTCGTAAAATATTTGAGAATAAAGTCGTAATTTTTGAATTTTTGAATCTGCAAAGTATGAAATAATTTTTTTCCCGATGGCAATGAAGGCACCACTGCTCATAGTCGTCACGTGACACGCAGTAGCGGAAGTGTGACACCAGAAGCTCTACAGGGTCCATGGAGCTGCTCGTGCTGTCAATAATAAGAAGTTGTCTATATTTTTCCTCCTACTGATGGTCAGGTGAGACCCACTGATACAGGTTAACTTAGATAGAACCTGGCATTTTTCATCGCTTTGATACGTGTTTTGACGTAGCGCCGTCACGTGAGCGTCAGATGAGCGTTCATGATGGATGTGTGAAGGGAATATTTTAGTGTTTTACATTCTGCAGCTTTAATGCTGTAATCTGAGTTCATACAATAATGTTTGTGGATGATAACACTGCTGTTTTAGCCCTGAGCTACTTCAACTATATCGGGTAATTTATTAATTATTATTTTGCGTGTTTAAATGATACTGTATATACAGTATGTAAAGAACAGTGACAGACATCTGTTCCTGCAGAACATTCACTACAAAATGTCTTAGTTTTATTACCTATTTTTGTGTGTAATTTAGGCCAGTGGTTCCCAAACTTTTCACAGTCCTGTGCCCCTTAAGACCTTTAACCTGAACCCATGTACCCCCTACTCCGGCACATATAAAATACATAATAATGTATAGTCTTAAACAATGTAGCCCTACAGTGCCATTTGTGTCTGAATTTTACCTATCCTGTTGAGGATTAATATATGATAAAACAAAATAATGGAAGTGTCTATTGATACGGAAACGTATCTATAGCCACCGGAACTAGGGGTACGTTTGTTTTTGTTTTTTTCGCCGTGTCAGGATGGCCAAGTGGTCTAAGGCGCCTGCCTCAAGAATTCCCACTGCCGCGAGTTAGAATCCTGCTTTTGTCATAGAGTATATATTTTTTCATTTTAACATATTCAACACGGCAAAGTTCAGCTTTAAAAATACAAATACAAAAAAATTAACATTTTAGGATATTTCCTGGGTTAGGGCTAAAATAAAAGGGTTAGCGTGGTAGCTAAAAATAAATACGAGCTAAAATAAAAGTGATGGAACAACAATAAAGCATCTCATTTAGAATTATCATACATTTTATGTAATATGTAAAGTAATAAATACATCTATTTTTATTTTTTTTTGGGGGGGGGAATAAATCTACCAAACATTTGTTGATTGAACATATACCAGTAATACAACAAATCTATCACTCTGAAATACAACTGTCTACAACTTTAATGAGAAGGGTGAGGTTGATAGGATGAACAGAACTCTGTAATGTTTGGATGAATTTCATATTTAGCATACAGAGATTCAGGTTGACTACTTAGCTGGCAGACCACAGTATGTACGCCTGAGTGTCTGACAAAGTGGTCAGCAACACTGGGGCCCCTCGAAGGACGGTACTCTCTCCTTTCCTCTTCACCACCTACACCACGGTCTTCAACCACTGCACTGAGACCTGTCATCAGCAGAAGTTCTCTGATGACTCTGCAGTGGTTAGATGTATCAGGGAGGGGGACGAGGTGGAGTGCAGGGCTGCTGTGGACAGCTTTGTCACATGGAGTGGGCGGAACCATCTACAGCTCAATGTGACAAAGACCAAAGAGGTGATAGTGGACCTGAGGAGAACCAAGAGGCCAGTCAGCCCTGTCTCCATCTAGGGGGTCAGTGTGGACATTGTGGAGGAGTGCAAATACCTGAGAGTGGTGATTAACAATAAACCAGACTGGGGGAAGAACAAAGACTCCCTCTACAGTAAAGGTGGGCGATATGGGAAAAATATCATATCACGATTTTTTCTTTGTGAAATCACGATTTTATCACGATTTTTTTCATTCAAATCATTTAGACTATTTTAAAGTTATTTACCAATAAAACAAACCAAATCACCTACATAAATCATCGCCCTTATTGGAAAAAAAAGAATAAAAGATAATTTAGGACAAGGTAATTATCTTTTTTTTTTTAATTGTATGTAAGCAATTTATCAAACTGGTTCCAAGTACAATTAACATCAAACAAAAAGGCTGACATGTTCTTTTAGTCACACAGTCTTTTTACTTTGTTTAAATAAAGTAATGTAGCATTAGCATTAGCATCACTTGCTACATAACAAGGCAGTATATCAGTCAAGTGATTTCTATTTGCTATTGAGGTAACACTCATATTAATAAAATCCTACTTTAAGCAGTGTTTGAACGCCTCATTTCACACAGTTTAGACAATATTATCCTTTACAAGATAAAACGTTACTGCTTTGGTTACATTAGGCCAAGGTGATATGGACCAATATTCATATCTCTATATTTTTCCTCAAAATGGCAATAGGTGATATAAACTCCATTTATTATTATTATTTTTTTTTTTCAATAGTTTTACAAGATAAACAATAATGGGTCAAAGTCAGTGGAGAAAAATGCCACAAAGACCCTTTTATTGATCATTAGCAGCACAATATCAACATTTTGTGTCACTTTTGACTTTTTCCTTCATTTAGGCTGAAATGTGATTAAATTATGTAGTGTTGCTCTTTTCAGGGCAGCTCTGAGTTGCTGAAAGTAGTTTTTAAAGTAAAGCGTATTTCTGCCCTGTTTAAGCGCTTAATTAATCTTGATTATTGTCTGTTATGCTGATATGCTGACTAGCAAATGGTGTGATTTGGCAGATAAAAAACCATTGGATGTTCTGTGTATGGACCACAGACATATGGCGCAGACACGGCACCGCAAGGGTTAAAATGTGAACTACAGACGGTTCTACGATCTCCGTGATTTGGGAGATCGTCGTCATGTTGAAATCCTTAACGATCTAATATCGTCATATCGCACACCCTTGGAAGGACCAAAGCCACCTCTATTTTCTGAGACGGTTGAGGTCTTCCAACATCTGCAGAAAAATGCTTATTTAACATTTATTTTTTCTTCCGTCTTTGTTAAACGTTTTATTCTTTTATTTGTAAATTTTTTTTTTTTGTGGCTGTAACAAAAGCATTTCCCCCTGGGATTAATAAAGGAATTCTGATTCTGATTTGTACTTTTTGATGATATTGTTTCTCTGTCTGAGGCTGTTTGAGGGGGCTCTCCCCTGCTCTGATTCCTCTCTGCTGTCCATGGCCATGCTAGCATAGCGCTGCTAGCATCTTGGTCCTCCGTACACCTTGAATATTGCGTGTTGCTGGCAGGTGATGCTTTAACTGTGGACTGATTAGTTTAGGGGTCACCAACATGGTGATTTTACTCACCACTAGAGGGTATTCTAACAGAGGACAATTTGGAATCCATGGCAATGCACGGAGGCTCCTGACAGCTGCTCTATTTATATTTTAGTTTATAGGGATGTAATGATTCACTCAACTCCCGATACGATTGGATTCACGATACTGGGTTCATGATACGATTTTTTTCATGATTTATTTTACAAAATGAGATGTAAACAAATGATGATTGAAAAATATTATTTTCTTCGAAAAAAAAAAACAAACTGTACTATTTTCTTTTATCTTTCATTGTCAAAAGAATCCCCTGATAAACTATGCAAAACAATGCAATTTGATAATGAAAAAAATCCTGAAATAAATAAATAAATAAATAAATAGTGCAAATGAAGAAGAAGCCTATTCATTTAAATTCTGGCTCTACAGTAAACTATGCAAAACTGCATAATAGTTCTTTTTCTTTTTAAAAGTACAACTGAAAATTTATTTTTTGCCTTAACAAGTGGACTTTAAAACAAATCCCATATAAAAAAAATAATATAAATAAACAAACTATGGTTTTCATTTTCTCTCTCTTGTTTCTCCTTTTCCTCTGTGCTATGTTCTTTCTTTCTCACTTTTATTTTGTCTTGGGGAAGCCAAAGTGCTTCCGCACTTCTGATTTAAAACACGGTGGTGCGTCCTTAATTTCAAATTCTAAATAGATAGCACCCTTTGCTGTTAAAATAGGACTTCAAATCAATTTCAGAATATCGATGTTAAACCGTGACACCTTTGAATCGATTGTTGTCATGCTGTATTTAATTGTTATTCACGCACCCCCTGTGACAATTTGCGCACCCTTTGGGTACCTGTACCCCACTTTGGGAACATAGGATTTAGGGGAATTTTGTGGGACTGTTTGTGAGAAATTGCAGGATTTTAAAAGACTGGAAACTATTGGTCATTATTTGCTCTTTTTTTTTTTGATATATTCTATCATCTTTTGTGTTTCTGTTTTTTGTAACATATCTTCTGCCACTTGGCATTGCAAATGAGAATTGGTTCTCAGTGATTTACCTTCTTAAAAAAATTTAAAATTTGAAAATAAAAAATACAGAATAGACTCTGGTCATGTGATGTAGGCACGAGAACTGTGAAATAATTTCAACTTAATTTTGTGGTGATTAGCACATCACAACGATTCGATTCATGTTTTCTATGTGACCTTTGCTTCCTCCTGTGGGCCACATTGAATGCTTTAAAGAGCTGGATTTGGGCCCCTGGCCTTTAGATTGATGTGTGTCATAGGCCTCAAACCTTTCCCCACATGAGCTTTAAAACTTTAAAGCTGCTGGAGACAATAATAACTAGACTATTTGAATTTCCTGAAGAAAATGCAAGTCAGTATGCAGTTGCTGGCCCGCGTCACACAGCATTAGCTTAGCATTAACCTAGCGTGAACATTAGAATTAGCTCAGCATTTACATTAGCCTAGCGTTAGCATTAGACTAGTATTAGCCTAGCATTAGCCTAGTATTAGCATAGCCTGGCATTAGCCCAGCATTAGCACTAACCTAGCATTAGCACTAACCTAGCTTTAGCACTAACCTAGCATTAGCTGAACATTAGCAATAAGGCTGAAAAAGGTTGAAATAGGTTGAAGGTAGTAGCTGAATATGTTAAAGGTTGAATGGTTTGAATCAGTTGAAGAATGACAGAAATTAATGGGAAAGAAAAAAATGTAATAAGTCAAAAAGATAAAAATGTACAAATCACAAAAGCGATAAAGCATAAATCTCGGGATCTTTCTGATTTTTTTGATAATGGGACAAACTGTAGGAGGAGTTAATGCAAATGGAAGAAAAAATGGATAACAATACTGAAGAGGCCTCCTGCCTGCTGACTAATTCTTTTTTAATTAGATGATGACAGTGTAGGCCTCATCGATTTATAAAGCAAAGATCATAACACCATAACTGTAAACTTTGCCGTAAAGACAAAATTATTTTTGCCAAACTCAGATGATCAGTTTATCATTGGCTGATTGTTTTGCAGGATGACACACAAACGCTGCCTGGAGGGCCAGGTGTACTCGGTGCCCGTCGTGCAGCCCGACCTGCGACGAGAGGAGGCGGTCTTTCAGATAACGGACGCACTGCTCTACCTGGAATCCATTTCTACAGACATCTTTAAAAGGCAAGCGTTTTTTCCTGCAGCGACAGACATGTGATCTAGTGGAACTAGGGAGGAGTTATTACATAAAAGTTATAAACGACAAGCACAGACCTCATATTCTACACATCAACCAAAATGTGATGCTTGTTAATGTATTCAGGGATGCAAGTGGCACTGTTTATCTGTTAAAACACAGTTTAACAAAAGTCTTCAGTTTGCACTTTATTAATCTCTGTGTTGGGAGTTGATTTATTCATTATTTTGTATACAATGTGCTATGCTATCTTTTTGTTTACAGAAGTGTTTTATTCAAGAAAGAGGTTTTGCCTCCTTGAGAAGGCTCTTTATTTATAGTTTTGAAAATGTATTATTAAACAAAGTGCAACATATAGCTATTAGAGAACTATACGACTACAGTACCTATAAGTTTCAAAGTGTCTGCTTTTCACAGCCCAAATGACTCAACATGGCTATTTCCTGGTACGGCAGAGATGCTGCTTAGGTCTCACTCCGCTGTAAGGTAGGAGAAGGCAGGAGGAGGACACATGCTGTCCCAAAGGCACATTACTGCTGTGCCTCTGGCCCCATAGCCTGTGTTTATATGTGTTTGCACATGCTCAGTCAGTTCCCCAATATGAAAACCATTTAATTAAAAAGGAAGATCACTACGCTGCCTTTGGACGTAACCGTGCTATTCTAAATGCTATAGGTACGTTCACAGTGCATTAGTGAATTTATACAGCGTGGCCGCTGCTCCGTTCTAGCGAGAAGCGGGATAACACTACAGTCAGGATGACAGCGCTAGAGACGATAAAGAAACTTTCTTTTGAGGAAAAACGACAGCTTTTAAAAGATGGGAGACCAACACCTGATCTACCAGACCTTCAGGAAAGAAAAGGTCAGAAAATTGTTCATACTTTCCACAGTGGTACAAAGGGAAGGATTGGCTTTGTGGATGCGCCTAACTGAGGCTGTTCTGAGTTGTTGTTGTTGTCATTTTCTCCGTGTTTCTGTGTTTCCAACACAAACAACGAATGCACTGCCGTGTCATGAGATGTATCTTGTTGAGAGAGTATGGAGCCTGCTATTGAATAATCATTTAAGTTTCTTTAATGGTGTTTTACGATCTTGATTTTGTTATATTAACGCTTAACAGCTGAAACATATGAAATTGTCATTGGTGTCGACATTGGCCACGTTTACGTGGGAGCTTTAATTCCTCTTTAAAGTGGAATAAAAGTTAATTCCTCTTTAATATTACCTTGTAAACACTTGGTAAACACTTCATTCCTAATGATAATTTAATTCCGGAATAAACTTAACTTCGAATTAGATGGCTGGTATATTCCTTCTTTAGATCCGAATTAAATAATTCCTCTTTCTTGTAAATAGTTAACACTTAATTCCACTTTAAGTTGATTCCAGTTGTTCTGTGCATGTGTGACTTGCGGCGATGACGCACTGGGTGACGACATAATCCAACATGGCGGCCCAGAATAGAGCCGAAACTATTTCATAAGAGCCATAAAAGACAAGGATATAATGAAAAAAGGAGATGGACGGAGGCATAAACATGCGGACATTAACACAGACACATGGATTATCACACACATGGAGATCAGCAAATGGAATGGCTTCATCGGACGGGTGATACTAAGACCCGGAGATGGAGTAAATGCTTCACCATACTGCTGCACAGGCTGTAATATTACCAAGTTGTACCGGTTGTTAGAGCTACTATCTTTACCAGGGAGCAAATATTTATTCCTGGTTATTGTTTTCCGGAGTTTTACTGGGCTTTATTTACTGGTGATTTAGTCCTATTTCCTTTCCGCTCTGTGGACCAAAGTGTGTTATTGTCCAACTGCTGCTTCAAAACTACAATCAAAATTAAGGTGAAAACAGTTGTCATGTGTGGTCTTTTGTGTTACAGCCAACAATAAAATGTGTTTCTCCCTATAGACATGATAGACGGGATATCATGTTCACCCCCTGTCCAATCAGAGCCTTCCAAACCCCCAGACCTAAAGCGGAAATAACTAAAGCCGAACAAACCGGTTTTCCATGAAAACCTCAGTTCGGGAATTATTATTTCCATGTAAACACGAAGCAGAACGAATAATTTAATTCGGATTAACTAATTCCGAATTAAAGCATCATGTAACTGGGGCCATTGGTGGTCTCGATTTGCAACGCCCTGCCTACCGAACCCTAGTGCTCACAGCACGTCACTGGTCAAAACATAACATGAATCAAGCAACAGAAGAGGTTTAATACCCTTTATAAAACAAAAGTCACAAATGTAACTACAGTTCTATTAATCTCTAATGACCGCCAGAGACGGTGCTTAAAGCGGTGAATGTTCCCTTCGCGCATGCGCAGTTTGAGTATGCATACCAAGAATGTCACCTGTGATCCCTGAGTGACCCAAGAAAAATACAGGTGTCACCTGAGGTCTGTTTCCTACAGAATCTTCTCACGGGAACACAGGGATTTTGAGTGACATGATGCTCTGGCGGTCATTCGGGATTCATAGAACGTAGTTACATTCATAACTTTTGTTCTATTTCACTCCTGCTGACCACCAGAGGTGGTACTTAAAGCACTGAATGACTTATACCAGTGTAGTCACGAGGAATCCCAGACACCAACTTACTTACTGAGAAATCTCCAAAGATTGAAGGACCACTCCCAGTTGGTGAGCAGTAGCGACATCCACATTGTAGAACTTGGAGAATGTGCATGGCGTCATTCATGAGGCAGCAGCACGTATTTCCTCCAGGGGCACTCCCTTAAGGGCAGCCCAAGATGTAGAGACACTCCTGGTAGAATGACAATGCACACCCAATGGTATAGGGTGGCTTGACACCTGATACGAATGGTGAATAGTATCTACAATCCAGTGAGATAAGCGCTGCTTGGAGAGAACTGATTCTTTTTTGGGACCCCCATTACAAACAAAAAGCTGTGCAGACGTACGTGTGGCTGCAGTGCTTTCAATATAAAATCTCAGGCCCCTGACTGGACACGAGCTTTGATCCATTCACTTCTTCTCCCGATGCGGGATCATATTGTGCAAGCCTTATAGGCTGATTAAAATTTGAACTGGACTAAAAACGGTGTTCTTCCATAATGTGACATCTGTACATCTGGGTGCCACTTCAGACACGATGGGCTGACCAGCAATGCATGCAACTCACCGACATGTTTTGCTGAGATGATGGCAGTTTTACGTGACATCCACTGTGGCTCCACCCTTGTCAGGGGCTCAAAGGGAGGCTGATGCAAGCTATTCAACACTAAGTGCAAGTCCCATGCAGGTGCCATTGTCGATCCTAGCATGTCAATCCGATATTGCAGCCACATAGGCTTTTAAGGTGGCTAGAGCCCAACCCTTATCCAGGAGGGGCTGTAGGAACTCCAGAACCTTGGGTACCGAGCAAAGCCCTGGGTCCTCCCCATGGTTTTCACACCTCTCCACTAACAACTAACACCTGTTTTCATATTGTAACCGAGTGGACTGCGCTCTAGCATTCAGGATGGTCTGCCTGACAGGTTCCACACACATTTTTTATTTTTTTTTTAGGTTCCACACCTCTGCTCAGTAGTGATTCAGGCCTTTCAGTGGCCTAACACATAAGCGAGGTAGTGGTGGAAAAGTGTAAAGGAGGCCCTTTGGCCAAGGGTGTGCCATCGCATCTTGGCCCAGAGGACTCGTAGTTTCCCTCAGAAAAAACCAAAGGGGACAGTGGGTTGATTCCTTTGAGGCAAAGAGATCGACCCCTGCTCTGCCGAAAACACTCCAAATTATGCGCACCACCTCTGGGTGGAGGCACCACTCTCCCGGTGGAGGCTTCTGACGGGAGAGGGAATCAGCAAGCTGGTTCAGCTCCCCGAGTAGATACATGGCCTGCAGACTGGCCAGATGGGGGCAGCCCACCTGAGAAGGTAATGGGAGACTTGCAACAGTCAAGCAGACCTGCTCCCCCCTTGGTGGTTTATGTGGAAGACAGTTGAGGTGTTGTCCGACCGCACAAGTATGTGTCTTCCCCTCAGGTATGGCAAAAAATGCTCGAGAGCCAGATGCACTGCTCGCAGTTTCAGCACATTGATGTGATCAGTGCTGTCCTGCACAGACCATCGTCCTTGAACTGTCCTGTGCTGCCAGACGGCCCCCCCACCCAGACAGGCTGGCATTGGTGGTGACGGTCTTGCGGCGGCCTGGGGCTATTCTCAATGAGACACCTCTCAACAGGAAATCCCTGTCTCTCCAAGGGGCCAAGACAAGGAGGCACTGTCGTGCTGTAAGAGAAGTGATCAGCCCTCTCTCTCCCCTGTCACCAGCAGACTTTAGCTTGTGAAGTCACAAACTCAGAAAATTTGAAACGGAGGACTTTTCTCTGTGTTGTAAGACTTAGACAGACCACAAACTGACTGTATGGATTTATTTCACATTTTGTTTGCCAGTGGACACTCAAGTTTCCTGATATGTGTTCAAATAAACTGCAAAAGTGGATTTTTCATGGTATGTCCCCTTTAATAATCAAAATTTTTGTGAGAAAATTTGAGATTTTTTTTTGAAGCCATGACGCCCAACTCTACCCAGACGCTCCAACCGCAGCTTTAGCTTCAAACTCTTTCAAGTCACAGCTTTCCTTTCTTTTTCCGTTGATTCCAGAGTGTCAGAGAGCGTAGAGAAGCACCGCCTCCAGCTGCAGGGCGTCAATGACCGCATCAGGCTCGCTCAGGCACGCATCGACAAGATTAAAGGCAGTAAGAAGGCCACCAAGGTGGGTGCCCTCTCTGGCACAGAATACATTCATACATAGAGGGAAAATGCTTTATTGTTTTTGTTTTGTGTGTGCGTGTGTGTAGGTTTTCTCCAGTGCCAAATATCCAGCCCCGGATCGCCTACGAGACTATTCATCCATCTTTACTGGAGCCACAGACCCAGCAGCTCAACCGTGGCATCGGCCAAAGATACAGAACAAGCTCCGCCCGTTTGATGAGAACGCCTTGCAGGTAAAAAACATCTTGCACATGAATGAAAATATAATTAACCATTTCAGCCGATAACTAACATTTATAACACACACAGTGATGGAGTGTAGGCTTCATACGTAAATAGACCAAAAGTAATTATTTTAAATAAATGTCAAAGGTTCAAATTGCCACTTGAAGGACTTAATTTTTTACTCCACCACTAACAATGGATTTGCTGACAAATGACCTTAATTTTGGAAAAGTTACGAGCATTGCATTCTGGGATTTGAAGTCCTGAAGAAAAATGTAAAAATGTTGCAGTAAAAACTGAAAAGTCTCTTTAAAGTCCGTGTAAAGCAAAAATAAATTTATGTTATCAGTTTGTTACTCCACAGAAACATGTGTCATTGACCACTGAGCCAAATTTGAAAGATGAGAAAAATCGCTATGTATATAAAAGTAAGTCTCAAAATCATGGAAAAACAAGCACCTCTCTCTGCTCTGAGGTGCTGGGGGCGTGTCAGTTAGAGGCGCTGGAACCACGCCCATGCGCGGTAAGGGCGCCGCCTCTGTGTACTGAGTATATCGGAGGGCGCAGTGTGAAAGTGGCTACAGTATTAATATTGCTTCCAAAAGTGCTCAGATTGGGCCAAACGAGATATCAGCGGATAGGTCTGCTCAACCCGAGTCTGAATATGTGCATCCCTCCCGGGTAGAGTAAAAACTGTGGTCGCTAGAGGAGAAAAACTAAATCACGGTGTATAAAAGTGCTCATTTCATGGAAAATGTGGCACCAGTGGACAAGTTTTACTGGAGTTGGCTTTTTTAATTTCATCGTACATGTGTACAGTGACAAATAAAGGCATTCTATTCTATTCTATTTATTCCCAAGTCCAAATATGCGGTTTGTTTTTGGCTAGGGGCCGATTTGCGCTCGCTGGAGGCTGCAGAAGTTTGGTGTGCTTCAGCAGCAGTGACGGGTTTATACTCCGTTACGTAGCGCGGCCCTGATTTCTGACTTATTAAATTATAAATGGTTGAATGGCTTTGTACATGTTTTTAAGGAATACATTTATGACCTTTTTAATGTGTGAAGAAGAAAATGTCAGAATTTGCTTTACACGGTCTTTAAGAAACTTTTTGTTCTGATTGAAATGACCAGGATTGTTATCAGACTTCTGCAGAGCTTGATGGTGAGTTAATCATTTGAATCAGGTGTGTTGGAAGAGGGAAACATCTAAAACATGCTGGATTGGGGCCCTTGAGGACCAGGATTGGGCACCCATGGTGTAGATGGAGAAGAGCAGTGAGGAGAGAACACACTTCTTGGGGGGTGCCAATGCTGAGTGACCGGGTGCTGGATGTGATGCTTCCCAGCCGCACTTGCTGCTTCCTGTCAGTCAGGAATATTGGCATTTTAGGGTGTTTTTGTGGAAAGCCACAAAACTGTCTCCATTGTTTTTGGCACAATTTTAAATCGGTGAAAACTGCAGAAATACGACTTTGGGAGTTTTTTCAGTCACACTGACATCTATAGGGAATGGGAACAACTTTTGGATGAAATACAGGAACAGTTTAAAAAATGTTGGGGATCGTTTCCAACAGCTTTAAAACAAGTTGAGATTAAGCCACTGAGACTGTTAGTCTGAATTATTTTACAAATGGAAAGCTTAAATAAACCAGCATGATGCCATGCTCCATCCTGAGCAAACTTTTTTTGCTTTTTCTGTTTCTCTTGTTTGTTGAACTAAGGACAGAAAAACTGAAAGAATTGCTGCAGTTTTCTCACTTGCATACATGCATTATTCATCATCCAATGGAAAATGTTGCCTGTCAGATCTTTTAGTATCACTGTGTGTGTGTGTGTGTGTGTGTGTGTGTGTGTGTGTGTGTGTGTGTGTGTGTGTGTGTGTGTGTGTGTGTGTGTGTGTGTGTGTGTGTGTGTGTGTGTGTGTGTGTGTGTGTGTGTGTGTGTGTGTGTGTGTGTGTGTGTGTGTGTGTGTGTGTGTGTGTGTGTGTGTTTCTCACAACAAAAATTTGCATTACAGCAGTTTAAGTCAAAATCAAATCCTCCAATTCCCAAATTCAGTGTCAAGTTTTACTCCTTCATTTCTGCATCTTTTTACACTTTTTTGTTTCATTTCCGCTTCACCATCTTTCCCTGTTTAGATGACCTTGACTATTAAGGGGACATATTTTACCAATTTTTCACCTATTAAAACAGTTCCCTGTGGTCTAAATGACATCTGTGCTGGGGTTTGATCAAAACATAACATGAATTAAGCAACAGAAGAGGTTTAATACCCTGTATAAAAACAGCTGTTTTGGGGGGGGGGGGGGACAAAATTTAAGCGGTTAACTTCTTGAATAAGTCTACATTCTAGGTGAACTCATCCTTTAGTAACTCAGTAAGTTGATCATTTAAACTGTAAAAGCGGCGCTGTCTATGATAAGTGCTGTAAACGTACCACCGTAGCAGTGATCAGCCCTCTCTCTCCCCTGCCACCAGTGGAGTTTAGCTTGTGAAGTCACAACGGAGCACTTTTCTCTGTGTTGTAAGAGCTAAGTTAGCCACAATGCCAAAACTAACCTGTCTCACCTCAGTCTCCCATTTAACAAGAACAATCTCATGGAAATGTGTAATATGATCCCAAAACACTATTTGTGAAACCTTTAATTATTGCTTATTGGTGATTTAATTATCCTCACATTTTGCACAAAACCCCGTAAAGTGTGTAAATGGAGATACACGTTAAAAAAGAAACCAAAATAAATACCAACATACAGTAGATAATAGTGCAAAGATATTTTTGTTAAAAAAATTGGACAGACAAATTAAAGTGCAAATGACAATTGAAGGAATTGTTTTGTTGTTGTTTTTTGGTGGGGGGTGTCAGTGTGGTGACAGTTTATCTGACCTTTTTTTTATAATTGAAAATTAAAGATTTCCTTTCTTTTAATAGAAAATTCAATATTGACTTTTTCTTAGAAAAGAAAATATTTTTTTACTTTTAGTTGTTTTAGAATAGAAAATAAAATATATTTTTTTTATATTTTTAGAATAGAAAAATAAATGTTATTTTTTAAGAAAATAACTAGATTTTTTTTTTTTTTTTAATTTTTAGAACACAACATTCTAGACATTTATTAAACCTGTTTTCTGAAAGTGTGTAAATGTGTGACATTGTCCCTAAAGATGCATGTGAGGCATTTCTGTGTCATGATGGAGCCTGATTTTAAATTAAGAGAGAGAAAAGGAAAAGGGTCAGATTAAGTTTTCTGTTTCAGACGTGATTGTGTTTTTTTGTCCGTATTCTCCGATCACGTGACATCCGAGGCCCTTCCTATTACCAACCTTTGTATGTTCTTCTGTACAGGAGAAATTGATGTATTATCCTGTTTGTGTGAGCCATAAGAGGAAGTCTGAGCATGAAACGGAGGAAGGTTTGGGCAGCCTGCCACGGAACGTCTCCTCTGTTAGCTCTCTGCTGCTCTTCAACACCACAGAGAATCTGTGAGTCAACAAACAAACGTGTTTCATATTTCCTCCATCTCACTGTTTCCTCATCTCTTCTTTTAATTTGTGTGTTAAGATATAAGAAATATGTGTTCCTTGATCCCCTGGCGGGCGCCGTGACTAAGACACACACCACACTGGAGACGGAAAAGGATGAGAAGCCGTTTGATGCCCCGCTGTCAATCACGAAGAGAGAACAGTTGGATCGACAGGTCGCTTCACGTCTCACAGAGGATGTTATTAACCTCACGCTAGGGCTGGGAAATATGGGCCAAACTTCATATTCCCATATATAAACAATATAAATCCCAATAATTTCACTTAAAATAAAGTCTTACCAGACAATTCTGGGGTAAATCTGCTGATGCAAAATGCCACACAGGCTAAAACAGCACATACTTAATTGGACAACAAAATACACACAAAAAAACAAAAAAATGCACAATGGGACTACAAAAATACATGAATAACAAAAATACACAAAAGAACAACAAAAATACATTTAAATAAAACATACAAACAGAAGTACACAAAAGAACAACAAAAGTTTTGGGTTAAGACGCAGTTGGTGATCATCTAACTGTGCTTTTTATACTGTTCTGAGAAATAGAGAAATTAGAGACTCCTAAAATGAGTATTTTAATACAAAATAAAGTATAAAAAATATATACTGTATATCAATATAGGTGATATTGTAATTTTCTATATTGCCAAAACGGAAAGCTTGATGCATCTTGAATCTCGATATATTGCCCAGCGCTACCTCACACTGGTTTTCTTTTTTTTTCTAACAGACAGCAGAGAGTTACTTCTACGTGCCAGATTTGGGCCAAGTGCCAGAGATCGATGTTCCGTCGTACCTTCCCGACCTTCCCGGTATTGCTGACGACCTTTCCTACAGCGCCGACCTCGGCCCTGGTTTCGCCCCGTCAGGATCCATCCAAAACTTTCCAGAGCTGCCATCCTTCTCCGAGAACACCGGTCCTCCAGGTGCTCCTTGTTCTCCTGCTCCTCTACATCTGGATCTTTCCTTCAATCATTGCTCTGTGTTGAACTTTTTGTTATTTTTACCTGAAGCTCCTCTGGAGTCCCTCATATCTTTTTGTTTTCCTTTGTTTCAGAAACACAATTCCAACCCAGTGTTCCGCCACCACCGCCCCCTCCTCCGCCTCCTCCCCCCCCTCCCCTTGAGACGGCCAGTGTTCCTGCTACTCGCGTAGAGGCTCCGCCCCCTCCACCACCCCCACCCCCTGCAGACATCAGCACAGAGCACACGCAGACGACAGGTTAGTCACGTCAACACTTTTATTAACATTTGTATCGTTCTGAGTTATTCTTGCATCTGTTGGGTTACACTAAGATAAATTAGATTTAATCTGTTTGACGGAATATTGTGGAACCATGAAGCAAAATTTTCATCTGGAAGTTCAAAGATTATTTGCTAAGAAAAAAGATGAAAAAGGTTGAAAATGTACCTTGAAAAGTTTTTTTGATCTCCACTGTGAGCACTCTTTTATTAACATTGTTGGAAAAGTTTGGTGCATTGCATTGTGGGATGTGGAGTCCCGTAGATGGATGCATAGAAGTGTTTTTACTTCATTCTTACTGTGAAGTACAATATTTACTTTTTTATTTTTTAGAATAGAAAATAATTTTTTTTTAATTATTTATCTTTAATATAGAAAATACATTATTTACTTTTTTAGAATAGAAATGAAAATATTTACTTCTTTTAAAATAGAAAATAAAATATTTACCTTTTACTCAAAACGCCACTCACTTTGCTTCTTGTTGTTGTTGTGTACACTGTTTAAAATCGCTACTCCTGTTATTCATGAACAGACCGAGCTGAAATTTGATAGGTATAATCTATGGATGTGTACGCATCAACGTTCAGAGCCAGATTTTTGATCTGGGTCCCTGGGGAGGCCCAGGGGGGCCCCAAGCGGCCCGAAAATGAAAAAATTACAAAAGTCAATTTCTCATTTATTTGCCAGTTAAGTATTACGACGGTTGGCGGTACCAAATCATTGGCACATACTAACATATAAATGGGGCCCATTACTCCGTACATGTCACAGGGGTGCCAGGAGCCCCATTTTCCAAATGACTACTCCTCCGTTAGTTCTCCTTCGATCAGAATTCAGTTTGGTATGAATACTCTATGAATGAATATAATGAGATGCTCAGAGCCTTATTTTTAATTTCCAAATTAATGAGAACATAGTTGTGTGATATATCATTTCAAAGGTAATTCACCGTAGATTACAAATATGCCTCACACACATACAATAGGTGCCCGGAAGCCCACCCTACTCTTTTTGCAATTTCCATTAAAGTCATTTTCTCATTTATTTGTGAGTCAAATATTGCAACAGTTGGTGAAACCGAATCATTGACACATACCAATATATGAATTACTCCGTATGTGCCACGGGGCCGCCAGGGGGCCCCATTTTTTTACTCGGTGGAACCGATTTTTTTGACGGAATTCTCGGGAACGTGGTGCGTGCTATTCGGTGCGGAGACGTTCCGGGGGCCCGGCCGTAGTTCATCCGAACTTGTTGAGAATAGAAATTAAAATATTTACTTCTTTTAAAATAGAAAATAAAATATTTACTTCTTTTAGAATAGAAAATACAATATTTACCTTTTTTAGAACATAAAGTGAATTATTTACCCTTTTTTTAGAATAGAAAATAAGATATTTACTTATTTTAGAACAGAAAATAAAATATTTACCTATTTTAGAATATAAAATAAGATATTTACTTTTTAGAATTGTTTTATTATAATTTTTTTTAGAATAGGAAATTAAACATTTTCACTGAAAGTTGCATCAAAACAATCGAGGATGTTTATTTTGGTGTTTACGTGGAAAAATCCGAATCCGTCTAAAATTGAATGTGTGTTGAAGTGAGGTGATATCACTGGGAATACTGGGACCAAACTATGGAACAAAAATGGAGTCAAACCAATCACTGTCCTCTTTGTCTGGAGAAGAAACACAAGAAATCACAGTAAGAATGAAGTAAAAACACTTCAATGTATGGAAGCATATCTATACCATAATTAAATTTAAAATGCATTAATAGAAATGCTTTTTCATTTTCAGAACATAGCTGCATTTTTTAACTCGTAAATAAAATGACCAATTTGATTCATGAGTCAAATAATGCAGCTACAACCTTCAATGCATTAGACTTCTGCTAATGCATTTTAATTTTCATATTGAATTTTAATACCTATTTGAAATGCAGTTTCCTTTATCATTTTAATTAATTTACAAAATGAGCAACTTGAAGAAGAAAATGAAAATGCAGTTTGGATTATTCATTCATTCATTTTATTCATGGGTTCAAAAAATGCAGCTATTTTCTGAAAATGAAAAGGCATTTCTGTTAATCCATTTTAAATTTAATTATGGTACAGATATGCTTTCACATCAATGCATCCATCTAACTTTACCAACAATGTCAATAAGAGTGTTTACAGTGGAGATCAAAACAAACTTAAGCGACAATTTCAATTTCGCTTCGAGCAAACAATCTTTGATTTATTGATCAATGACGCCAAAACTTGTTCTTTATCTTTTTTTCATTATTATTGTTATTTTTTTAATATTGTCTTCAGCACCTTTAAATCTAAATTAAACCATGTATAATTCATGTGAATTAGTTCCTAACATTGTGTTTGTATCTGCAGTCAGTTGACCCTCTGAGGTCAGAGTGATGATGCCTTCACTGTCTTCATCTGCAGCTGCTGTTTCTGGAGCTCCCAGCGAGGTTCTGCAGCCCTCTGACGGCCGTGCCAGTCTGCTGGAGTCCATCCGTAACGCGGGAGGCATCGGAAAGTTACGCAACGTCAAAGAACGCAAGATGGAGAAGAAGAAACAGAAGGAACAAGAGCAAGGTGGGACTTTGTTTAGGTGGTGATGCAGCTCTGTGAGGAAAGCTTTCACTGTGATGATTGTCCAATCCATTAAAGACCACACAGTTGGTCACATCGTATGGATATGCCTATTTTTTAAAGTATAATCACAATAAACTCTACAATTCTAATCCAATCCAGATGAAACTCAGTGTGTTAATTTAGAAACTAAACTAATTTAGAAACATAACTGAGTCAAATTTAAAAAAGATCGGTTAGTTATGAACCGAGATATGAATTTATGAAATTTCACCAATAAAGGGAGGTAGAGTTTTCCATTTTTCAAACTGATCCAGGATCAGTAATAATAGTTTTAGATTTTTTTCCATTGGTTTCAGTTCTTATTTCGTTTTGACTTTATATTTTTAAATTCAGTCAGTGTTTAGAGCAGATTTGCTAGTTTATATTCTTTGAAAATGTTTCTAGGTTTTGTTTGTTTTAGTTACTAGTAGTAGTTTACTACAATAACCCTGATCCAGAATCAGGATATTAATCCAGATCCTCTCACAAATGTATCTAAACTTCCGTGGCTTAGTGGGTGTCTTAGGTTGAAAAAAAAAAGTAACTAAATCACCAGGTTTTGTCTGACCTGACACTAGGTGGAGACATTTTTAAAACCCTTTGATTATGGGCAGGGCTTCTGGATCACTTAAGATACGCCCACTCTATATTATAAAATCTCCAAAGGACAATCTATGCTATGCTAACTAGCGACTCAATACTCACTATAGTTTTCTATTTACTATTCTCTCAGTCCAACTTACCGGTACTCACCACAGGTTGTAGAGTCCACAGGTGATCATTGTTATAGAAGGGGGCGGAGCTAACAGTGACACACGATGGTCCAATGACTTCACAGAATCTCGTTCTCAGCCAATAGCAAAATTATTTTGTAATATCCTGTTTTCAACCCATAGAGGGCAGTCACTGACATTTTACAACTAAATACGACAAATTGAAATAGTTTGGCTAAAATGTTGAGAGTCAGACCAGGATCAATCAACAGCACTATTTCATACACCATACATTTGATTTCAGCAGAAAAAGATGGTTTTGTGGTTTAATTATTCTTTAAGATATTTTAATGTAATCTTGCTAACAGGCAAACAAACATCTGTGTAAATATAAGATCATTGCTTTCCACTTTAACGTTCAAACTGAAAATCACTTTTTTTTTTTTTAGCAGTTGGAGTTTCATCAGGTGGTGGAGACTTTATGTCAGATCTCTTCAACAAACTTGCAATGCGAAGAAAAGGTGAGAAACGTCAGCGTTGGTTAAAGAAAATAAAATATCATCAGTAGATGAGATGTAACCACTTTCTGTTTATTGTTGTTTCTTCAGGAATATCAGGGAAGGGTCCTGCTGCTGGAGAATCCACTGACGCTCCTGGTGGAGCGTTTGCCAGAATGTCCGACGTCATCCCACCACTTCCTGCTCCTCAGGCGGCGACGGATGACGACGACTGGGAGGCGTGACGTAATAAAGGACGTGAAATAGTTTAAATTAACAATAATAATAATGAAATCTGCTCTAAAAACAGCACCTTGTTGTAGTTTTCATTCTTGCACTAACTATTAAAAGTATGTTTATCATCTTTAGCCTGTTTCTACTCATTCTCTAGTATTGGAATAGTCACAGAATTCACACTCTTCCACATTTCAACAAATTTTTAATCCAGCTTTTTAAGAACATTAAAGGAACGGCTTTCGATTACATTTCACCTCCAGTTAAATTATTCAAAACTTCCAGAATAAATCAGTCACACACATCTATGTGCATCTGTGTGGCATTTAAATATAGAAGAGAAGCTGATGACCCATTTGTCTTCAGTAGAATTTCTTTCACTTATTCATCAAAACTTGAACGAATGAAAGCAGCACAGATGTAGAAAAAAAAAAAAACACCATCCAGGAAGTGCGATGAAACAGGAGAAAAGTAGAAACTTGAACGTGAACTCTTTCCGTTTCCATTGATCAGGTGATGGAGGACATGGAGGAAGGAGATCAAACTACACCTGCTGCTTCTTTTTCTCCAGGAAGAACTAAAAAATAAGCAAACACACATTTCATTTTGATTCCTAAATAGATTACGTTGATAAATATTTGTGCCGTTTTAGTAAAGTTTGCACCATTTATTGCTGCACTGACACAAAGCACTGAAGAAGTTTTGTTTGGTTACACAATGAGAAAGTTTGTTTAGATCATCCACTCTTGTTGATGAAGTTTGGTGCATTGCTTTGTGGCATGTGGAGTCCAGTTGACAGATGCATAGAATGGTTTTTACTTCATTCCTACTGTGAAGTAGAATATTTACTTTTTAAATATATATATTTTTAGAATAAGAAAAAAGTTATTTCTTTTATATATTTTTTTAGGATAGAAAATAAAATATTTACTTTTTTTTTTTCAATAGAAAATAGAATTTAACTTTTTTTATTTCTTATTTATATAATTTTTAGAATAGGAAATACAATATTAAAATTCTTAATAGAAAATTTACTTTAGAATAGGAAGTAAAATCTTTTGAAAAATAAAATTAATAGGTAATAAAATAATTACTTTTTTGATTATAAGTTTTTTTTCTTGTGTTTGCCCCAGAAACTCTGACAAAGTGACCTCCCAACACATTTCTGCTTTTGTCACTGTTTTCTCCAGGAAGAACTAAGAAGGAAGCAAACGCACTTTTACACTTTGATTCATTTCTATTTATAAATAAATTACGTCAATAAATAATCGTGCCGCTCACTTTCCGTAGAGCGGCGAAAGCCGGACCGAAGCTCGCACACGTTCTCGTCTGGTCCTTGATCCACGTTGGAAGTTTGGAGAGAGTCGCGGGGCGAGCGTAGCGTCTGTCGCACAGCACGATGGAGGAGTAGTCGCCGCGGTGACGGATGGCTCTTCCTTTCAAACACACAAAATGAACAGATTTACAGAAACTACTACACAATAAAAGATGGAACAGCCTCCGACACACCAGCTCAAGTTTCATAATTAATTATAGTTACCTATGGACTGATTTACAGCTTTCATGCAGAGGTTTTCTATGAGGGCGTGGCCAGGGCTCCTTCCCTGAATGTGACGCTGGAACAGGAGAAAATTCAGCTCAACTCTTGAAATTAATCAATGCTGGTGTGTTTTTCTCTCTGGGGTGTTTGTGTGTGTGTGTGTGTGTCTGACCAAGTGTTTGTCCAGATACGACATCTTTTCCTGCAGCTCCGGGGATTTGATGTTAGGATACGGCATCCCCACCATCACCACACACCTGTTAACACAGCATTCAAGCTAATAGGCTAATGCTAACGCGACAGATCAAAGACAGGCCACAAACGTAATTATGTCTGATTTGAGGGTCACGTGATCAACATTCATGTCAGCATTAGAATAATGACCACTCAGAGCATTAACACAGGCAACAACAAATGCTTTGTGTGTTTTTGTTGTTTTTCTGTATTTTATGTACAAATTGTTGTCCTGTGTGTTGGGAGTCATTTTGTGTAGTTTTTCCTGTTTTGTGTATAATTGTAGTCATATTGTGTGTTTTCCAGTCATTTGGTATATTTTGCTTATTTTGTGTATTTTGGGAGTCATTTTATGTAGTTTTGTTATTTTGTATTCATTTTGTTATTATTAGGGCTCGAGCACAATGGTGCGTAGGACCCTATTGTAATGCACCTTGTTTTTATTATTCCTCTTCTTTTATTTACGACCACATGATCACGTTTTTGAGGGCCTAAACACATTAAAGAACTCGTGAAAATTTTAACGCATATTAGGACTGGCAAAAAATTGGATATTTTGGGGGAATTGCAGCGTGTTCACTTGGATGATTAACATTCACACCCTGACATGCAACACACCTCAACGTGCACCACTTCCCGACATGCGTGTGGTTGCGAGGGCCCGTTCAACGCTGCTTGCAACTTTAATTATTATTATTTTGTATGTGTTGGGAGTCATCTTGTGCTTTTTGGGAATCATTTTGTTTATTTTACTATTTTTGTGTTTATTTGTAAGGCTGAGCAATCCTACTTGTATAGTGTATTTCATACATGGAGCAATTCATTGTGCTTTACATGATTAAAAAGCGCAAAAAAAAAAAATAGTCGTGTGTGTTTGGAGTCATTTTGCATATTTTGTTGTCGTTTTGTGCGTTTTTCTGCTAGTTGTGTCAATATTTTGTGCAATTTCTGTATTTTTGTATGTTTTGTTGGGTAATCTTATGTATATTTGCTGTTGTTTTTGGAGTCATTTTCTGGGTTTACTTTTGGGGGCCGCACAAAATTAGACGGAGGTTCTGCATGTGGTCCCAGGGCTGCATCCTGCCGATGTGTGATCTGATTACGTGTCATGTGCATACCTGCCGAGATCATCAGAAAAGTTGATGCCCTCGCTCATCTTCCCTCCAACCACAGACAGCAGTAAAGCCCCTGTGAGTGCACCTTTCTCCACAGCACACCTCTAAAGTAAAAAGCCACTTAGACAGTCTGATGCTAGAGTTTTTATCTGCAGTCCAAGCTGCTACTTTTACCTGAACACATCGAGAGAAGTCACTCAGCACCTGCTCCACCTGGTTGGCTTTCTTTGGTTCCTGGAACATCTAAGGAGGATTTTTTTTATCTTTATCTGCTCTTATTTTGAAGGAAAAACATTACATCCTTCATTGATCCTGTACCTTTTTCTTCGTAGCCAGTCGACTCAGCACACCACTGGCCTCCCAGTGAGAAATGATCCTCCTTGAGTATTCATATGAAGGGAAGAAACACACGACCCCTCCAGGAACCACGTTACAGATATTGGAGAGTATTCGGCCCGTCTCGTCCATCTGTGAACAAACAGTGATTTAAGCAAATGTTAAAATAAAGAATGAAGCATTAAAGCTGCTGGAGACGATCATTGAGTTTATCACATAAAAACAATAAGCCAATTATCAATCAATAAATCAAAGATAGTTTCCAAAGGGAAAAAAGTTGAAATTGTCGCTTAGAAGTGTGTTTACTTTTATGCATCCGTCTACAGGACCCCACAAACCACAATGCAATGCACCACACTTTAGCAGCAGCAACAGCAGACCTCTCTACATGACAGTAGGAACTTATTTAGTTGATCTTTTTAAAATAAATTTTAAAGTTTAAAATATATCATGGGATCTATCTGATTTAACATGACAACACAAATATTTGTCTTAAACAATTGCTCCTTATACTATTTTCTTTCTAGCAATATCAACCTCAGATCACGAGGGGAGTCTTGAAGAAGAAGAGTAGGACATGATGGCACCTTCATGCAGCAGCAGCTTTCCATCACCACCTCCATGACACCACATCACCAGAACAGAAGGTACTCAAATAATAGCAAATCAAATAATATCAGATGATCATGCACTGTGGTCAAAAGCTATTGATGACAATGCTCGGTGTCACATTGTGAGAAAAGAACCACTCCAAATAACAGACATGGACTTCCCCAAAGTTTAGAAAACTCACCTCAGGAGATTCACCAAAGAAAATTACAAAATGATAATGAGAAATGGTGAGAAAATCCAATGTTTATGGTTAGTGTACTCTTACTTTTCACTTCAATTCCTTGTTTTTTTTTTTGTTGCCCTGTTGCATTTTTATCATACCTAAAATTTTGCACATTTCAGTTGTTTGTTTTTCTGACATTTACTGTATATATTGTGTGTAAAGTTTGCATTTAGTTTAGATAGTTATGTTATTTATTACTTATTTTATATGTTAATTATTTAATTAAGTATTTCTTTACTGATCCGTCGTCCTGGACTTCATTTCCCATCATCATATAGGGCCCCCAGGCGGTCTAGAATCACAAATGCATAAATTACACATCAGGGGCCTCATTTCTAAACGCTGCGTACGTACAAAAGAAAGCGTACGCCACATATAAGCAAAGTTTGGAATTTATTAAAAAAAAAACCTGGCAAGATAATGTGCACCTCCACGGCAGCTCTGACCCTGCTGTACACACAAAACCATGAGTAACGGGAAATTCTGACGCCAACAGGAGAAGAATGAAATGAATGACAACTCTGTGAAATTGATAGTTTGTGTGAAATAATCGAACACGTTGAACATTTCACAACACATATTATTTGAAGGATGCATTTGCAAAAAAACGGAGGAGGAAAAAATGATACTGATGTCGGCAGGGAGTGAGTGACTGCGCGCGCCTACAAATACAGTTTTATATTATTATTATTATTATTATTATTATTAATAATAATAATAATAATAATAATCAAAATCACATGATCATTGCGCAAAACTGCCGATCAATTGGCTGCAACACCTGTAGCCGTTAAAAAGGAACACAAATGCGACAATATTAGATCGTGAAGGATTAAAACATGACAACAATCTGCCAAATCACGGAGACCGTAAAACCGTCTGTAGTGCACATTTCATCCCTTGCGGTGTCTTGTGTGTGCCATATGTCTGTGGCCCATACACAGCACATACAAAGGTTTTTTCACTGCAAAATCACACCATTTGCTCGTCAGGCTCATATCAGCACTACAGAGTAGACACACTGAAGAATTATTAAACGCTCAATCAGTGCAGAAAGTACGCTGCGCTAACCGGCTGCCTGTCAGAGGCTCAGTGCTGATGTTTGTCTGTTCTAAGTGATGGAAGCAATGAGAGACATTTGAGGAAATGGTGCCTATATTTCTCTTGTGTAAAAAACTGTCATAAGGCTTTGCGCAACACATGTCTGTTTACACACTTCTTAAAGGAACAACATCCTGAATGTGGTTTCATAACACTACAGAATTTAATTACACATTTCAGTCTTAATGAAGGAAACAGTAAAAAGTGCCTCAAAATGTTGGTATTGTGCTGCTAGTGATTAATAAAAGGGTCTATGTGACATTTTTCTCCATTACCTGTTATTGTTTTTCTTGTAAAACTGTGTTGAAAAAAATTTATAAATTGAGTTTATATCGCCTGAGGAAAATATAGAGATATGAATATTGGTCCATATCACCCAGGCCTAATATAACCAAAACAGTAGCATTTTCATGTGTGTTACCTCAATAACAAATGGAAATCACTCAGCTGATATGCTGCCTCGTTATGTAGCAAGTGATGCTAATGCTACATCACTTTTGTAAAATAAAGTGAAAATACTGTGTGTGACTAAAAGAACAGGTCAGCCTTTTTGTTTTATGTTAATTAGTATTTGGAACCAGTTTGATAAATTGCTTACATATTTTTTTTAAAATGTTTGAAAAGTATCCTCACTTAAATGATCTTTTATACTTTTTTCCATTTAAGGCGATGATTTTAATTAGGTGAATTAGTTTGTTATTGGTAAATAACTTTAAAATATTCTAGATGATCTGAATGAAAAAAATTGTGATAAAATAATAATCGTGTTTTACAAAGAACAAATTGTGATATGAACTTTTTTCCATATCGCCCACCCCTAATACAGCTGTAAGAATTTTAGAAAATGTAATAAGTTGATGTACCAGTTGTCTACTTCGAAAAGAAAAAAAAGGAAATACATCCAGCGCAAATCAAGTCTGTATCTGGCTCTTGAAACAAGATACAAAAATAAAACCTAAACGGCCGAAATGGAGTGGAATGAAGTAAAACTTATTTGAACCCACTCCATTGTCAATATACGACGACAAAAATCTTAATAATTTTACTTCAATCAAGTCTCACCAGAATGACAATTCTGGTTTAAATTTGCTGGTGAAACCTGCCACACAGAGGGACATAAGGGACAGCACGTGTGAGTGAGTTCTGTAGTGTGGCTTGTTTTAGGAAGCCCTCAGGAATCATCTGAGCTTTACATGTTCTGAGAAGTAAATAATGCAGCGACTCAGAAAACAAGTATTTTAATATAAAATAAAAAATCTATTGATTAGGCTATATTGTTAACGTCAATGTTAACCTTTGACATCTTTTTCAAGCAAAAAAATAAATAAAATAATTTAATCTATTGATTAATGTCTTTATCTGATCATCTTATTGTCTCCAGCAGATTTAAAAAAAGGCGTGTGCATTTGTACTTCCTACCATGCGTGGAGAGTCTCTCTTCTGGAAGGTGAAATCGAGCTCCAGCCCTGAAGGACCGCTGGACAGGACGAGAGGAAGGATGTTCTCTGGGGGAATCACGTGGCCTGCAGGCAGTTAATAAACCATCAACAATAAGACA
This sequence comes from Gouania willdenowi, assembly GCF_900634775.1. Taxonomy (NCBI): domain Eukaryota; kingdom Metazoa; phylum Chordata; class Actinopteri; order Blenniiformes; family Gobiesocidae; genus Gouania; species Gouania willdenowi. Next base: position 40,166,334 of record NC_041049.1, read on the forward strand.
ACGTGTTCTGTAGAGCAACAGAACATATAACGTTACAGTGTGTGAGCAAACATCACTTCAAATCAATAGAGTGGAGAGAATGTGTGTGTGACACACAATGAGCAGCGAGCGATTTGTCTCAAGAATGGATGAGTTGGAAGCAGGAATTGTAAAGAACGTTGGTGTTGGTTAATGAATCTTTAAAGCTGAAGCCTTACTGGGAGCTTTGGGCTGTGCATTGGTCTGGATCAATGCCTTAGTAGAACAGCCTGTAGTCCGTTCCACCAAAAACCCAAAGCTTCTCAGTGACAACAAACTACTGATAAATGCCATTTAAATTCTTACGCTTTTCAATTTTTTAACTGTTATCCTGCATGTTCTTCATTCTTTCTTCTTCTTCCTCTGAGGAATTCCTTCTTCGCATGTGTGAACAATCATCAAATTTTGCACAAAGCTTCAGTCCCATCCCAGAATGCTTCAGCTGCACAAACAGGCCAATCGTCCAGAACAGGGGTTCTCAACTGGTTTCACCCTGGGACCCACATTTTGCTACGGTCATTAATTCACTATCCACTTATTCTTTTTAGAATTCTTCAGACCAAATTTTGTTTTTCAAAAATAGCTGAAAACACACATACAAAATCTTTTTTAAAACATACATCTATATATTTTCATGTGCAACATGCATTTCACAGCATTCCTGTCAAAAAAAGTTTATTTAAAAATAAAAGACAAGTCCAACATGAGAGACATTAAGTATTTATTTATGACCAGCTCTCCACGACCCACCATTCGGTCCCGACCCATCAGTTGAGAATCACTGGTCCAGAAGGTGGCGCTACAGCAAGCCTCTAAACTTTAAAATCACAACAGATCAACTGCATGTGCTACAGCAACTTCATTTTGCCTTCTTTTCCTAATAATGTGTTAAAGTTTAATTTATTCAGACAACTTTTTTCAGGAAATTTACTGTGAAATTTACTCATTTATTTGTTCTCGTGAGCAGATGCCTCTGAGGAAGAGTGACAGGTGGCAGTCGAAACATGTCAGGAGATCAAAGTACATTTCCTTAAGAAAGTTGTCTGAATAAATTAAACTTTAACATATTATATGTGCTACAGATTTGCAACTTTCACCAAAATGTTGCCCCAACACTAAAGAAACTTTTTTACCTTCAAACCTTTTGTAAATGATGAAATCCAACACTCTACAACTTTTTATCAAAAGCTGTAAAACTTATTAAACCTAACTCCTCTCACAATTTTTGCTCAATTGAACCCAAACTGTCTACAGCTCATCTTCAGACTGTTCTACACAAAACATCCACACACATTTAGGATTTATCAACCTACATACCTACCTACAGTGCAGTAAAATGTTTGACCAGAAACGGAGATAAACACATATACTTGCAATTTCTTACAAAATAAATATTCACTATTAATTTTTTTTAAATGACAAAATGCTGCAGTCATTGTAGATGTTTGAAAAGATATAAAAATATACATACAAAATATATATACAATATATATATTCATTTTGAATTTCACTCTCATACTAACAATTGGAGTCAATGTAAAAATATTTTTTTCACTTGTGGAGCAAATAAATCATTATCAAAAACAAATGACATACTGTCCAGATGAAATTTGTGTTTTTAATTATTTCCTAATAACTGAATTTTTGACGTGTTATAAATCTGCATTTAAACGCTAACAGCTGCTGTTTTGCACACAGGTGTCTAGATTAATGATTTAGTGAAGCTACAGCTGATATTTCAATGTGATAAATATCTGTGACATAAAGCTTTGTCTCTTGTGCCAGAAATTGTAACTTCAAGCCTTAAATGATTTAAAACGCTGCCTTTTTCATCTTCCTACACTCTTTCTGCTTTGCTTGTTGCTCAGAATGCACATGCACATGATATGTGGAACCAGAGGTGGTGTAATAAATCTACTGGTGCTCCTTGTTTCTTATGACCAACTTCCGTGTGTGTTAACTGCTGCTGTTAGCGGTATTTATAAAATAAACATCTTTACTGCCCTCAAAAAAGCTGTGTAATTTTTTTGCAAAAGTGTCAAAGAAGAGTTGTCGAAGTCTAACATCTATTGTTCCTCACACCAGACTCACAGTCGATAGTCAGTCACCAGTTTATTTGGATACTCTGGACCGTAACACCGCAAAACAAAACATAAACATGAGCAGCTTTATACAAGCTCAAACATCCACAAACTGAATGAAAACAGGAGCAGGACCAGAAAACTGCTGAAATAAAACCTAAACAGTCCTATTGTGTGTGGAGACCTGGTCCAGGACCTGGGAAATGAGATGCAGCGGATTGCAGCTCTCGCTCTAATGTCCCCGTAAATATCACACAAACAGAACAAGTTTTAAAAAAAAAAAACAAAAACAAAAAAAAAAAAACTGAAAAACGCTGCTTATCTGGTTTTTGGTTTTTCTGTATTTCTGTTTTGGTTTTAAATCAGAAAAACAAAATAAACTCACTGTTTATTTGTTATTTTGATTTGGTTATAAAACGGAATAACCATATAACGAAGGGTACACGGATTAAAAAGAACACACAGGCAGTTTGAGAAACTGACTGATTTATATTGTAGCTCACCTATTTCTATTTAATTGGAGCTTCTTGTTGACTGTTTTCTTTTGCTGACACTGGAAGTTTAGGACAGAGTTTCTGTACCACATGCAATGATGTTACGTCACACACTTTGTTTTGATCCAAACTCTCCACAAACAGAAATATTGATCATAAGTTTCAGAGGGAAAGCTGTGAAACGGGACGCTCACTCACCACAGGAAAACTCCAGGATGCGTTCCTCTTTCACTCCAGCAGAAAACAGCAGCTCTTGTTTAAAGTCTGCGACCTAAACACACACACACACAGACACTATATTTAATGTGACGGACACACACACACATGGTGGGAAACTCACAGGCTGCATCGTTCCTCCTGCGACGATCAGCGCTCTGCACTCCTTCAGCACCTGAGCGAAGTGGACCGCAGGGTTCAGCAGGAGGAACTTCACGCTGCTCTCTGACAAAGTGCCTGTACCACAAACACACACACATTACACACACGTCTCACCTTGTTATTGAGCTTTGATTCTCCCCGTCTCACCTTGTCTGTGAAGCAGAACTCTGCCGTCAGCGTTGCTGTTGGTGAGAGCCATGAGGAAACTCTCCACCTGCATCATGGGAGATGATGATGGGACTTTTTCAGGCTCGGCAGACGTTTGCTCGTCAGCAGTCGACACTGAACGCGACAGGGAGAGATAACAGAGGAGTTATACACTGAAATCAAACAGAGGAAGAAAGTATCACAGCCGTCTTCACAGTATTTAATATATAAGTTATATTTTTCTTTTATTCAGAAAACTTTTTTCAAGAAATTTACTTTGACCTCCTAACATATGTCAACTGTCATCAACAGGGATGAGGGAACATTTTCACCCTCCCACACCTTAGAGACCCTTTGTATGTCTGGAGTCATTTTGTTTCTTTATGTTCTTATTTTGTGCATTATCAAAGTCATTTTGTGTATTATTTATGTTGTCAATTTGTATGTCTAGAGTCATTTATTTATGTTATTTTGTGTGTTATCAGAGTCATTTAGTGTGTTTTTGGAGTCATTTTGTGTATGTATATATGTATGTATGTCTGGAGTAATTTTGTGTATTTATGTTCTTATTTTGTGCATTATCAAAGTCATTTTGTGTATTATTTATGTTGTCAATTGGTTTGTCTGGAGTCATTTGTTTATTTATGTTGTTTTGTGTGTTTTTGGAGTAATTTTACGTATGCATGTTGTAGTTGTATGTATTTATGTTGTAATAATTTAATAATAATAAAAACACATCAAAGCGATCAGCAGATGCCTCTGAGGAAGACAGACATTTGGCAGTCAAAACATGTCAGGAGATCAAAGTAAATTTCCTGAAAAAAGTTGTCTGAATAAAAGAAAATATATTATTCAAAAACAAAACTAAATAAATTTGCTGGAATTAGTTTATAATAACATTTACAAAAGCATGGCAAAAACACTGAAGTGAGTTTTTATGTATTTATTTTTGACTATGGGTTTATCTATTTCCTCCCACAGATTAAAATCTGCTGTTGTGAGACATCAAACATTTCACACTGAAACGTCTTATTTTCTCTTTCCTGAGAATAATGACAGCATTTCCACTAACTCCTACGTTAAACCCTTTATTGTAGTTGACGACACACTAATGTCTAACCTGAAGCGGAGCTCTGGTTGCTCTGTAGAGTCTGAAGAAAGCGGCTGAAACCTTCTGTGCGCCGGTTCTCCTTCTGTTTGTGCACGGTCACACCTGAGCCCGAGTATTTCTCAACAAAGCTGCTGAGCTGCAGGGAAAACACTTACAGTAATTTATTTATGAAGGAATAGAGCAGCACACACATGATCAACATTAATGTCAGTATTTAGAATAATGACCAATGTGAGCATTAACACAGCAAAGAAAGAAGAAAGGGTTTGGTTCAGTTTTTCTTGAAGTTTTGTTTGTACTTCTGTTAATATTTGTATTTTCGAAGTCATTTTATGTAAAAAATAAAAATGAAAAAAAATAATAATTGTTTAATCGTGTTTTGCTGTCCTTTTGTTTAGTTTTTTTTCTGTATTTTTCCTTTTGTTTTCTGCATTTTTCCAAGTGATTTTGTGTATTCTTCCTGTTGTTTTGGGGGACCACAACAAATTAGACAGAAGACTAAAAAGGATCAGAAATTTTAAGATACAATTATTTTTTTGTGTATACCTGTACATATATGACAGTTAGTTAATTATTATTATTATTATTATTTTTATTAATAATAATAATAATAATAATATTAAAATACAATGCATGTACATTTTGAAATAAATGTTTGGCGTCTTAGGACATACTTAAAACTTGTAAACAAACTGATGACTTTTTTTGAACATGTTTAACAGAGTTTTTGGACTTAATTTAAGAAGGAAAAAAATAGATTCTATGTGATTTGAAGTATTTACACATGAAATAATCTACCGATTTTAAAACATTTACCTTTCGACTGATCATGCTCTTCTCAAAGTAATTTTGGAGCTGAAATGAAAGAAAGTGAATGTGAATTTGTGTTTTTGTAACAAAATGATGAGGAATGTTATAAGAAGTGACATTTACCTTAAACATATTAATATTATCAACCTGAGCCTTAAACAGGAGGTTGTTAATGGTGAGCATCTCGTTCCCTGAAAGAATAAAAACGCTGTGGGTTACAAACTGTTTATAATGAGTCAAAGTGTTTACCGTCGCTGACCTGTTTGTGTCGTCTGACTGTGAGGATTCAGCTTTACGTCACCTGCACACACAAACAAACAAACGTCTGAGCGTGCACACACACACATCCAGGTGATGTACAATAAATCTGACCTCCCAACACTCGCACAAGCCCTTCGATCACAAACAGAATCTGTTTGACGTACATCACGTTCTTAGCCTTCAGTCTGCTCCTGAACTCAGACATGAGTGAAACAAAGGAGAATGGAAATGATGAAGAAATGATAAAAACGTGTGGTGAGACTCACTTATAGCGCTCAGCGTACTGGCTCAGCTGGGAATGGGCACAGCAAAGCTGTGGGATGATAAAAACAATCATATTAAAAACTATAGAATATTGTATAAAACGAAGGATCAAAAGAGTTCACCTGTGCACCGCTGAGCTGTGCGCTGTGTATGCACGACAGTGTGTCACTCAGGTTGTGAGCTTCATCTATTATCACCACCTGTAAGGATGGAAACCATGGAAACACAGGGGTGTCAAACTCATGTTAGTTTAGGGTCCAAATACGGACCAGTTTGATCTGAAGTGGGCCACAGATTACAGGTGGGAAAACAAGGACAATTCAACAATAATCTGCCCTACTTTGCACTTCCACCTTTAAATGATGAGTAAAATCTGAAAGCAGGGGTGAACTGGGCGAAAAATTCAGCCCTGGCATTTTGTGTCCAGATTAGCACACCACATTATCAGAGGACACCGCGTAGAAGTCCATAAATCTCACAGCATCTCTCATTCAAACTACAAAACACAGTCATTTTCCTTGATAGCGATTTACAAATCAATAAGATTTTTGACACTTTGTTAGATTTTAGCTCCTTTTGCCAATAAATATCCTTTCTTCCTATTTTTCTTCTAAGTTCTTTTTGACACTTTTATCCAATTTATGTCCCTTCTTTTACCATTTTTTGCAACTTTTCATCCAAATAAGCTACCTTTTACACAATAAATACCTTTCCTTTCCAATAATTACTGTTTCCTTTTTTCCCTACTTTTTGTTTCACATTTTTTTATTATGGTTTTCCACATTTTGCTCATTTAAGCTACCATTTGCCATTACATACCACATGTTTCCTCTTTTTTGCCACTTGACTGATTTTGGCTTATTTTAGTCACTTTTCACTCTTTTCATGCCACGTTTTTGCCACTTTTGGATGACTTTTATACTACAGGCTACTCATTTTTTGTCACTTTACTTAAATTTTACTCATCACTGGTCACAGATTTTATCACCATCAGCTTCCGATGCCCGGTAGGCCAGAAGGCCAGTCCACCCCTGCCTGTGAGGCACAGACAATAACCAAGCAATAAGTGACAGATATCAGTTCCTGCAGGATCTACACTTGAATTTACTTGATTTTGTGATCAATTTTTATTTAATTGGGCGAAATCTTGTGGAATAATTTGAGTTAAACTGCAGGATTTTTATAAAAATTGAAAGTTCTTTCAACAGTTTGCTTTTAAAAATGACTGCCATCATGTAATAGAAGCGTAGAAAAAATGTGAGCGCTGGCAAAAATTGTAATGTTTCCTTCAATTTGTGTATTTGGACGGACTGATATATTTAAAATCAAATGTACACATTGATTCTTTTAGTCATTTTTTCTTTCTCCTGCGGGACAAATTGGATTCCCTAAAGCTGGAGTTCTCAACCTTGGGATCAGGAACCCATTTGGGGTCTTGAGACACTGAGAGGACATCACCAGATGCCTTCAAGAAACTAAGAATATATATTTTTTAACAAATTATTCTATAACTACACCAAACTTGTCATATTTTAACCTATTTTCATCACTTTTTCTTGCCATGTTTTTGCTCCTTTTAATGCATTTTTGCTACATTACTCCAATTTTTCCATCATATTTCAATGCCTTTCTGCACATTTTTTCTCCCAAGACATTTTTGGCACGTATAGACCCTTTCCACTACTTTTCAACCTAATGCTACATATGTGAACCCATTATTTTCACTTTTAACCTTTTTTGGTAACACTTTACTTGAAATGTTATACATAAGGCTTACATTACGCTTTCATTAAATGTCATTAGCATGAATAAGGTGACATGAAGGCTGTCATTAAGGCAAAGCAAGGCAAATTTATTTGTATAGCGCATTTCGTACACAAGGCAACTCAATGTGCTTTACATGATCAAAAAGTGCAACAGAAAACATTCAACAGCTTGAAATCAATTAGAACATAAAAATCAGCAGCAAAAAAACATAAAATCATTAGTAAAAACATTTAAAATAATCAACAAACACAATACATCAACAACAACATAAGAAAAAATCTTCCTCCCAATCATAAGCAGCAGAGAAAAATTGCCTTTAATTTTGATTTAAAAATGTGAACTCTGGGCTCCACTATCTGATTCAGGGGTGCCAGACTCCAGTCTTCGAGGACCGGATTCCTAAGACTTTTAGATGTCTCCCTGCTCCAACACACCTGAATCAACTGAATGGCTCGCTATCATGCTTCTGCAGAGCTTGATGACAACACATTGACCAGGTGTGTTGGAGCAGGGACACATCTAAAAGTCTCAGGAATCCGGCCCTCGAGGACTGGAGTACGGCACCCCTGATATAACCTGAGAGACCTGCTAGGTTCAAACCTGACTAACATCTCACTGATGCAACGTTCTGAACCAGCTGTAGCCGTTTGATGCTCTTTTGGGGGATTCTTGTCAGAAGACTATAGTCCAGACTACTTGAGATAAAAACATGGACCAGTTTCTCCTGCTCTTTCTGAGTCATTAAAGGTGCAGTCTGCAACTCTCAGATCCCTCTCTCCCCCTCCCTCCCCACTGCTCTCTTGCCCTGCCTCCAAACTTTCCAAGTCTTTCCCTCAGAGGAGCTAACAAGCTAACGTTAGTCTGACAGCAACAGCACAGTAATATAACATGCTGTTAAAAGCATATTACTGCAGCGCTTCTCTCTCTCAATGTGCACACACCTAAGCAGCAGCAACACAGTGTCACTTACATAGTTCTAGTGTAACAATTACAAATCAAACATAATGTAAATCAAGCAGCAGTAATTACCTTTCAAACAGTAAAGTCACCAATTCCATCTTCTACTCCTCCAGACCGTACACTGTAAAAAAAGACGACGCTCTAGCACCGGGAAAGGGATGGGGACTGTGAGCAACAGCTGTCAGACAGCCCATCAAAGACAATCCTGGCTCTGATTGGTTCTTTTTGCTCAGTCGCGGTGCATTCTGGCAATCTGCCAAAGGCTGCAGGAGCAGCAGGGGGGACTCAATGAGTCTGTTTTTTCACATAAACTACTAGTTTGATGTAAAGATGTCCTTACACTTTGTAAGAGTTGCAGACTGCACCTTTAAACCTTTCACTCTGAAGATGTTCTTTAGGTGGTAGAAGCTGTTTTTGTGATAGATTTGATCTGACCGATGAATGTAAGATCTGAGTCAATCAGAACACCAAGGTTTTTGACTTGGTCTTTAGCTTTTAAAGATCAAGACTCAAGATACTTGCTGATAACAGTCCTCTTTTCCTTGTTACCAAAGACAATCATCTCCATCTTGTCATGGTTTAGTTGAAGGAAGTTTTCACTCATCCAGCAGTTTACTTTTTCTAAACAGTCACACAACACCTCAATGGGACCATAGTCATCTGGGTTCAGTGATACATATAGTTGTGTGTCATCTGCGTAGCTCTGATAATCAACCTTACAGTTCTGTAAAATTTGTCATAAAGGAAGCATATAAAGGCTAAACAGAAGCTGTCATTAAGTGTTGTTTGCTAAATTATGACACCTTTGAAGCTATGTTGGCATTTTTTGGGTTAGGTGGAGGGATCTAGTGGGGTTGGGTAGGGGTTAGGTTAACAAACAATCCTTAATGACAGCCTTCATATCACCTTATTCATGCTAATGACAGGTGTCATAACATAATCATGACAGCGTGATGTCAGCCTTTATGTATAAACCTTCAAATAAAGTGTTTCCCCCTCTTTTCACCGTTATTTTTATGCTTGTTTTTGCAAACGTAACCATTTATGATTTGTCATGCCCATTATTATTATGGGCGGCAGTAGCTCAGTCCGTAGAGACATGTGTTGGAAACCGGAGGGTGGCCGGTTCACCGGGGTTAACCTAACCCCTACCCAACCCCACTAGATCCCTCCACCTAACCCAAAAAATGCCAACATAGCTCCAAAGGTGTCATAATTTAGCAAACAACACTTAATAACAGCTTATGTTTAGCCTTTATATGCTACCTGGAGAGGTGCCAGGGCACTTCTCCAGCACTGTCAAGGTGCCCTTGAACAAGGCATCAAACCCCAACACTGCTCTGGTGCGCTCCCTTCATTGTGGAAGCAGCCCCACTCTGACATCTCTCCATTGATGCATGTTCACAGGTCCTGTTTGTGCATGTGTGTGATTCGGGCCTGTGTGTGTGAGAAGCATGTCCCTAAAAATAACAGTGTAACATAATTTCCCTTCAGGGATTAATAAAGTAATTAAGGCAAGGCAAGGCAAATTTATTTGTATAGCGCATTTCATACTCAAGGCAACTCAATGTGCTTTACATGATAAAACATTCAATTGTTTAAAATCAATAAGAACATTTAAAATCATCAGTAAAATCAATTAAAATCATCAGTAAAATCAATTAAAATCATCAGTAAAATCATCATGACATCAACAACATGACAAAAAATCTCTCTCTCAATCATACGCAGTAGAGAAAAAGAGTTCCTTTAACTTTGATTTAAAAATGTTCACATTAGATGCTGACTTCAGCTCTGTTGGCAGTTTGTTCCACTTCTTTGCAGCATAACAACTAAAAGCAGCATCACCATGTTTACTGTGAACTCTGGGCTCCACTATCTGACCTGTGTCTATAGATCTGAGAGATCTGCTGGGTTCATACCTGATTGACATCTCACTGATATATTCTGGACCAAACCCATTCACAGATTTATACACCAGCAGCAGAACTTTAAAGTCTATTCTGAGGCTGACTGGGAGCCAGTGTAAAGACTTTAAAACTAGAGTAATGTGCTCTGACCTCTTTGTTCTGGTTAAGACCAGAGCTGCAGCGTTCTGAACCAGCTGTAGCTGTTTGATGCTCTTTTGGGGGATTCCTGTCAGAAGACCATTACAATAGTCCAGTCTGCTGGAGATAAAAGCATGGACCAGTTTCTCCTGGTCTTTCTGAGTCATTAAACCTTTCACTCTGGAGATGTTCTTTAGGTGGTAGAAGCTGTTTTTGTGATAGATTTGATCTGACTGTTGAATGTAAGATCTGAGTCAATCAGAACACCAAGGTTTTTGACTTGGTCTTTAGCTTTTAAAGAATGAGACTCAAGATACTTGCTGACAGCAGTCCTCTTTTCCTTGTTACCAAAGACAATCACCTCCATCTTGTCATGGTTTAGTTGAAGGAAGTTTTCACTCATCCAGCAGTTTACTTTTTCTAAACAGTCACACAACACCTCAATGGGACCATAGTCATCTGGGTTCAGTGATACATATAGTTGTGTGTCATCTGCGTAGCTCTGATAATCAACCTTACAGTTCTGTAAAATTTGTCCTAAAGGAAGCATATAAAGGCTAAAGTGAAAAAAAATTAAAAATTAAAAAAAAAAAAAATATTTGCCAGTTTAAACAAATTGTTCCTACTTTTTTAAATTAGATTACCCATGTCTGTGTTAAACCACCTTCGGGTACAGTGGGGGTCCCCGGTCTCTGGTACCTTTATTTTGGGTGTCGCTGACTAAAAGGTTTGAAAACCACCGTCCTAAAGTGCCAGAATTGGCCCCCGGGCCTTGAGTTTGACACATGTGGTTTGAAGCTTTATTATGAGTGAAATTATTGTAAATAGGAAAAATGACAAATGTTCACCTGGCCTTTAAGTTGGACTCCCGCAGCTTTTCTTGTTGCTTCGTGAAGCAGCATCTGATAGGGCAACACGACCAGCTGAAAAACACAGAAAACACTTCCAAATACCTGCATCACAGGTGAATTATCACAAATAAACAAGAAAACAGCTATCACTGTGGCTACCCACTGATAAAAGCTTAAGATATCTAGGGGTGGGCGATATGGGAAAAAACCTGAAATCATGATTTTTTCTTTGTAAAATCACGATCACGATTTTATCACGTTTTTTTTCATTCCAATTATTTAGACTATTTTAAAGTTATTTACCAATAAAACAAACCAATTCACCTACTTAAAACCATCGTCCTAAATGGAAAAAAGGAATAAAAGATCATTTAAAACACAATAATTTTCAAATCATTTTTTTTAATTGTATGTAAGCAATTTATCAAACTGGTTCCAAGTACAACTAACATCAAACAAAAGGGATGACATGTTCTTACACTTGCTACAGTACATAACAAGGCAGTATATCAGTCTACTGATTTCTATTTGTTATTGAGGTAACACTCATATTAATAAAATCCTACTTTAAGCAGTGTTTGAACGCCTCATTTCACACAGTTTGGACAATAATATCCTTTACAAGATAAAACGTTACTGATTTTACATTAGGCCTGGGTGATATGGACCGATACTAATATTTCTATATTTTTCCTCAAAATGGCAATTTTATTTTTTTCAATAGTTTTACAAGAAAAACAATAATGGGTCAAAGTCAGTGGAGCCATAAAGACCTTTTTATTAATCACTAGCAGCACAATAACAACATTTTGTGTCACTTTTGAATTTTTTCTTCAGAGCGTACTTCTGCACTGTTTAAACGCTGAATAATTCTTCAGTGTCTGTAATGCTGACATACTGACTAGCAAATTGTGTGATTTGGCAGAGAAAACAATCTGATGTGAACTACAGACGGTTCTACGATCTCTGTGATTTGGGAGATCGTCGTCATGTTTGAATCCTTAACAATCTAATATCGTCAGATCGCACACCCTTATATCTAATGCACATGTTTAAAGCTTAATCCTACACCCATTCTTCACGATTAACAAATGCAATAATCCCTCCCAAAAAAAACGAAATAAATGGACAATACAAATAAATTCTCCAAATGAGCTATTAAGAAAAACAGAAGATAAAACAAACAAAAAGAACACAATGAATAGGCACCATTAACATGAGATTTACAGTACATTCTCCTTCCTCATTTCTGTACTTTTTAAAGACATATCTTTTGTACATTAAATGTGATTATTTTCACAGCCAATCTGCGCTAAGGATGACTATCATAATATTTATAAATATAATTCCTCCAAAACATAAAATTTTTCTAACACAAAAAAAAAATAACCAACACACTCATATTTGTTAAATTGGATCAAAATATCAAGATCATACAGCTAAATCTTTGTTAAAAAAAACTGACCTTAAATATGAAACTAGCAACATGTGCAGGATGCAACGTGCACTGGGCATCATCATAGGCTGATATAACAGCTCATTCACAAAGTTCACGTAAACCTTTTCGTGCGTGGTAACACCATTTCCGTATTTTTTTCGTGCTGCTTCGCACAAATTTGCGTGGAGTTGTTCGGAAAGAATTGCAAACTGAAGAATGTTGATGTGATTTATCACCTTCACCATAACCCCAAGTCTAACCCAAGCACTGAATGAAATGCTAGAATAACATGGTGTTGCACAAAAAAACTTCCAATTGAGTTTGAAAGTCATGTGCACAAAAGATAGATCGATAGATAGATAGATAGATAGATAGATAGATAGATAGATAGATAGATAGATAGATACTTTATTCATCTCCAAGAGAAATTCACAGTTCCAGCAGCTTACAGGTAGGGGAACACAGGGGCATGCAGGGAAAGTACAATGTAAAAATTTAAAAATTTAAAACAGTGCAAAAAAAGTACTAAGGTAAAATATAATGGTATAAAAACGAAATACAGTATAGTGTCTGCCAGTCCAGTTCGAGTTAAAAAAGTTAAAAAAAAAAATCCTCTGAGAGACTTTTTCCTCTATAACGACTAGTGACAAATGTAGGAACTTTATCTTGGGTTTTTGGAAAGTTTTTTGAGGTTTTAGGGTGCTTTCACACATGCCTCTTTGCTTCGCTTCCTCAGATACTCCGGTCTTTTTGCGATATGTGAAAGGTCACTGAAACTCTGGTGCGGATCAAAGAAGCAAACTCTGGTCCTCTGAAAAATGTAGGTCTTGGTTCGACTCAAGCGAAGCATGGTGTGATCTTTAACCATGTGAGAAAGCAACCAGGACCAAACGTAGGACTTTACTTTGATGCACAATTGTAACGGAGCAACTCCATCAGTGACAGCGCAGCAGCAGCGCCGCTGCTTGCCTGCAGTCACGGAAACAGACACGAGCACACATTCTCAACCCAGTGTTCCAGCAGCAACACACACATATCCATCCATCCATTTTCAGAGTTGCCTTTGTCAAGCACACAAAAAAAAACACGTCACATTTCCTCACTCCCTTCCATATGTCTCCCACATCATTCATTTATTTTACTCAACTCTGTTTTCCCAAACTGTTCACATTTGACTGCTCTGGTTTATCTGCGTATATATTCTCATATCTTCACACATTACACATCCTTACCGGTAAGTTACCGGTGACATGACGGCTCTGAGCACTGACTGAGATGGAGCGGAGTCATCGCTGTGTTTATGTAGAGCATTAGCGCAGATTGTAGCATCGTGTGATTATCGGTTATTTTGAATTATTATTGATTACTTTTCTGTGGGGATTGTTTTAGGATTTCCTTTGGAAAACATAAGGAGAGAAACCAAATACAGAACGTGATGGCACGACTGTCAGTAGTGACAGGGCAGCGCCACATCGTCACGGCAATGGAGGCCGAAGTATTCTGTCCAATCGGAGACCAATCATTTCGCCTGCGTGACGTAGTTCAGAAAGTTTGGTGCGCTTGGCAAATAGAATGTGTGAAAGTGGACCGGCGCAAATTAAAATGCAAAAATGTTGCAGATTCACCGCCTGAATCGCACCGAGTCCACCAAACTATATGTGTGAAAGCACCCTTAGAGACTGACATGAAAGCTCGTATCACTCTGTAGTTACTGTCCTCAACGTGAGCCCCTCCCCCATTCCAAAGCACTTACAGGTCAAAGCCGACCCACACCACTTCATGCCTTTAGACTGTTGCTTCCCCACATCAGTTTTCATTCTTCCACTTGCTTTGCCGTGTAACGCTTCCTGCTGGAAAGTCCACCATCTTTAGTCGGGCAGCCAATAGTAACACCCCAAAACAACTAATGAGCCCTCTATAAAAATGTCTGTGATTGGCTGAAAAGTAGCGTCACGCTCCTTATTTTTTAAAGCTTAGATACAGATAAGAAAAGGAGCAGAGGTCCAGAGTCCTCTCAGAGCAATTTAGATTACAATATGATCCAAGGTTAGCATGGATTTAGGACCAAATGAAGCAAAAAATTATAATAAATAAAAATTATATACTGCAGCTTGAAGAAATCCTTTAAAATCTGAATGCATCAAACATCAGTTAATCCAATGTAATTAAAAAAAAAAAATTGTTTCCCTTTTTTTCTTCTTCATCAGGTACACAAAAATTCCCAAAAAAAACTTTCTGAACTTCTTTTAAAGGCTTGTAACATGGTTTAAAGGGCCCATGTTACACTAAAAACATCATAAAGTGCTAATAGGGCTTCATACACATGCCCAAAGTGTTTTTTCATTGATTCCCTCAATCGTTAGTTAGAGGGTGAGTTGCTCATTTCTTACTGCAGGGTGAGCCCAAACACCTCGCTCCAATTTGATGACGTGTTCCCACTTTGATGACGAATTTGACGCGGTACTGAGCTGGAGAAGCCACGCCTCTAGGAAGCTCTCTGCCGTGATTGACATGTAAACAGACACGCCCACGAAGGTGGGCATGTCAGCGTCCTTCGTGCAGTGCTATGTATGTATTTTCTACTTAAATATCACCTTTTTACAGGAACTTATTTTAACAGTTAATGCTCTTTTTAGTCCTGTCTTTTAATATATGCTGTGTTGTATTGTTTTAATCTGGTAGCACTTTGAGGTTTGGCATCAAATGTAAAGTGCGCTACAAATAAAATGTATTATTATTACTGTATTATTATTATTATTCTACAGTCTATTTATGTATCGGTGAACACCCCACCCCCACACTCTGTCTCGTGTTTATAAAGCAGCATGAGCTAGGCTACGGAGTGAGTGGGAGGAGGACAGGCCGTCCTTTGGCCCTATGTCATGTCATCGTGCGGGGAGGAGGAAGTCAGTGCCCTGTCTATAGACACGCCCACTCATGAATATGCATAAGTAGGCCGTAACTCAGCCTGTTTGTGTAGAGTTGCTCAGAAAGTGACTTTTCAGAGGCTAAAACTCTGGAAAACTGGCGAGTTTAGGAAAATAAATCTCAAATACTATGTTTTTAGAGTTCTTAAAACAAATGTAGATGAGTGAAAACTAGCATGACATGGAACCTTTAACAAAACATTCAGTGATGGAGGGAGGGGTGGATGGATGGAGGGGGGGTTACCTGAGCAGGAGGAACAGCGAGGCGTGAGGAATAATACGGACACGAATGCATTTCCTTGCCAATTTTCAGGAGCTGTTCGATGTCGTGAACGGTCCCCAGAATTTCATCCCTCATCTGCTGCAGAGCCTCAGCTTTGTTAAAGGGACACACGGATTTAGGTGGCCCACGTTTACGTTTAGCTTCGCCACAGTCATCGTGATGCTGCTTCTCTACAAAATTAAACAAAACATCAGGCCTATCTGCCTCCTAAGATGGATCAATCTAAGATGGATCAATAAGTCTGCAGACGGTTCACTCACCGTGCTTGTTCTTCTGCATCTCCATGCAGCGGTCGTTAATCTGCTGGATACTGCCCAGTCGTCTCACCTCTTCATTCACACACAAACTCTGCAGGACAGAAACAAGATACCACTGAATTAGGAAAAGAAACACTTTGATTTTCTTTGAAGCTGCTGGAGATAATGATTTTTATATCAGATAAAGACACAGGGCCACCTCATCAATCAATAAATCAAAGATCATTTGCTTGTAAAAATATAAAAGCTTGAAATTTCCGCTCTAAGTTTGTTTCAATCTCCACTGTAAACACTCTCTTATTGACATTGTGAGTAAAGTTTGGTGCATTGCATTGTGGGATGTGGAATCCTGTATACCAGGGGTTCTCAACCTTGCGGTCACTACCCCATCTGGGGTCGCAAGTCACTGGGAGGAGGTCGCAAGATGCCTTCAAAAAACTAGGAGTATTTTTTCTAAACAATTTTAGCTTGTTTTTATTCTTTTTTTGCAACTACACAAAGCTTCCTATATTTTGACCTATTTTCATCACCTTTTCTTGCCATATTTTTGTTCCTTTTAATGCATTTTTGCTACATTTCTCCCATTCCTGCCACTTCATCAAATTTCAATGGCTTTTCTGCACATTTTTTCCACTTTCAAGACATTTTCAGCACTTATGAACCCTTTTCAACACTTTTCCACCTAATATCACATATGTTGACCCATTATTGTGACTTTTAACCTTTTTTCACCATATTTCATACTTGTTTTTGCCAATTTACCAAATTCATTTGCCAGTTTAAACTAATTGTTCCAATATTGACACTTTCAACCCTTTTTACCACTTTTTCCATCCATTATTGCCCACTCTAATTTGCAACTTTTAACCAATTTCTGTGCTTTTTAAAATCCCATTTTACCACCATTTTTGGTCACTTTTAACCCATTTTAGAAGGCTTTTTGGGTTTATTGGTTTCTTAATCTACCAATAAAAGCAAAGAAGGTGCGTGTGTGTGCGTGTGTACCTGTCGTGATCCCAGTGTGACCAGGCTGACGTCTTTACTGAACGGACTCTTTTGCACTTCATGTACGAACTGGGCCAGCTGGGAGTGAGTGCGGCTGCAGTAGTAGATCTTCAAACAGAAACAAGAGTAAACAATGAAGACGTTATCAGTGACACACATTATTCAAAGCCACAACATTGTCCTACACAAACCTTGGTCACATGCTCTTCGACTAGTTCATCGTCTTCATCATCCTCGTCTTTAAAAAGTCTGAGCACGAGAGCCACGTAATGTTAGTTTTATTATGGAATTTTTTGTTGCTGTTCTCTATAACTTTAGGTCTTCCTTGCCTGCTTTTGTTCTTAGTGTCGTCGTCACTTTCATATTCTGCAACAACTATCTCCTCATCTTCTTGATCTCGTGATGTTTGAGCCTGATCTTCTTTACTAAGCTGAAGCAACTTGAAAGTCTCGTCCTCTTCACAACTCTACGGTGATATTTCACTGTTAGATCATTATTGTAATAGTGATTAATTTACATTTATTACCTTTCGTTTCAGTG
Organism: Gouania willdenowi; assembly: GCF_900634775.1. Lineage (NCBI taxonomy): Eukaryota > Metazoa > Chordata > Actinopteri > Blenniiformes > Gobiesocidae > Gouania > Gouania willdenowi. The sequence goes on from NC_041049.1 coordinate 40,183,974, forward strand.
CAAACTTCAGCTGAGCATTGTTTCTGATCAGCTCTAGTCGTTCTTTCCTCTTCTGTCTTTTTAACTCTTCTTCCTAATAGAAAATAAACTTTTAATTGGAAATAAAATTACATTGTGAGGTATTTTCTGACATGCACCTTCAGTTTGGACACCATGTCACGTTCAGCCTTTTTCTGAACAAAGTCAGTGATCCAGTCTGGCTCCGACGCGCCGGTGGATGAAGACTGTGGAGCAGAGGTGGACAGAGCTGCCATCTCTCCTTCCTGCAGCAGAGAAGCTTGCTCCTTTTTCTTCTTTGCCTCACTGTCTGTGAGCCAGCTCAGCGCTCCACAAATCAGACTAAGAGACTTACCCTGGAAGATTAGCAGGCACACAGAGAGAAATGTGAAATGAATCATGCTTTAAGTGCAGATAAAAGAACTTGTGTTGATATATATGCTGAGAAAGTCTTTTCTAGCAGAAAGTATCAGGTGCTCCAGTCTGCACCAGCTGGTTCTGTTTTTTTTAAAGGAATGATACACACCGTTCCAGTGGGACTTTCAAAGATACCAACTTTTCCCTGGTCAAGGGCGTTGTACAAGGCTTGCATGAACTGCTCCTGGATCTCATAGGGCTGATACGGGAACGGAAACTGTGGCCGGGTTTCTTCCATCTTCCTGCAGAACAAAAAAGCTAGACTTCAAGCAATCAATGTGTTTCAAGTAGGGCTGGGACTTTATTGTGTTAATTGCATTTAATTAAATACAAAAAAAAAAAACTTAACCGCTTTTCTTTTTTCACTCCAAACATTTCTCATTTCAGAGTTCCCGGAATTCCCCAGAATATTGATGCACAGACCACAACACAAGAAACTGGAGAACCAGAGAAGTTGTTGCTGTGCTTTGTGGGCATTCTTTAGAATTTAAATAAAAACAGCGAAAGGAAAACAAAAGCTCAGTAGTGTGAAAATTGTTTGAGAAAAAAGTTGTGGATCAGCTGAGCTCTTCTAGCCTCAGCTAACACCTCAATGCTAAACATGTAGCAGCTAGCACCTCAATGCTAAACATGTAGCAGCTAGCACCTCAATGCTAAACATGTAGCAGCTAGCACCTCAATGTTAAACATGTAGCAGCTAACACCTCAATGTTAAACATGTAGCAGCTAACACCTCAATGTTAAGCATGTAGCAGCTAACACCTCAATGCTAAACATGTAGCAGCTAGCACCTCAATGCTAAATATGTAGCAGCTAACACCTCAATGTTAAACATGTAGCAGCTAACACCTCAATGCTAAACATGTAGCAGCTAGCACCGCAATGCTAAACATGTAGCAGCTAGCACCTCAATGCTAAACATGTAGCAGCTAACACCTCAATGCTAAACATGTAGCTGTTAACACCTCATTGCTAAACATGTAGCAGCTAGCACCTCATTGCTAAACATGTAGCAGCTAACACCTCAGTGCTAAACATGTAACAGCTAGCACCTCATTGCTAAACATGTAGCAGCTAACACCTCAATGCTAAACATGTAGCAGCTAACACCTCAGTGCTAAACATGTAGCAGCTAGCACCTCAATGCTAAACATGTAGCAGCTAACACCTCAGTGCTAAACATGTAGCAGCTAGCACCTCATTGCTAAACATGTAGCAGCTAACACCTCAATGCTAAACATGTAGCAGCTAACACCTCAGTGCTAAACATGTAGCAGCTTGCACTTCATTGCTAAACATGTAGCAGATAACACCTCAATGTTAAACATGTAGCAGCTAACACCTCAATGCTAAACATGTAGCAGCTAACACCACAATGCTAAACATGTAGGAGCTAGCACCTCAATGCTAAACATGTAGCAGCTAACACCTCAATGCTAAACATGTAGCTGTTAACACCTCATTGCTAAACATGTAACAGCTAGCACCTCAGTGCTAAACATGTAGCAGCTAACACCTCAGTGCTAAACATGTAACAGCTAGCACCTCCTTGCTAAACATGTAGCAGCTAACACCTCAATGCTAAACATGTAGCAGCTAACACCTCAGTGCTAAACATGTAGCAGCTAGCACCTCAATGCTAAACATGTAGCAGCTAACACCTCAGTGCTAAACATGTAGCAGCTAGCACCTCATTGCTAAACATGTAGCAGCTAACACCTCAATGCTAAACATGTAGCAGCTAATACCTCAGTGCTAAACATGTAGCAGCTTGCACTTCATTGCTAAACATGTAGCAGCTAACACCTCAATGTTAAACATGTAGCAGCTTGCACTTCATTGCTAAACATGTAGCAGCTAACACCTCAATGTTAAACATGTAGCAGCTAACCCTAGTCTGAGCAGACAGTATCCAATCCACAATGGACAAGATGACAGAATTCAGACCCAAAATGAATAAATCCATGAGTGACAAATGAACAAAGTCAGTGGATAAATGATTGTAGTGGAGAGTCGACCACTCTCTGTGGTAGAGGATGTGGGCGGGGCTAGAAGCGCTGCTACAGATAGCATCATCTGACCCAACTTATCAACTGTTATGTAGAAAAACTATTTTAAACTAAATTCATCAGCTCCATCAGTTGCTCTGTTAATTTCATGTCACAGATATTTTAACTATTTTGCACTGTTCAGTTTCCACTTCTCTGGAATGTTCTGTACTAAGTGCTGTTTTCTATTTAAATACACAAAAAGACATTTGTTTTAGATGTTAGCACTCAGTGATGGAAATAATAAACACTATTTTTAGGGGTGTCCCGATCCGATATTGATATTGGATATCGGTCCGATATCAGCCAGAAAATAAATATCGAATTTTATCGGACTGCATCTAAAATCTTTGTTATAATATATATTGCTTGGTTGTTTGTTTATATTTATTTTTACAATATCTTCTCTTTTATTTTATTATTTATTTCACTCAATCATAGAATATTCTTATTCTAAAAGGTTAATTATATGTAATCCGTTGGTTTATAATATATGGATCTGGTTTTTTTTTTTAATAATCAAGCCTTTTCTAACATTCCACACTACAAAATAAGTAATAAAAGTATGTATGATTCATGCTGACATCGTATCAGATTGATATCAGTATCGGCCAACACTCAAGGCTGCAATATCGGTATCGTATTGGAAGTGAAAAATAAAAATAAAAAGTTGTATCGGGACATCCCTAACTATTTTATTGTTTAAGCTCATTTATTGTTTTCATTGATTCAGTCATATACCAAAATCCTTCTAAATTGGGGAAAAAAATGTTGCTTCTCGTATTGTATCATTATTATTATTATATAATATTGTTAGGCCGTTAATTTAGATATAGTAATTAAAAAGTCTCTCATTAATTAGATTAATTGTTAAGTCCAACATACAATCACAGGAACACATAAAGCACAAGTCACGAGCCAGGAACAATAGGGATCACAGTGGTGCCTCAATACAGCTTCATACATTTAATAAAAGGGAAAAAAGGAAATTTGTGTCCTGCCTGAATGCAAATGCTATGTTTCAGACTTCCTCTCCCTCAGATACATTTCTCCCTCATCATTTTTCCAACTTAAATCGATCTAATTCACCGCAAACCTCATCAGGTTCACTTTCATACACTAAACATGAAATGCCATCTGCAAACTAACATCAGGCGGTCGTTTTTCGGCATTCCTTCACCATTGCAAATCGGAAGAGGTTTATATCTGTTCCTCCAAGAACCCAACATCCAACTTCAGTCACACTACACAATCTCATTCACACCCAATACTTGTGTTCAAGTTATCTGACGTTCATTTATGTTAATAATACCGTAATATGAATGAAATCAATCGCTGTTCGTCACTTACCGTCCCCGTACTCAACACTCCCGCCAAATGACAGAAGTTTCCGCTGCGTTCAGCCAATAGGAGGCAAGACTGATCGAGAAGCGCCTGTTCTTGCCCCTTCTAAATCTTTTACGGTGGCGGAGCTAACAAATTTCTAAGTTTTTAAGCTTTATGCCTGTCTAATGGGGAATATATTTGCTATATTTAAAACAGAACATCATTTTTTTCAATAAATATGTTCGTGAAAGAAAGTATCAGTGTAGTTTTGTTGTGACCCCGCCTCTCCAAGACGCTTCGGTCATTAAACGTATCGCCACCCATGCAGAATTGTCTGGAAAGTTCTCTGCCCTTCTGTGAGTGCTTGTCAGGTGCTAGACTGAGACAACGTGGACTGAATCAACACAGACTGTCTGCTCCACAGACCGGGTTTACAGCGTCAGTGTCTTTAACTTATAACCGCTTCTGAAGGGGAGGATAGTCGGCCCGGAGCTCTGAGTCGGTTTATCAGTGGGTGTTGGGAATTAGTTAGCTGCTATTAGCCCCAGTGTGTGTTTGTGTGTGTGTGGGTGGGTAAGAAAGGACAGTAAGCGCCATGAAGATGACCGCAGAGGAGCAGACAAGTGAAGGACAACACATCATCCCAATGGAAGGGGAGGACATCACGCCAAATAACGATGGAGGCGTTTTGAAGGTAAAATGTGGCTGTTGTTTACCTACGCAGACAGGCTAGGCTAACATTAGCCGATAGGAGCTACATACAGTCACAAACAATAACAACACGCTACCATAATGTATCAGTGCTTTTGCTCCAGTATGGAACATATGCCTGGTCACATATAGGTTCAGGTTCTAGAAGTTTCTGGAGCTTTGGAGGTGAAACTGTTAGAGAAAGAGGATCATGACTGACTGGGATTCTGCATGCACCCATTCACAATGAATGGTTTGCTAAAGCACGCCTTGGGACGCAAACTGGTCCCTGTTGAGACGTTTTACAAACCTTGCAACATTTTGAAGTTTGATAGAAAAGAGATACTGGCGTTAAAATTACTGCTTTATGTATACATGTATTTTTGATGCTTCATATCCTCTCCTAAGTTTAAAAGTGTTATGTTCCTTTATTCAGTCCCTCAAATGTTAGTATTTTGACTTAGTGATACTAATGTGAAACATTCCTTAAAAACATCTTGGTCTACCTACTTAATAAAAACTGAGAACATGGTTAAAAAAAAAAAGCCGTGGCTATTGATACGGATGATACCGTATGAATAGAAAGTCACCTATTCATACGCAGCGCCCCATTGGCCAGTTTAGGTGACGTGAAAGGTGCTCCACGTGACTCAAAGTTCCATCAGTTTTATCTTTAGCTCATATTTATTTTTTGCTAACCCTAACCTTATTTATTTTTTTTTTGTATATGTATTTTTAAAGGTGGAATTTGCCATGTTAAATATGTTAAAATAAAAAAATATATATATTATGACATAAGCAGGAGTCAAACCCACGGCAGCGGAAGGAAGAATTCTTGAGTCAGGCGCCTTAGACCACTCGGCCATCCTGACACGATGAAAAAACACGGACACATTAGAAAAGGTCCAGAAAACGTACCCATAGTCACAGGGGCTATTGATACGTTTCCTATCAATAGCCACTTCGAAAAAAATAATAAAAACATTGCTCAAACACATGTTCCTACAAGGTAAGCAGACTGAGAAAACACCTACAACATTTGATATCAAGATGTTTAGTACCTGTTATTTATGCATATCTATGCACCTTACTATATTTATTACCCAAAATTTGCACATTTATGTAAATAGGTCAATGACGTGACACCTAAACATTGACAAAAGGTTTAAATGCATGAAAAGATACCAAATATGTCGTAACTTAGTATATATGCCTTCACTTTTATACATATATTTAAATGGTAGTTACTAAATGACTTATCTGTAATTCACTCTGTTATTGAAAATGTCCAAATATCATGTGGTGTGACTGTCTGGCCATGACTGCTGTTTTGAAAAAATCTTTAAATTTACTCTAAATCTATTCTAAATTTTTTAAGTATTTTTATTTCCATCATAATATTCATGCAAACCTTGCTCGATGATGAACATTTTATGAAATATCATGCAGTACGGCTGGGTATCGCCAGGTACCTCATGATACAATATGTCACGATAATTTTGCCCGCGGTAACGATGATATCTTGATACATCGATATATCGCAGGAAATTTCATCCTCGATACATCACGATATCTGTCACTTAAGAAATTCAGAATTTATCTACTGCTCTGAATCCATTTCACAGGAATTACAAAACATTGTCAATCAATTTCACATGAATAACAGCCAAGTAAAACAGTCTATACTGCACAGTGGCTCTTTTTAACACACACTGACCACAACTAGTCACATGTCCTGTGTTATGTTTAAGTCTTTAAGGAAAGACTGATACAAAATAATGCTTCACCAAAATATTGGTAATGATGTTTGTGCGAATTAACTTTAAATTATTAAAAAAAAAATGAATGCAGAAAACAGTCATTTCAGAGCTAGTATTATCAACTTCTCTGGACACATGGACACAGTGCTGAATGAACTTGTTTAATGAAAACTGGAAAATTTCACTGCATATGAAAAATAAACATTTCAGTCAGTGCATTACCCTGGCATCGATGGTCTCATCCACAACAACACTCAACCTTTCCCACTATGGATGTAACGATTCACTCAACTCCCGATACGATTCGATTCACGATACTGGGTTCACGATACGATTCTCTCACGATTTATTTTACAAAATGGGACTGTAGACAAATTTTTTTTTTTGGGAAAAAATACGGTACTGTTTTCCTTTTATTTTTCATTGTCAAAAGAATTCCTTGATAAACTATTCAAAACAATGCAATTTAACTAAAAATAAATCTTGAATTAAATAAATAAAGGAATAATACAAATGAAAATGAAGCCTATTAATTTAAATTCTGGTTCTATAATAAACAATGCAAAACTGCATAATAGTTATTTTTCTTTTTAAAAGTGCAACTGAAAATGTATTTTGTGCCTTAACAATTGGACTTTAAAAAAAAAAAAAAAAGTGATTGCAATGATTTACGTCATATTTGTTTGGACCAGCAGAGGGCGCTGGTAACACAGTGGTCGGTTGGCATGCAGATGTCTTGCAGTGAAGAAGAGATGCTATGCTAGCAGATAGAGCTAATAGAAAAACGTGACTTTTACAGATATTCAAGTAATATTACAGATATTAACATATTTAAGAGTAGAAGGCGGCCAGAAAGAAACTATTAGCAGACTCCGCCCTCTGCTGGTTAAAAAAGGTACTGCGATTCAATTTTCAGAAAATCGATATCAACCGTGATACCTATGAATCGATTTTTAACTGCCTTACGATTAATCGTTACATCCCTATTTCCCACGGATCTTCTGTAGCTCTGATGAGATGTTAACACACTGAGCAGGTGAAGCTCTCAGAGCACTGCTGCTCTACACGAGAAATGGATGGAGTTTCAAAGGCACATTAAAGTTAAACAGGCACGGTGGGCTCTGTATTTAGGAGTCAATGATGATTTGCATAGTTTTTTGGCAGTTTAAATGTGTTTTAAAAAAATAAATATATATTTATTTCTTCTGATATTTAATCAGTATTTTTGTGTATTTGTGCAATATTTCAGTGGTTACAAAGCTTTCAATGTGTTGCAGTGGTTACTTGATGCACTTGATTTTATGATGGCAGTGTGTAATGCCTGCAGTATTTATGCAGGCATTTTATTTTTCATATAATCTTTTCAGATCAGTGTTTAACCTGACACAATAGGAGAAATATTTTTTTTCTTTTTTTTGTGCATTGTCAGTAACTCAGGGTGATTTATCCTTAATGTTTTCACTTACAGTTGTTACAATGCTGTCATTATGTTGTCATGGTTACTTTGAGACTTCTACACAGTAGTTTCAGTGAAAAGAAACTTGTTGCACTTTATTTTATGATGGCAGTAGGGATGAAACGATTCCCTCAACTCCCGATACGATTCGATTCACGATATGATTCTCTCACGATTTATTTTACAAAATGAGACTGTAGACAAAGGAGGACTGAAAAATATTCTTTTTTGAAGAAGAAGCCTGTTCATTTAAATTTTGGCTCTACAGTAAACTATGCAAAACTGCATAATAGTTCTTTTTAAAAGTGCATCTGAAAATGTGTTTTGTGCTTTAACAATTGGACTTTAAACCAAATCCTATATCAAAGAAATAATATAAATAAACAAACTTCATTCTCTCTCTTGTTTCTCCCTTTCCTCTCTGTGCCCCTCTTACCTTAGATTTCGCATGTTCTTTCTTTCTCACTTCTTCCATTTTGTCTTGAGAAATCCAAAATGCTTCCACACTTCTGATTTAAAACACGGTGGTGCATCTTGAATTTCAAATTCTAAATAAATAGCACCCTTTGCTGTAAAAAAAAAAAAAAATTATTATTATTTTTTAATTTATTTATTTTTTATAAATACTGCAATTCAATTTTGGACTATCGATGTGAACCGTCACACCATTGAATTGATTTTTAACTGCCTCACAATTAATCTTTACATCCCTAGATGACAGTGTATAACACTGCATTTTCTTTTTTTCAGTGAAAATCTGCAAAAACACTAATAATAAATAATAATGAGGATAGTTTGAATCAAATAGTTTTGACTCAATTTGTCCTCTGAATGATCAATATCTTCTGATGAACATATACAACAAATTGATTTTTCATCTCTACGTTTAATTTTGATATTAACTGGATAGAATATCGCAATAATATCGTATTGTGATATGTATCGTATTGTAACATCTATGCCAATACTCATCCCTCCTCGTTTTCAGAAAATAATCAAACATAAGGACTTTTTTTAGTGTGTATTTTTGTCTTCCAGTTTAAAGCTGATCATTGGTTTCTGTTCTTAATGTGTAAAGTAACTGAAATTACTTGGATTATTGTGAAAACCTCGATATAGGTGCAAAATATGTACTTCGACAAATTGTTGAAGTGTCTTGTGTGTGTGTGTGTTCCCAGCTCGTGAAGAGGGAAGGCAGTGGCATGGAGCTCCCTATGATTGGAGACAAAGTGTTTGTTCACTATGTGGGAACTCTTCTGGACGGAACCACTTTTGACTCAAGCAGAGAACGAGACGAGAAGTTCACCTTCGAGTTGGGCAAAGGTTTGAGTCGCGTCTGATTCTTACCGCAGTGTCCTACAGCGTGGTCACTGTAATCAAATCAGTGCTGTTTTGTTTTTCTAGGGCAAGTGATTAAAGCGTGGGACATCGGTGTGGCCTCGATGAAAGTGGGTGAAATAGCTCAGCTCATCTGTAAGCCTGAGTACGCTTATGGGTCAGCAGGCAGCCCACCCAAGATCCCCCCTAACGCCACTCTGGTTTTCGAGGTAAACTCTTCTCTCATCCAGTGATTTTTGTCTCCTAATACCAGGGGTTCTCAACCTTGGGGTCCCGAGACACTCGGAGGGTGTCGCCAGATGAATTCAAGAAACTAATAATATTATTTGAACAATTTCAGCCCATTTTTGCTTATTTTTAGCCTTTTTCTGCAACTATACCAAACTTGCCATATTTTAACCAATTTTCATCACTTCTTCTTGCCACATTTTTGCTCATTTTTATATATTAAGACATTTTCAGCCATTGTAAACCCTTTCCACCACTTTTCCACCTAATGTCACATATGTTTCACCATATTCCATGTTTTTTTTTGTCATTGTAACCATATTCAAAGTTTGTCATGGCCATTATTTGCCAGTTTAAGGTAATTGTCACTACTTTTTTTTCCTGCCACTTTTAAGCCAATATTGACACTTTGAACCCTTTTTACCACTTTTTCTGTCTGTTTTTGCCAACTCTATTTTGCAACTTTTAACCAATTTCTGTTGTTTTTAAAATCCCATTTAACCACCTTTTCCAACTTTTTGGTCACATTTAACTCATTTTATTTCTGATTAAAACAAGGATTTACATCTTTAAGATGACTATATTCTATGGCCCAAATAATAATAAACTTCCTGGATAACAGTCTATGTCACCTTTACTTCTTACTGAAGTATTTTCCCTCCTGTAGGTAGAATTATTTGAATTTCGAGGTGAGGATGTGACGGAAGAGGAGGACGGAGGAATAATCCGACGCATCATCACCAGAGGACAAGGATACTCCAAGCCTAATGAAGGAGCTGCTGTTGAAGGTTCATTCCATTATTTTTAGAAAGGATTTGTCCAGATTTAACTTTTTAACTTCCAATACCATACCAATATTATGTTCTATGGAATGTAATTTAATCCTACTATTAGGGCTGGGCAAAAAATTTGATTTTCTTTATTCATTGAGTTTGTAGATAAAAACGATTTTTGTTTTGCAAATTTGAGTTTTGAAAAAAAAAAAAAACGATTACTTCTTTGTTTTTTTTGTTTTTTTTTGTTTTCCTTTAAAATTGTTTTTTTTTTTTTTTTTTGGACGGTAATTTTTTTATTCGCACTATGCTGAGATATTAAGGGAAGAGTTTGTTTTTTTTAAATTGTAATGTTATAAAATATGTAGTTATCTGATTTCTTAATCAGAAAATTGAAGCTACTGTGAAGTTGCTGTTGCTCTTTTGCTTAAACCTGGATTAAAGCTTGAAATTGTTGAATGACAGATCCTCATTTACTTTTTATTTTGGAATTGTTCTATGCATTTTAACTCTTGGGGACAATCACAGCAATAAAGTTGCACTTTTGACGATATATCTGATGACTGCAGTCATTTTTAAGTGCAATGTAAAAAAAATAAAAAACATTGAAAGTCGTAATTTTCTTTAAAAAAGATTTTTTTTTTAAAGCAAATTAGCCCAGCCCTATTTACTATATTTACTTATTTCATCGTGTGGAATGTTAGAAAAGTCTTAATCAACTGATTTTACTTGGAGAACAATAATCAACAACAGTAGGGACTGAAAAAAGTGACCCATTTATTAACCAGTTGTTTACACACATTTTAACCTTAAACAGAAGAATATTCTGCAATTTAATAAAATAAATAAGTAAATTAGCAGAGCCTGAACAATGACCTCAATTAATCCAATAAAGACAAATGAGATTGGAGATCCTTTTTTTAATTTTGGTCGTTAATATCAGATTGATATCAATATTGGATCAGGACATCCTTATTTTTAATTTAATGTTTGGATTTTTTTCTTGTGGAGATGGACAGGAGGTTTTATCTCTTCGTTTTCCTACTTTAACAAATTTGGATTGGTAATACTGTGACACGTATTGATAAAATTCCAGTGTCTAAAAAGAGAAGCAAAAAAACCTCAACTCGTTTTCCAGAAAAGCGCATGCTAGGCTAGGCTAGCTTAGCTGAGAGAGGTTCCAGCTCCCTGATGGAGAGATTTCTCTGACGACGACGACTCTTCTGCGTTTTAGTGACTTTGGAGGGAAGCTGCGAAGGCCGCGTGTTTGATCAGAGAGAACTGAAGTTCGAGATCGGAGGTGGAGAAGGTCTTGGTTTGCCTGTGGGAGTGGAGAAAGCCATCATGTCTATGGAGCAGGGAGAGGAGGCGCTGTTCACCATAAAGCCCAAGTACGATCACATTTACACAAAAGAAAATAATTATTATTACTGAACTTTGATTTGTTTACCTCAAACATTAAGTGGGAATGCTTTCTATTATATTTTTTTCAAGCTTTGTATTTATACATTAACGAGTAAATGAAGTATCTTAAATATACATAAATTAGCTACATACTACACATTTATGTATCCATTAATAATGAAACATTCATTTAGTTGCAGATTAATTAGTAGTTTGTGTTCTCACCTTATGGAAGATTTAATGAAGATACAATTACAGATGTGCACTATATCCCACAGTAGTAATGCTTTAATTCATCAGACCTCAGGTAGGGAAAACAGACATCAAATGCGGAATTCCTGTACGGAAACCGAAAAAGCAATGTGAGCCGTTTTTTGTTGCATGGAAATTCCTCACATTCATGTATTAGGACAATATCACGCATATACATGCTATTTTTTCCCCCCAGTAAAAAGATGATTGAATGTCTAGCAAATCAAAGTAAGCTTTATTGTATAAAAGTATAGCAAACTAATGAATGCGTCACATTTCACTCATTATTCTCTCGAAAATATTGCACTATGTAATCACAAGGCTGCTGGAGGTTTTGTGCAAAACTCGAGGGTAAATCGTCAGTTGGTGATGTTTCACTGAAAATGGAAACATCTCTTACTCTGACTGAACCATCACTTAGATGTTTTCATGGTATTTATCTTCCTTCTTCAACTAGCCACATGTCTTTGTTTGTCAGATATGGTTTTGGAGCTGCTGCAAATACGAAATACAACATCCCCGCTGGAGCAACACTACAGTACAGGCTCAAGCTGACGACCTTTGAGAAGGTAAGCAGTGATTCACTCACATCAGCAGCTGTTTCCATTACCCTTGGAAATGTGCAAAATGTAAATAGGTCAATAAAAAATGAAGCAAAGAGGGGCGGGGCTTATGTTTAACAGACCAGGCTGAGACCAGAGCATGTCATCATGTTGCTTTTTCTGAATAAAAAACAGTAAAAAAGCATCACTGCAGGTTGGTCACTCCACATAACTCGCTCTCATCAGTCAAGTTTACAGAGTGACCCAATGGTGCAGAGCTGCTGAAGTGTTGTACGCTTGTTATTAAGGTAGTTTAATCAAGCCTTAATCATGTGTTCATGGTGGTTGGCTGACTACGGGGGTTGATGATGAAATTATTCTAAAAACACACAAAATGGCAAAATGATTCCTGATCACACAAAATGTGTATGGTTGTGTGTGTAGAAACATAATAAAAGTCATAAGAGAATAACTTTTTAAATCAATGAAACCTTGAACTCATTAGTGTCTCAATAGAAGCATGACAAACATTTTCATAAGTAAACATCTGGCTCAATGAAAACTGGTAATGGAAACACCTGAATTAAAAAAAGAAAAGACGCTCAAATATTGCTAAAAAGATTTTACTCGTTTCCATATTGAAATGTATCATTAAAGTTCAATGGAAACACTTTTTACACAATTAACATAGAAAATGATAACGCTTTCAAAGAGAAATTATACTTTGTAGAAACTTAAGAAGTATCGCTTTTATTTAACGAAAAACTGTAATGTAAACACAGCTAGTGTCTTCTAATTCAGAGCAACGATTTTTGTTTGTACATTTAAAGTTTTTGTTTTTTAGGCCAAGGAATCCTGGGAAATGAACACAACAGAAAAGTTGGAGCAAAGCAGCATTGTGAAAGAGAAAGGAACGCAGTATTTTAAGGTAGGTTTCTTCACAAACACGTGAGATATTACCTATAAATATTATAACAGGTATTAACTGTTGCCTAACTAACTGCTTATGAATTGTTGTCTTTGTTTATTCTTCCTTCAGGAGGGGAAATACAAGCAGGCGTCTGTGCAGTACAAACGGATCATATCATGGTTAGAGAATGAATCCAGTTTTTTGGAGGATGACGAGAAGAAATCAAAGAGTCTGCAGCTGGCTGCTCATCTCAACCTGGCCATGTGCTTCCTCAAGCTGCAGGAGCCCACCCAAGCTCTGGAGAACTGTAACAAGGTATGTTGTCATAATTACGTTAAGTTCTGTGTTGTTTTTAGATGATTTCTAAATAATCTTATGTGGTCTTTCAGGCTCTGGAAATCGACGGATCCAATGAGAAAGCTTTGTTCCGACGGGGCGAGGCCCTCTTTGGTATGAAGGAGTTTGACAAAGCCAGAGATGATTTCCAGCAAGTGGTTCAGCTGTATCCTGCTAACAAAGCTGCAAAGAGTCAGGTACATCATCATCGATTTACTGCCCTCCATTTTTATTATCTAGACAAACAGACTGAGTGAGTTTTTATTTGGTTGTCAGGATTTTTTTTTGTCTAGTTTGAGTTATGTTATTTCAGAGACAATATCCCAGTGTTGGTTTTTAAACTAATCAGCAGCTTGTGAAAAAGTATTTACCTCCTTCTTTCGTCATGATTATTTTGCATATTTATCACTCTTAAATGTTTTGGGTTATCAAACCAATCTGAAAATCTGACAAAGCCAACCCAAGTCAAAATAAAATGCAGTTTTTAAATGATGATTTTATTTATTAAGAGGGGGGGAAAGTCCAAACCCATCTGATCCCATTGTTAAAATATGAGTTAGCTGTGTTAGTTTGACTGGCCACACACAAACTTGATTACCGCTATGATTGTTGAATCAAGAAATCACTGAAATAAAACAGACAAAGTGAAGTAAGCTACAAGATTTGAAACAGAACAGGATACACAGAAGTTTAAGAACAAATGAGAAACAAAGTCATTTTGAAGGTTTTCAGACTACAGCCAATCACATTTGGAGCCATTACATATGGAGAACACTGGGAGCAGTGGTGAACCTTCTCAGGAGTGATCGACCAACCAACATTACTCCCAAGAGTGCAACGACAACTGATCCAGGAGGTCACGAATGATCCCAGAACGACCTTCAAAGACCTGCAAGACTCACTGGCCTCAGTTTAGATCAGAGTTAGGACTTAACCGCAAGAAAGACTCAAATGGTAACAATGGATCCATGGGAGAGTTCAACTGCAGGCTAAAAACAACACAAAGGCCAGGAAATAACTTAATGATCCCCAAGTCTTTTGGAGGAATATTCTGTGGACCAACAAGGCAAAAATTGAAGTTTTTGGAAGTTGTGTATCTCGATACATCTAGAGTAAAACAAAAATAAAAAATCATCAGCATCTGATTAAAAAATAACATCACACCAACAAGCAAGCATGGTGGTGGCAGAGGTATTACCTGGGGCTGCTTCACTGCTTGCTGTGATTGATAAAACTATGAATTGTTCCATCTTCCAGAAAGTCCTGATGGTGAAGGTTGGACCATCAGTTTGTTCCTTAAAGAGCAAGTGCTCTTGGGTTGTGCAGCAGGACGACAAACCAAAATAGCAGCAAATTCGCCTCTGATTGGCTCAAATAAAACCAAATGAAGTTTTTGCACAGGCCAGGTCAAAGTCTAGAAGTCTATTCAATGGGCATGCTCTAATGTGACATGAACAGGAAGTTCATGCTCAAAAACCTTCAAATAAGGCTGAGTTAAAACCATTCTGGACAAAAAAGTGGGACAAAATTCCATCACAGTGATGATAAAGACGTGTCATCACTTATTGCAAACACTTGATTTCAGTTATTGCTGCAAAGGGAAACACCACCAGCTGTTAGATTCAGGGGGCAATTGCTTTTTCACATGGGGTCAGGTGGCTTTGGATTTTCTTTAAGGGTTTAATCAAATCATCATCTAGAAACTGGAGGCAAATATCCTTGGGGTCAGATTGACACCAAGCTTAAAATGTGTTAAAATATTTGTGAATAATAGGAAGATTAAGTGTGATAAATATGCAAAATAATCAGGAATAAGAAAGGGGGCCAATACTTTTTCACGGCACTGTAACAAGATGCTCACACATTGTCTCTTTTTCTCTGAATCCAGCATATTTCTTGGCTTTTTGTCAATAACTAACATCCTTTTGATTGGAGTAAATATTTGACTTTTTTTGTTTATTACTAAGGGTGTATCAATTCATCCATTAGATTGATGAATTGATATATATATTTCAACTACATTGATCTAAGGGTGTGCAATCTGACGATATTAGATCATTAAGGATTAAAACATGATGACAATCTGCCAAATCACAGAGATCGTAGAACCGTCTGTATTGCACATATTAACCCTTACTGTGTCTAGTCTGTGCCATACAACAAAACAGAGAAGCTGGTGAGCAAGAAATTGATGGAACCACTTTTGGGTCCAGTGTGTGAAACACTTTGGCTTTAACACAGATGGAAATATTCTAAAGGAGTCGCTCGCTATCCACCATCTACTACCAGGCCCTTCTGAAAGCGTTCACTACAGCAGCAGCACATGTAGCATTAGCTCATTAGCATTAGCTCTGCAGAAGCCTCATGATAACCATCATGTTAAATGAAAAGTATCAGGTTCAACCTCTGCTTATTTAACCTGAACAGATTTTGGTTGCACTTTGTTTTTGATATTAATATTGTTTTTTCATTAATCCAAAAAAACGCTTTCCAGTCTGCAGCAGTAAATGATGATCCACTGTATCAAAAGCTGCACTGAGATCTATGAGCACCAGAACTGAGACCAACCCTCTGTCTGAGGCTAAGAGGAGATCATTGGTTACTTTTTTACTAAGGTAGTCTCTGTGCTGTGATTGGCCTATAACTAGACAAATCACTTGGATTAAGAAACATCAGTGCCTGTATTCACAAAGCATCCTAAGGCTGGTTGAATTATTATTTTGGATAAAAAGTTAGTGAATCGATTTCAAGTCATTGAATCGTTCTAAATTAACCAATATCGTCTTTGAATCGAATCGTTACACCCTTGTTTATAACTTTATAAAAAATTATTATTTTTTTTTTTTTTAATCTATGTAGTTTTTTTTTTTTCTCGTGCCAATTTTTGTCTGGATCTAGCGTTGACTTTTGGAGTCAGAAAGTTCTAAGAACATGTTTTTATCCCGTCAGGTTGTTCTCTGTCAGAAACGCATCAAAGAGCAGCACGAAAAGGACAAACGTTTATACGCCAACATGTTCCAGAAGTTTGCAGAAAAAGACTCAAAGGTAAGGTGATCATGCACCACTAGGGGGTGCAGTATGCCACACGTTCAGATGTTGCTAATGTGTTTGTGTTTGTGTGAACAGAGAGAAGCAGAGAAGATGAAGGACGATAACAAAGCCAACGATGACGAGATGGAGGTGGAAAACGGAGAGAAAGAAGTGGGTGAAACCAAAGCGTAGAAAAGGTTTCACTGCTTCAGACTTTTCAACAAACTCGACCCTTTGTTGGTGTTTCAGGTGTGTGTATGTGTGTGTTGACAAGCACTGTACCTGGACACGCTTTGGTTGACCTCCATGTTTTGTTGTTTGGTTTTCTTTTTTTTTTTTTGCTTACCTTTGTTTTGCTGTGGCAGCTAGCTGAGTGGGCGGGGCTTCCTGAGTTGATGGCACTGTGGGATGTGGATTTTTTTTTTTTTTTTTTTTGAAGGCCAATGGAGTTGCTTGTCCGCACTGGCGGCCATCTTGCCTCGGTCAGCTCTCCTCCCCATAACATGATGTAGTAGTGGTGCATGCACTATTTAAATAACCATAACTTGCTAAATTTTCTACCAATTTTCAAACAGTTTGATTTATTATAAAAGTCAAAGGTGTAATAACACTGCACTTATAGATAATTTTGATCCACTTCCGGTCAAAAGTTTGGGATCACCTACTTATTTCCCCATTGGACTTCAGATAGGTGCAATGAACACACACGGTATTTATGTCAATATATGAGCTACTAAACCTCAGTGTACAGAATGGCAACATTAGAGAAATGTATATTTTTATAAAAGGAATATTACTAATGTAATAAAATAATTTGAATTATTACATGTTTAGTTTAAACAAGTATTGATTCAAAATATTGTATTAGTAATGTTTTATAAAAATGACATTTATTTGCAATAAAAAATATGTTCAACATTTCCCGTTACAAATATACAATCAAGAAATGCTACATGTGTAAATCCCAGAACTAGATTACTGTGGAGGTATAAACATGGGGGACAAATAAGAAATGACCCAAAAACATAGTGAAATCACAAATAATAAATATTCATTACACCGCATTCCAAATTATTATGCAAATTATATTTTTCTCAGATTTTCTAAATAGTCAAAGCAAATGGCATAATTTAAGTCCTTAACCCTTAGAGTATAATTTGAATGTTATTGAACAAACAATGATAACAGTATTTTTTCCAAAAATAATCAACTTCAAATGTACTGTTCCAAATAATTATGCACAGCAGAGTTTCAAAACATATCATAGGTTGTAAAGAACTGAAAATGGCCATTTGTTGAATTTGCAATATTGTGTCATATTTACTGAAATCAAAAGCCATTTCAGTCAAAAACCTTTTACCAGGTCAACGTACAGTAACCGCCTCCCACCCTCATAGATCTTTTGTTTGAGGATGCTCCAAAGGTTTTCATTTGGGTTGAGGTCAGGGGAGGATGGAGGCCACATCATGAGTTTCTCTTCTTCATGCCCATAGCAGCCAAAGGTGCAGAGGTATTCCTTGCAGCATGACATGGTGCATTGTCATGCATGAAGATGATTTTGTTAGAGGAAGCACGGTTCTTCTTTTTGTTCCATGGAAGAAAGTGGTCTGTCAGAAACTCCACATACTTTTCAGAGGTCATTTTTATTGCAAGGTTCGACAAAGTCACAATAGACAAATGGAAGATAAAAATATGTAAACAGTGCCACCCATTGGTAAAATTACCACACTACAACTCTCCCACTTAATTTTACAATGGAATTTAGAACCATTTAATTAATAGTACAGAGCTGCGCTCTCCTTGCTCACGCACACAGTCACCTTCAAGAACACATTTTGGTTCTTGAACTTTTACAATTTTTTCTTTTTTTTTTTTTTTTTGAACAGGCAGCATTCTGTGTTCACCTGTCAAGCACAAACCACCTCTTTTAAAGACTAAAAAGACGCCTCTGAGTTGATCAAACCTCTGTTTAGTTAAGGGCTTGGTCAAGATGTCTGCTTTCATGTGATTTGTTGGACAGTAACGCAGTTCTATTTGTCCATTTTGTACACATTCACTTATGTAGTGGTAGCAAATGTCTGTGTTTAGTTCTGGAGTGATCCACAGGAATCTTTGCCATTGCGATGGCTCCTTGGTTGTCTTCCTTGATCACTGTGGGCGTGGCCTCATTCCAAAACAGTAAGCGTCTCAGCCAGATACCTTCTTGAGCAGCTTGACTGAGTTCGACATACTCGGCCTCAGCTGTTGAAAGTGCAACTGTTGCCTGTTTCTTGCTGACACATCTCACGGCTGCTCCGTTCAGTAGAAACATGTTGCCTGTTGTCGAGCAGCGATCATGCTGATCTCCAGCCCAGTCTGCATCTGAGAATCCGGTCAAATTTTTCTGGCAGAAACCTTCCTCATTGTGCCTTTGTTTGCACAAACCTGTGTGTGCTCTGAATCAGCCACAAATCTTTTAACAGTACGATGATCAAGCTTAAGCTTTTGTGAAATATCTAAGGTTTTCATTCCTTGTACAAGGCATTCACGCTTTTCAGCAGCAGAGATCCTTTTTCTTTCCGATATTGCTTGAAAATGGTGATCTGCTTAATAATGTGGAATGTCCTAAAGTGGTTTTTTCTTTAACCAGGCAAACTAATTATCACAGGTGTCTGTGATTGATTTTAGTCATCCAAAGTGCCCTGAGACACAATACCATCCAAGAGTTTAATTGAAAAACTAAAAAATGAAACCTTTGACACTTAAATACAATTTGCATATTAATTTGGAACGTGGTGTACATGATGTAATGATACTTTAAGAATAACCGCTTTAAAGTAGTTATAAAAATATGTCCAAATCAACGTTTGTAAGAAACCAAACAGTTTGTAAATCCGTCAAGATTTCAGCGAGCTAAAAGTATTTACATGTGTGCAGATCACTCACCTTCCTTCAGGTTCCACAGACTCCGTCAGAGAGCTGCCCGAGTAAAGATGGCCGCCGGTGATGACATTAAAGACTCCGCCGTAAGACATCTAGCCTTTATTATAGATATCTATGCCCCCCTCCCCTCCCCCTCTCAGGCCACAGCTATTGAACTGTGCATGTTTGCACCGCAAGAATCAAAAAAAGTGTGTGAATTCATCACCTGTCAAAGGGCTAAAAAAACCCCCACCCCTCACTGGGCCTCCTGATCAACGCTTGGAGGCGCGTCTCGGATGTTCACATGTTTTTGAATGTTAGCACCCGCGTTCCAGAGTGTGTATGTAGCAGCACCGTGGGTGGGCGGAGTCACACATCAACGAGTAGCTTCTCCCCCCCTTTGTTCAACCCAAAGACGGAACTCCCTCCCTCCATTCTTTAATATTAGGATACACAACTGTTCACTTTTACTCTGAAGATATTCGTATCATAGCGTTTCTCCCTCTCCTGTTTGTTGTGCTGGTTATTTCTGTTAGACGTTAAAAAAAAAACAATTCTTGAACTGGAAATGTGTATTTTTGAGCAGCTATGGTAGAAAGGACCTCTGTCCTCTCCTGGACACACTCGACTAACAAACGGTGAAGTCTTAGTCTTAATTTACTGTAAAGAAAAAGAAGAATAAATGTGTGTGAAGATGTGTAAGTTTACTGCTCAACAGATACAGACTTTTCTTTGTCAGCAGGTAGTCTGTTTCTTTCTATGTTGGGAAAACGTCACTGATTCGTCTGTTCTGACAGGGTTGTAATAAACAATAGCAAAAAAAACTATTGTGGGTTTTATTTTGTTTTCAGAAGAAGAAAAAACATCAAACTTTGTGTCAAAATGTTAAAAAAAATTCAGACTTTTTCAAATTTCATGAAAAATACAACAATTTGCAATCACAAATTTTAGAGCAGTGCAAAGCAAAAAAATTATATTTTTCATGCTCAAGATTCTTGGGCGCACACCCCAGTTTAGGAACCACTGCCATAGACAAAATTAAACTTAAATTTGGGTTCAATAAAGCACGCAGTTACAAATTTAATGAAGATGTAGTTTAAATAAAGGAGTACAGGATGTAAATTTGTAGTCTGTGATGTCACGTTCAAGAAATAATGAAGGAAAAGATTGTAAGGGGTTATTTTTATGACAGTAAAACAGAATAGAGCAAAGGTGACAATGGAGTAAAATTCAGTTTACAGCCTTTTATCTTAAATATAAAGTCCATCTGAGATCATAATGATGGTTAAAGTCTAACTTAACTTTATTGCTGCAGTAAAAATATGAATCTAAAAATAAAAAGCTGTGTTTTTCGACCTTTGGGTTGGGACCCTACTTACGGAAGAAGATAAGGGCCACTGAAGAAAAAAAAACAAGGTCCAATATTTTTATTATTATTAAATCTTCTGAGTAAAAAGAAAAACTTTTTTTCTCAAAACAATAAATTGAAACACAAAACAATTTTAAACGACTGTTCAATACTTTCACTTTGTCAAATATAAATTTAGTTCAAATTAAATGTAGTATAAACAAAAAAGAAATCCTGGCTACTCTGTATTTATTATCTATGACAAACGTGATCAAAAACTGATGCCAGAAAAAAAACTCTTTGGGGTCGTCAAATATTTGTGATATAAAAATAGGGTTGATCCAAAAAAGGTTGTGACCCACTGGTCTAAAGAGTTAAAATGAAAAGTTATCTTTGTGTTTTGTAGTGATCCAACCTGCTGTGATTGATGAGCTCAGAAGCCTAGTTTCTTAGAAGGCTTAGCACATTGATCACAGAGCTTTGTAACGGAGATCATTTCACGGATGTAGTGAGGAGCCTCGACTCTTTTTGCTCCTTAGTTTGATGAAAACGGCAGGAAGAAGGAAGTCCTGCTTATGTTACATCAACAACTCCCTAAAATTACTAATAGAAGTGTTTTCACAATGTATTTAACAATAAAACCTACAGTAGATTTATTTAACAGCATCTTATTGTCCATGCAGTCAGTGGATTAGAGAGGAAAGGTTTTCAGAGAAAAAATAGAATAAAGCAGATGAAAACATTGACCAACAGAAGCACATTAGATTATTGTTTATCTGTGATTGTGCAGTAACAAACAGAATAATTACATAGTAAAATGCCCTGTATAAGCTGCTTATATCAGCCTGCTATACCACATAAACTGAAAGCTCATATAAATTACAGTATGTCATTTGAGTCTTTAATTTAAAAGGAAAAAAGTGAGTAAAATGTAGTTAATTAAAAATATTTGCCTATACTTTTATTTATTTGCTCTGAGTTTGACCTGTTATCATTTTATGCTTTACCTTATTAAATAAAGGTAAAAGTAGAGTCATAGATGACATATTTAAACAGAAACCACTATTCGTTCAACAAATTAATTGAACTTTATATTTATATATACACTGAACAAAAATGTGAATGCAACACTTTTGTTTTTGCTCCCATTGTTCATGTGCTGAACTCAAATATTTAAAACTTTTTCTATATACACAAAAGACCTACAGTGGATAAAAAAGTCTACACACCCTTGTTCAAATGCCAGGTTTTTGTGATGTAAAAAAATTACACCAAGATAAATAATTTCACAATGTTTTCCACCTTTAATGTGACCTATAACCTGTACAATACAATTGAGAAACAAACTGAAATGTTTAAAGGGGAAAAATAAAAACTTCAGATAACCTGGTTGCATAAACATGCACACCCTTAAACTAATACTTTGTTGCAGCCCCTTTGGCTTTTATTCCAGCACTCAGTCTTTTTGGGTCAGAGTCTATCAGTGTGGCACATCTTGATGAAGCAATATTTGCCCACTCTTCTTTACAAAACCGCTCCAAATCTGACAGATTGCAAGGTCATCTCCTGTGCACAGCCCTCTTCAGATCATCCCACAGATGTTCAATCAGATTCAGGTCTGGACTGTGGCTGGTCCATTCCAAAACCTTAATCTTATTCTGGTGAAGCCATTCTTTAGTTGATTATGCTGTGTGCTTAGGGTCATTGTTGCGTTGAAAGATAAAGTTCCTCTTCATCTGATCAGGGAGGCTGCCAAGAGGCTGACAGTAACATTGAAGGAGCTGCAGGAAGGGCAAGGGCTGGCTGTGTAGTACATGTGACAACAATATCCATGTCTGGGCTATGGGGTAGGGTGGCAAGATGGAAGCTTTATTTTACTAAGAAAAACATCCAAGCACGGCTTCATTTTGCAAAAACACATTTGAAGTCTCCCAAACGCATGTGGGAAAATGTGTTATGGTCCGATGAAACCAAGGTTGAACTTTTTCCAAAAGGTATATTTGGCACAAAAACAACTCTGCTCATCACTAAAAGAACACCATACCTACAGTGAAGCATGGTGGTGGCAGCATCATGTTTTGGGGCTGTTTTTCTTCAGCTGGAACTGGGGCCTTAGTCAGGGTGGAGTGAATTATGAACAGTTCCATATACCAGGCAGTGTTGGCACAAAATATTGGGGCTTCTGTTAGAAAGCTGAAGATGAAGAAGAACTTTATCTTTCAATGCAACAATGTCCCTAAGCACACAGCCAAATCAACTAAAGAATGGCTTCACCAGAATAAGATTAAGGTTTTGGAATGGACCAGCCACAGTCCAGACCTGAATCCGATTGAACATCTGTGGGATGATCTGAAGAGGGCTGTGCACAGGAGATGACCTTGCAATCTGTCAGATTTGGAGCGGTTTTGTAAAGAAGAGTGGGCAAATATTGCTTCATCAAGATGTGCCACACTGATCGACTCTGACCCAAAAAGACTGAGTGCTGGAATAAAAGCCAAAGGGGCTGCAACAAAGTATTAGTTTAAGGGTGTGCATGTTTATGCAACCAGGTTATCTAAAGTTTTTTATCTTTTAAGGTTTCAGTTTGTTATTTCAATTGTATTGTACAGGTTATAGGTCACATTAAAGGTGGCAAAAGTTGTGAATTTTTTTATCTTGGTGTCATTTTTTTACATCACAAAAACCTGGCATTTGAACAAGGGTGTGTACAATTTTTATATCCACTGTATTTCTCAAATATTGTTCACAAATGTGTCTGAATGTGTGTTAGTGAGCACTTCTCCTTTGCAGAGATAATCCATCCCACCTCACAGGTGAGGAATATCAAGATACTGATTAGACAGCATGATTAATGCACAGGTGTGCCTCAGGGTGGCCACAATAAAAGGCCTCACACAGTGCAACACATCTCTATTGCATAGAATTGATCAGGTTGTTGATTATGGCCTGTGAAATGTTGCTCCACTCCTCTTCAATGGCTGTACCAAGTTGCAGGAACTGGAACACGCTGTCGTATACGCCGATCCAGAGCATCCCAAACATGATCACTGGGTGACATGTCCGGTGAGTATTCTGGCCTTTCAAGAACTGGGATGTTTTCAGCTTCCAGGAATTGTGTACAGATCCTTGCAACATGGGGCCGTGCATTATCATGCTGCAACATGAGGTGATGGTCACGGATGAATGGCACAACAATGAGCCTCAGGATCTCATCACAGTATCTCTGTGCATTAAAAATGCCATCAATAAAATAACAATAATTCATTCATCACAAAAATATAGTTTTGATTAAAAAAACGGATTCATTTTAAATTTGTATGTCATTTATTCATTGATTAAAAACAAAGCTATTTAATATTAACACAAGTGTTCCCAAGTGTTGAAATAAAAGGGAGCAGAAAGAAAATTAATCAACATAGAAAAAACAATACAATAAGCAACAATAATAATAAATGTAACATCTATAAAATATTTCCTGAACATACTGGCTTTAATTGTTCTTTTAGATTTAGGATTATTTATACTTCTAATTCGTGAGCTTTTAACTGAATGAATAATGAGTTTATTGGCTCTATAATGTTTTAAAGTGATTATTTTTATTGGCTTTTTTGTTTTGAGTTTGTCTTGTAAGCATCTCCCCAAACTTCAACACAGCAGGACAGATATGTAACAATCATTTATAATATGTTCTATGCTTTGTTATCTAAAGAATACTGTACCTTGTATTAATTTCCACATGAGCTGCATCAGTGACAGTGGCAGAGGCGTAAAGTGTACTGATATATTCCACTCAAGTAGAGGTACTTGATTGAAACTGTACAATTATAAGTAAGTCATACATAAAATACTCAAGTACAATGGAAAAGTAGCTCAATTAAATAGTACTCAAAATAAAAGTTACTAGTGACTTTCACCCCTCTATCTATATATATATGTGTGTGTGTGTGTGTAGTTGGTAATAAATCTTGCCACGGTTCCCTTGCATACAGTAAACATCTCATGTATAAACTTAAAAAGGAAGAAACCAGATTTACCACAACTGTTTTATTCAACACATAATAAAGTAGGCCTAATGCACAGTGATATTGTGATACATATCATAAACTAGCTGCACCATATTTTTGTGTATTTCTTGATCTTCAACAAAATCATAGTTTGTTACATTTAATCTGATTGAATTTACTCAGTATCGGTTGGGTGTAAAAATTTAACAAATTACTTTATTTCTTTTAAAACGTATTTGTAAAATTACTTATTTAGAAATATACTCAAAAATATTAATACCGATAAAAGCAACTCAGTTACAGTAACGCGAGCACTTGTAATCCATGGCTTTCAACCCTGGACGGTGGAGATGAAAAAGTCCCTTTAAACATAAAGAAAGCAGCAGCAGAAAGGGCCTCAGGTTGTGTATATATTAATATAACCTTGTAACCTTATGGTGGCAGGTCACGGATGGTCATTTCCTCAATCTGATCGGTTTTTGTTTACCGCGAGCGTTCAGAAAAGGAAGAAATACAACCGGAAGTAGCTGCAGCTCTACCTTGTTGATGAGAAGAAGCTCTTTCAGGTGAGCTGTGCAGCGCTCCAATCCTACGGCGTCAAGCTAGGAGAAAACACCCAAACAACTTCCGCTAACAGCTTTCAAAATAAAGTGCGGAAGCCAATGACTTTTAACAGAGCGTGACAAACTCGAGGCCCAGGGTCCAAATACGGCCCTTTAGAGCAGTGGCCCTCAACTGGTAGTACCGAACCTGTTTTTTAGATGACAACATGCTTCAAAGTGCTTCAGTTCTGAAATAAATTTTATTAATATACTATTACCTCTGGGGAATAGTAACACATTTTTCAATTTGTCATTACTGCTTCGAAAAAAATATTCTCCATGATATAATTTTTGTTTTTATATACGTATACATATTTGAAGTGAAAAAATGAAAGGATACATTTTATCAGCATAACCCACAGTTTTATTCCAAACAATAGATTTTTCACGTGCGTCATCAACCCAGAAGTCGCCATTTTGGTGATATTGCAGCAACAAAACAAATCGCACGTACACAAGCAAATTCCGAATTTCAAGAGGAAAGTGTGAATTATTGCCGTGTTTTTGGCTGTACCATCGGTCAGACCCTGAAAAACATTTGGAGTTTCATAGACTGCCAATAGTTAACAAATCAGGGAGAACAAAGTCAAAAATAATCAGAGGAAAGGAGGCGCTTGTGGCTAGCAAAGCTAAACCAGGATCTAGGGGCAGAAATCTGAACATCTGAATTTGTTCAGCTCATTTCTTGTCACGTAAGTGAATTGTTGATGGCAGCGGCTCTTAACTAATTTTCTTGTGTGATGATAATGTTATTCATATCAAGCTACTGCATGTGGCATTATTGACTTAATATAATCACATTTAATAGCCTTCCACAGTAGCAACACAGTTCTTAAACTGTAGAGCTAAAATGTGCTGTATTTCTTTTTGTATTCCAGGTAAAAGGTCTGAACTTTTCCTGTTATTGCATTACTTACTTTGGCCTTCACAACACATCTGTCATTGATGAATTGATCCACACACCATCTGGTTATGGGCCTCCAAACTTCTATAAGATTTAAGGTCTTCCGCTGCATATGGGCTTTGTGAGAAATCCAGGTAGTTGACGATATCAGGATGCATAATAGACGGAAGACTCTCCGGGTCGTCATTGATCCAAGACGAGGGAGCCGACTCCTGTGGACCAAGTCCTTCCCTGTATGCCATAGCATCTATAATGCATTTTGAGGAGCTGTTCTGTGGTTTATCCATCGCAATAATTCACAATTTCCTCTTGAAATTCAGGCTTTTCTTGTGTGGGTGCTGTTTGTTTTGCTGCTGCTTATCGCCAAAATGGCGACTTCTGGGTTGATAACGCGGTTGATGACGCACCGTGAAAACCCTATATAAAGTAGGCCTAATGCACAGTGATATTGTGATACATATTGTATACTAACTGCACCATATTTTTGTGTAAGTATTTCTTGACATTGAAAAAATCATTCGTTTGTGTTAGCTTTTTTTGAAAAGGTTGATAATTGGTCCTAAAGCCAAATCAATTGAGAACCACCGCTTTAAAGCATCCAAAGTGGGCTGCAAGAGAAAGTCAAAATAGTCATTGTGTAAATCATTGGTTCTCAAACTTTTCAGCCTACGACCCCAAAATAAAGGCTTCAGAGGCTGGGGACCCCCACTGTACCTGAAGGTGATTAAGCATTGTAGAACAGTCATGTGGTGACAGGGTCATCTATAAGGGGGAATAAAGGGGAGAGATTTTTGGGGCACATCCATAAAGTCAGTAAAATAATGGTCCATTGTTCTATGAATCTGTGATAAACACATATATTTATTCTTCTGAATAATATCCACTGTTATCCAGGAAGTTTATTATTATTTGGACAATATATATAGTGATCTTAAAGATGTAAATCCTTGTTTTAATCATCCATAAAATGGGTTAAAAGTGACCAAAAATGGTGGAAAAGTGATGAAATGGAATTTTAAAAAAACACATAAATTGGTCCAAAAACAAACAGAAAATGTGGTGAAAAGGGTTAAGTGTCAATATTGGAACAGTGAGTTTAAAATGGCAAATAATGGGCATCACAAATTATGACAATAATAGGTCAACATATGTAATATTAGGTGGAAAGGGTTTACAAGCGTTAATGTTTTGTAACTAGAAAAATGTGCAGAAAAGGCATTGAAATTTGATTAAGTGGCAGAAATGGGAGTAAAGTAGCAAAAATGAATTAAAAGGAGCAAAAACATGTCAAGAAAAAGTGATAAATAGGTTTAAATATAGCAAGTTTGGTGTAGTTGCAGAAAAAAGTAAAAAGAAGCAAAAATTGCTCAGAAAATTCTTGAGAACCTCTTGTGTAAAATAACACACTAGTTCAGTTGTGAATATCTCAGTTTATCCAACTACACTAATTCAATGATCCTCGAGAATACTTGCAAGGGTTAATTTCCCCCCACAATTTTTCTCCTGCAATTTCTTCCAAAGAATTCTATAAAATTCCTCTAAATTACACAAAAATTAGTCACAAAATAAAGGATTTTTGAAGTGAACACCCTGCAGGCACTGATATCTACAACTGTATATCAAGAAACATACAGGTGGATTTGAGTCTCCCATCAGTCCTAATGTTGGCCTTGATTCAGACTGACTGAGGAGTGGGTGTGTGTTACGCTTCTTAAATATAAATTTAGAATGCCTTCAAAATGTCTCAAAGGAAGAAAATCAGTGATATTCCAGTTACCTGTGAAAGGTCATTATATGTGACAGCTAATTAATGTATTGTAGCCTATAGATTATAGGTATGGAAGCCTGTTTGCACCACTAAAAAACAAATACAAAAATCACCATGGTGGGGCGGTGTGTAGCTCAGTGGGTTGAGCGCCCGCCCCATGTACGGAGGCTGTAGCTCCTCACCTGCAGCGGGTCCAGGTTCGATTCCCGGCCTGGGACCCCCTCCTGCGTGTCATTCCCTGCTCTCTCTCACCCCCTTCCTGTCAAGCAACTGTCATATAAAGGCCACTAGAGCCAAAAAAATCCTTTAAAAATAATAATAAAAAAAAAAATCACTCATCTCAAGATACAGTGGAAGCTATAATGGCCTCATGTAAAGGATTCTCAATATTTGTTAGTGGTGAATCAACCCAAAGTTGTGGTCCAAAATAAAAATGAAGTCATGTGAAGAAAATTGTGTCTAATATCCCAAGAAAGAGTAACATTTATTCTATAAATTAAAACAGATCACATTTTTCCTTACATTCCCACATGCAGTTATGGACCAATAAACGTGTTTTTTCGAATTGAAGAACGTGTCACCCAAGAATCAATGCATATATGACTAATCATTAGTGATGTGAACAGTCTATGCACATAGCTCAAATCTGATCACATTACAAGTAGCTGAGGCATATACTAAGTTGTTTACTGAAGGCCCAGACATGTTCCAGACCCAAACACACTCTAACTTTTTTACTATTTTGAGGAGCTGACATTTCAGTTCATGTTCTAATCAAGATAATTTCAATCATCATTTTGTGTTTTTCTGCATATATATATATATATTTTTTCTTATTTTGTGTGTTTTTTTGTATGTTTCTGTTATTTTTGTGTATTTTGTAGTGATGTGTGTTTTTCTCATTTAGTGCATCTTTGTCGTTTTGTGTTGATGGTAATGGCAGTATTTTTCTCTCTTAGTGCGTGTTTCTTTTTTTTTTTTTCTGAACTTTTTATTTTTCGTTTTGTGAGTTGCTGGTAATATTCAGTGTGATTTTATATATATATATATATAAATTATTATTCTTTTTGAACTAAAAACAAACATCATAAAACCATATATTTTTTTAATGCTTTCATTCGTTAATTTTCCTCTCAATTCAATTCACAACAGCTTTATTGGCATGAGAAAACAGGTTTACATTGCCAAAGCTAATTTGAAAACCATGTACACACGAAAAGATGAAATGTTTTAAAATAGCTCTACATTTGTGCAAAAACAATAAGATTATAATAAAATAGGCTTTCACTATACATGTAGAGCAAAATTTACAATTAAGTTTAAAAAGGGGAAAAGGTTGTGTACAGAATTTTACATATATTAATATACTCTCTCTCGCGCGTACCCCCTCGCTGGTCTAGTTGATGCTGAGATACTGATAAGAATCAACTTAAGAACTTAAGGGTTCTTCATATATGTATATATTTTATTATATTCGTGTGTATTCATTTTTAGTGTCGTGCTTTTATTTTGAAGGCCAGTCCGTCTCGGTGTTCCTGTCTCTCTGTCTTATTCTGTGTTATTCTCTCTCTCTCTCTCTCTCTCTCTCTCTCTCTCAGTGTGTGCGTGTGCGCGTCCCTGTAGCCACTCACTGCTGTGCTATAACAACCTGTGTATGGCGCCTCTAGCACCGGTCCTGGTGGAGTTGAGCTGGGAATGAGATCCACCGGTGGAGCCGCGCACCACCAGGATCTACGGTGCTGGTAGTGCGCGCGCTCGCGCGGGGAGCGAACATGATCCCAGCAGCGTTTTATTTCCCCGTGAAGAAGCTGAGGAGGAATGGGAAGTATCTGCTGTTCGGAGCCATCCTGTTGGTTGGTGCGGTGGCTGTTTACCATGAGATGGTGGCTTCACGAGCCTGGACCACCGACTCCAGTAAGTCCCACCAGTACTAGTCCTAGTCCTCCTTACACTTTTACTTTATTTTAATAAACCTACTTATTCAAGCTAAAGTCAGAAGGAAACATGTATTAAAATACACCAAAAATCTACAGATTAAAGAGATGAGCAACTATTATTACAGCAGGGCCACAAACATGTGATGATCTGATTGTATCTGATCTGAGGGTCACATGATCACAATTAATGTCAGAATTTAGAATAATGACCAATCAGAGCATCAGCACACACAAAACAAAGTTCTGTTTGTTTTTCTCTTTTATTTTGGTAGTCTTTCAGTGATTTTGTGTCTTTTGAGTCATTTTGTTTATTTTCCTGTTCTTTAGTCTGGAAGTTTGCATGTTTTTGGACACATTTTTTGTGTATTTTAGTTATCTATGTGTTTAGTGTATTGTTACACTACAAAAAAAGGATAAAAAAAACTACTGTTTTGTAGTCTGGAATTTTTTATGATTTGGAGTATTTTTTGTGTATTTTTATATTTTGTGTGTTCTGTGAGTAGTGTAGCATATTTTATCATTTTGTATGTCTTCGAGTAACTTTTTCGAATTTAGTGCATTGTTTTTATTATTGCTTTGTTACTTTTGTGTGTTTTTGTAAATGTTTTGGGGGGTTGCTCAAATTTTCAGAGAGGGTGCTGTGAGATTAAGGGTTCCCCACGCTGGTTACCAGTTTAATTTCTACTGCAACATCCGTGAGGCCACGACACACACGTGTGCACATACTGTATACCCACTCCACAACTAAGTAAACACACGTGTATGAATATGTCATTCATCACACACACGCAGTAGACAAGTTTAATTTGTGCACATTTCAGCCTCTGATTTAAAGATCACAAACTAATGCTGCCAGTTAACAACACATGAATTTTCAATAAAAAAAAGAATTATATGTATGTAAGCAATTTATCAAACTGGTTCCAAGTGCAATTAACATCAAACAAAAAGGCTGACAAGTTGTTTTAGTCACACAGTCTTTTTACTTTGTTTAACCAAAGTAATGTAGCATTAGCAGCACTTGCTACATAACAAGGCAGCATATCAGTCGAGTGATTTCCATTAGTTATCGAGGTAACACACTCATGTAAATACAGTAAAATCCTACTTTAAGCAGTGTTTGAACGCCTCATTTCCCACAGTTTGGACAATAATATCCTTTACAAGATAAAACGTTACTGCTATTGGTTACATTAGGCCTGGTTGATATGGACCAATACTCATATCTCTATATATTTCCCCAAAATGCAGATATATGAACTCTATTTTTTTTCAACATAGTTTTACAAGAAAAACAATAATGGGTCAAAGTCAGTGGATAAAAATGCCACAAAGACCCTTTTATTAATTCAGTTGAACTTTATTTGTATAGCGCAAATTACAACAAAGTCATCTCAATGTGCTTATCATAAAATTCATAATAAGAAAGAAAAAACCCAACAAGATCCACACAAACAAGCATTTAGTGACAGTGGGAAGAAACATCTTCCTTTTAACAGGAAGAAATCTCCAGCAGAACCAGGTTCAGAGGTGGCAGCCATCTGCGTCGACAGGTTGGGGACCAACAGAACAGGATAGAGAGATAGAACATCAGTGTCTCACACTAGTTGAGTCGTGAACCACAGATCAGGAACTGTCATCATCAGCTTCATGATACCTGAAACAGAGCAGAGGGAGAAGGACGAGGAGAAGACACTGACTGCAGAAAAACATGATACATTATTATCAAGTCAGCCTGTCTTGGCCTTAGACCTCACTCTCAGTGGTCTAGTTAACACTTATTATAAAGGTGATAAATCTCTTTCCATTTATTGATAAGCTAACAGCGACTACAAGGTCTGTAAATGTGACTGTTTACAGACGAGCCCATGTCCACTCTAGTGGTTAGGTTATGTTATGATTCAGTCCTGAATCACTATAGCAGCACAATATCAACATTTTGAGGCACTTTTGACTTTTTCCTTCATTTAGGCTGAAATGTGTTTAAATTCTGTAGTAATGCTTCCACATTCAGGACGCTGTCCCTTTAAGAAAGTGTGTAAACAGCCCCATGAGCTGCAGCTGCTGCAGAGCGATTCACAAAGAAGAGAAATACATGCAGTGTTTCCTGAAACGTCTCTCAGTGCTTCCAAAACTCAGAACTGATGGAGTTTTACAGCGAACAGACAGACATCTGCACTGAGCCTCCGACAGGCAGCTGCTAACACAGAAAAAGTAGTACAGCTACTCCGTGCACTAGGGGGGGGGGGAGGGGGAGCGGAGTGTACTTTCTGCGCCGATGGAGCTCCAAATTCCGTAATTCTCATTGGCTGAATCACCTTGTGTTGGATTTATGTTTTTAGTCTACAAATTTGTATTTATTCATTTTCAAATGATAGGTAAATTATGGTAGTCTGACATTTAAAAAAAAAATGTAAATAAACACAGAGTTTTTAGGGGGGTGCTATGGGTATCCTAGGGGTAGCTTCAGCGCCCTTCAGACCCTGCCTGGTGCTGCCCATGTTTGGGACTAATTTACACATTTGTGCTGTTTAGTGTATTTTTGGAGTCATTGTATATTTCTCTCATTTTGTTTTTTTTTTTTGTCATTTGTTATTCTCTTTTTTTTTTTTTTTTTGTTAGTCTTTCTGTGATCTTGTGCTTTTTGAGTTTTTACCATAGTCATTTTATTCCAACTACTATTTTGTTGTCTGGAGGTTTGTATGTTTTTGGAGAATTTCTGTATATTTTGGGTATATTTTGTATGGTGTGTTTTTGTAGTCATATTTTTGTTCTTTTGTGTGTTTCCATAAATGTGTATGTTTTGCAGTAATTGTTTTGAATTTTGTGTATTTTATTTTTGAGTTTTTGTAGACATTCTGTGTGTGTTTGTCAATGTTTTGGTGTTTTTAGGGTAATTTTGCTTATTTTTGCTGGTTTTTTTGTGTCATATTTTTGTGTATTTATATTGGGGGCCAAACTTAGACCAAGGGCTGGTTGTGGCTTCCATATGTGTTTCCAGTCTTGATTCTGTAATTAATTATTAAACTATTAAATAAATACTTCAATAATTTTGAACCTGAATTTCCTGATCTGTTCAGTTTCTGTTGTTCATCATCTTCTTTTTTTAATTTTTCTGACTCTTTTTTTTGTGCTTTAGTGTCCAACCAAAGCTTTAGTTTTAAATTTCCTGCTACTTTCTCATCACTGCACTCAGATCTTTTTTTTATTTGATAATCAGAAGCTATAATACCAACAGACTGTAATGATTTCTGTCTTTAATAAAATTATTATTTGACCTATTGTGAAAATAACAGTCGTTGGATTTCCCAAATCACTGTTTACTAGTGGTTTAATTTACACTTGGTATACCACTGGTTTATGGGCTTTAGCTGTATTATTATACATTATCGTCTGTCATGCTCAGTACTTACAGCTAACACATCATTACCTTTATTTGATTCTTGCTCAGTTTTACATTCGTTCTTAAAGTTCAGAAGGTCAGATCACACTTAGAAAGAGGAAGTCTGGTCTCACACTAGGAAACCAAACTTCCTGCTCTCCATCTCAGCAGGTGTCTGTCTCACACACTCACATCAAAGACCAACATCAGGGTGTTACCAGGACAGGAGGGGGTGGGGCGTTCAATGACACTCTGCACATAAGAGCATTTTCTGAAAATGGCTCCTACATGTAAACACATGCCGAGGACGTATGGCTAGCTTATATTTGTTAAGTACATTCCACTGTCGAGTTAAAGTTAAAATATATTGGATTTAGAACCAGATTTAAAACCAGAAACTTGTTTTGTTTTAATGGATAAAACAAGCTAATCCTGGGTGATTAACATGAATCATCACTATAATAATAATAAAATCTACATTTAAATTAGACATGCACAAAGTTTTTCATTATTTCAGACACGAGTTATGTCTGCTACACAGAAAATGAAAGTATGGTCTTGTTTACACACACAAAATAAACTAACAACAGGTGGATTCAAACACTAATCTGTGTCTTATTGAAAATCACAGACCTTTGTTGGTTTTTCTGTAATTACAGTCAGTCATAATAAAGAAACCAAACAAGTGTCATTTCAGTAATCTTTAGTATGTTGTGTTTTAGTGGTTGTTCTGGGAGTAATTTGGGATTTTTTTTTGTCATTTTGGGGTGACCGTGACTCAGTGGTAGAGTGGGTCGTCCAATAACCGAAGGATTGGGAGTTCGAATCCCGCTCTAGCCAAGTCATTGTCGTCGTGTTCTTGGGCAAGGCACTTTACCCACATTGCCTAGTATGAAAGTGGTGGTCGGAGGGACCGATGGCGCACTATGTCAGTCTGCCCCAAGGAAGCTGTGGCTACAATAGTAGCTTACCACCACTGTGTGAGGAGTGAAAGAATAATGCATATTAATGTAAAGCACTTTAAATGTCTATGATAAAGCACGCGTGTGTTTCTGTAGTTTTGTATGTCTTGCAGTGATTTTTAGAATGAAGTGTATTGTTTTAAGTTTTTTTTTTTTTTTGTCGTCGTTTTATTCCAGGCTTATATTTTATAGTCTGAACTCTGAAACTTTGTATATATTTGGAGTAAATGTTTTCCTGTTTAAATTATCTTTTGTATATTGTTAATAGGTTTTTGTAGTCATTGTGTGTTTTCATAATTTTATGTCTTGCAGTCATTTTTCAAATTTTGTGTAGTTTTTTTAACTTATTCTTTTAATTTATTCTTTTTTAATAATTTTGAATATTTTTGTTATCAGTTTGTGTGTTTCCGTAATTTGTCTGCTACGTAATACATTTTCAGAAAGAGGAATAACCACTGTGCGTGTTTTTACTGTTTAATATGATAGTTTCCTCCCAAAATAGGGACGTTAGCTTAAGTAGTCACATTAAATTGTACATATTATGAATTTTTGTGTACACGCGTTCAGTCATTGCCACGTGTCTGTTGGAGGATGTTCTCTGTGTAATAGTTGATTTTATCAGATGAGATTAAGCTTGGGCAAAACATCTGAGATTCAAGATATTTCAAGTTTTCTATTTTGGCGATATGGAAATTACAATATTGCCTATAACGATATACTGTATATTCTAATTTTAGAGCTCATTTTGTATTAAAATGCTTTCTGTACTTATCAGAACATGAAAATCACAGTTCTGAGTGCGTTCTAACCCAGACCTTTATCTAAACAAGCCACACTACAGAACTCACTCACACATGCTGTCCCTTAGAGGAGAAAAAGCCAAAAGTGGCTTATATTGTGCAACTGTTTGTTAATAAATGTGCCTGTGTGGCATTTTTTCATAAGCAAATTTGCTTGCATGGATTTTCCCCTGGAGTAAAAGAATGTATCACATTTATTTGGGGCGTAACAGAGGTGTCGTGTTAGCATTAGCATTAGCACCCCTGAATGATGCGCTCATTTCCTTTGGATGGACCTGAGACCTCTCAGTGAGTTTACAACACATAGCTTTAAGGAAACATATTAAATCTTAGTCCGTTTACACAACAACGGTTTCAATTAAAAACACAAAAGTTTTGTAGTGTTTTGTCTGTCCCTTTAGACAGCAACGGCGTTTTGGTGCATGAAAACGAAATTTTTAAAAAACGGGCTCCAGAGTGGAATTTTTGAAAAGGCTTCCCTCTCCGTCTCTGGGAACAGATACTTCCTGTTTCATAAATGGATGGCTGTCTTCTGGTGCATGAATAAATTATGTTTAAAAACATATAAAGGATTCGTTTTTTGACTTGTGCTGGAGATACGGACGGTAACGAGTTCAGGCTTTAAGAGAGATCGGCCTTATTCAGGTTCTGGCCGTATTCTGTCGGGTCAGGCAGGTAAACTCTACTTTTAGTTGTGTTCAGAGGCATAACAGAGTTGTTGTGATTAGCGTTAGCACTATGGATGCACCAATCGATCTGTGCCAATTTCACTTATTTTGGGGGAATGGTGATCGCCCAATCTTTGCATATGAAACCGATCTTTTCCGCCGATCTTGGTAACGACCATGGTAACGTAATTGACATGATTTTAGTTGGACACAGTGTCTGACGAAGAAGTAGAACAGTGATGGTGGGCGAAAAGATAAGAAGCACTTTGGCATGGATGAGGAAACCGCTTTCATGCTGCTGATGAAGCTAACGATGCTAATGCTAAAGGAGCTAAACATCTTACAATACATGGAGGAAAAAACATCAGAAAACTAGATTTTATCCTTCATCTTTCTCCTTATTTCAACGAGTTTTATAAACGATTAAAGGCGGAGTCAGATGGGCCTTGTAAATGATTGGCTGAATCGATGTGTGTGAGCAGCACCAGCTGGTCCTTGGGAACCTGTTCAGTATGAAGTGAGTACAGGTGAGGAATGAAGCAACATTTAAAAAATATCACATTGTCCCTTTACTTTTTACAGCGTTTCAGTTTGGTTTCACCTAGTTTGAAGCTTGTGTATCTCACACAAACAAATAAAATACAAGTTTTGTCACTTTAATGCTTCAACATTCATAAACAGGAGGAGGAAAACTGGTTGGACTGTGAAGAAAAGCTGCATGGTTTGGTGTATTTTGTTGTTAGTCCTTCTAATCTGCCAACATGGCAACGTGTTTGTTTGATCATCTAGATTAGAAAGAAAAGGAAAGCTAGACTCTAAAAGGTGCCCTGTGCAAGTAGAAATTATATTACAATCTGTTTCTGGGGTTCAATCGATTGTGTAGAATGTGAAGGCGTTGGTCAGAGATGAAGATTAAAACATCTACCCTTCTTTTTTTGAACCTCCACTCTACGATTACGTGTGTTGCCAAAATTGTCCCCTGAGGTCAGTGTGTGTGTCTAAGGATCTCCACCCTGGGATAATGATAGACCTGCACAATTCCTTACTTCTTCCTGCAGTTATAGGGACATTTGAAAACCGATTGGCTGCTCGTAGTTGGATTGAAAATGAGGGAAGACGTGTTGTTTGTCTTTGTGTGATTACGACAACGGGCTGCTGTAGAACGTCACTGAGTCCACGTGACAAACACGGAGTCTGCAGTGAACCTGAACACAGGGCAAGACTCTCCTGGGACAGTGGGCTTCTGTCTGTGTGTGTGTGTGCGTGCGTGTGTGCGCGCGTGTGTGCACGTGTGTGTGTGTGTGTGTGTGCGTGCATGCGCGTGCGCGCACCACAAGCCTCAGAGGAATGAAACACAAAGGTGTGTACGAAAGGAGGGAAAGCAAGTATCGCTTACTGACAAAATCAGAATGAGTGTTTGAAGTCTGGTTGGTCTACAAATGGCTCAACTCTAAGGTACCTTAAATATATATTAAATCAGTCTAAAGCACACTCTGAGTAGGGCACATGTGTCAAAATCATGGCCCGGTGGTGGCCAATTCTGGCACTTTAGGATAGGGGTTCTCAACTTTGGGGTCAGGACCCCATTTGTGGTTGTGAGACACTGACATATTTTAACCTATTTTAATTTTTAATATTTTTGCTCCTATGAATGCATTTTTGCTACATTACTCCCATTTCTGCCACTTCTCCATCAAATGTCAATACCCTTTCTGCACATTTTTCCACTTTCAAGACGGTTTCAGCACTTTAACCAATTCCACCATTTTTCCACCTAATATCACATATGTTGAACCATTATTGTCACTTTTAACCACATTCATGATTTGTCATGCTCATTATTTGGCTGTTTAAACTAATTGTTCTAATTTTTTTTCAATATTGACACTTTTAACTTTTTTTTTTACTACTTTTACTGTCCGTTTTTGGCCTCTCTAATTTGCAACTTTTAACCAATTTCTGTGGATTTTTAAAATCCTATTTCACCACCTTTTCCATCATTTTTGGTCACTTTTAACCCTTTTTTTTTTTAAGATGACTATATACTATGTCCCAAATAATAGTAAACTTCCTGGATAACATTGGATATTATTCAGATGTCGGTGTTCAACCACCTTCATGAACAGTGGGGGTCCCCGATCGCTGGCACCTTTAGTTTGGGGATCACAGGCTGAGAACCACTGCCCTAAAGCTTAATCCAAATAATACCAATGCAAGTTTCATGTGATTACGTCTTTAGTAGTAAGTAAATACTGTCTTATTTGTAAAATATAACCAACTAATTTTGTTTCCTAATGTTGGCAGTGTGATCAGGGGTATTTCTAGACCCCCTGGGGGCCCTAGGCAAGAAGGACTATAGGACCTCCAGGCCCCAGAATGATGATGAATGAAGTCCAGGACGACGGATCAGTAAAGAAATACTTTATTTAATAATTAACATATAAAATAAGTAATAAATAACATAGCTATCTAAACTAAATGCAAACTTTACACACAATATATACAGTAAATGTCAGAAAAAATGCAAAATTTTAGGTATAATAAAATTGCAACTGGGCAAAAAAAAAAAAAAACAAGGAATTGAAGTGGAAAGTAAGAGTACACTAACCATACACATTGGATCTTCTAACAATTTCTCATTGTCATTTTGTAATTTTCTTTGGTGAATCTCCCGAGGTGAGTTAGGGTCACAATGTGACACCGAGCATTGTCATCAATAGCTTTTGACCACAGTGCATGATCATCTGATATTATTTGATTTGCTGTCATTTGAGTACCTTCTGTTCTGGTGATGTGGTGTCATGGAGTGATGAAGAGGTGGTGATGGAATGCTGTGCTGCCATGCTGCTGCTGCAGGAAGGTGCCATCATGTCCTACTCTTCTTCTTCAAGACTCCCCTCATGATCTGAGGTTGATATTGCTAGAAAGAAAATAGTATAAGAAACAATTATTTAAGACAAATATTTGTATTATATTTTAAACTTTAAAATGTATTTTAAAAAGTTAAACTAAATAAGTTCCTACTTTCATGTAGAGAGGTCTGCTGTTGCTGCTGCTGCTGATGTTGTTGTGGTGGTGGTACAAAAAACTTCAACAAAGTACCTCCAGGAAGAAAACAGAAAAGAACACAATCTATTTGGTTGGCTTGCATAAAGTTAAGTAAATAAATGTGCATGCTCTACAAACACTAAACATTTGAGATATGAATGGAATAATTAATGAACATTAATTTGCAGTAACAACTTTAATGCTTCATGTTAACTTCATTTTATTTATTGTAACATTTAGGCTATAGCAGAACATTTATGAATGTATCAGTTTTAGCATTTGACAGCAAATACTTTATTCTGGGAGAAAATATCATTGGCAGCAAAGGACTGACTTATTGTGTGGCTATAAATGTACAGTTTGTACACAGTCATTGGCAACAAGAGATGTGTAAGCAAAGCTGCACTACTTCTTAACATAAAGCTGTTAAAATTGGTGTAAAGTAAGAATAAGTATCTGCTCTAAGTTTGTCATACCACAGAAGTGTGTTGTTAACCACACTGTCAAATTTGAATGATTAACATAAACATATAAACACACTTTATGAATGTGTTTAGAAGAAAATGGCTGAATTCACTTTACACAGACTTAAATGTGCAGTTAACTTTTCTGGTGCTGGGTGGATGACTGGGAGTTTGGGACAAAGTGCCAGGGACTAACTGGGACAAACTTTTTTATAATGTAACACACAGTTTACACATTCTCACTTACCACTATCACGTTTTTTCTTTTCATCCTCTTCTGGTTTTTATCTTCTTTTCATGAGCCCTGAGGGATATGTCCGCTTCTTTTTTCCATGTGTGTTTGATAACATCAGCACGTTGATGCAGGGACTGGTAGTAGTGGGGCCCCATTAGGGAGGTTCCTGACGTCTCACTGTAATGTGTTCCCGGAGGGTTTCAAGTTGTGTCACTGATATCTGCCGTCTGTCGGTGGCCCCTACTAGTAACTAACCAGTGACTACTCAGGAAGGGCCCCGTGCAGGGGATTTTTAATGTGCTGTTGTTGCAGCGTCTCAAAGCAGTTTCATTATTTTGTCATTGAACTTGACTGTCAGCCGTCCCTCGGGGGCCCCTTTCAGCTCAGGGCCCTAGGCAGTTGCCTGTGTTGCCTACCCTGTGATTAAATGTCATTTGAAGCATAAATGAACCCAGTTTCAATGAATTACAAGAAAATACATAATTTCATTGAGCAAGATTATTGTTAGTGTTTGGAAAAATATACAACATATGCATATCTGGTGGACATGTCAGCTCCTCAAAATAGTAAAAATGTTAGTGTGGGTTTGGGTCTGGAACATGTTTGGTCCTTCAGTAAACAACTTAGCATATGCCTCAGCTCCCTGTGATTTGATCAGCTTTGAGATATGTACATAAACTGTTCACATCACTAATGATTAGTCACATAAATGCATTGGTTCTTGGGTGATACGCTCTTGAATTTTGAAAAAAATTTAATTTTTTGCCAATTTTATTGGCCCATCCCTGTATGTAGGAATGTCAGAAAAAATCTGATCTCTATTTTAATATATAGTATAAAGGTTACTCTTTCTTGGGTTGTGAAACAATTTTTCTTCTTGAGACTTATTTATTTTTATTTTGGACATCAACTTTGGGTTATTTTGCTCATGGATATTGAAAATCCTTTACATGAGGCCATTAAAGCTTGTCTCTGTCTCTGTGTCTTATCATTTATTGTTTAGTAGTTTTTCACTAGTAACATAAAAAAATACTCAGAGTAGGTGCAGCTGTATTACTATACCAAATTTCAGTTTCCTATCAGTGTGGTGTAGTTCCTGAGATAGTGGAAGCTGGAAATGGAATAAAAATAAGGACAAGCAAAAATCTACACATACCCTGCTCACTAAATTGTCCATATCTCAAAAAGTATTTATCTGATCAATCTAAAAATGCACAGTGTGACTCTTGAATAATCACAGAATAATTGGTAAAAACGTCTGGAGTTTTTGAGACTGAAGTGCGTGGAATGTCCTTTCATATATTAGGTTTAACACCCACCATCATCTATTAGGAGGCGGTGTTGGGTTTTGAACCAGGACCAGCTGTTGCGTTCTCTGATCCTGAGGATTGTGACACTATACGTTTCCTGTTTGTCTCCCCATTGTCTCTGCTCTCATCACTGTTCCCTCCTTTGTTCACAGGCTTTAACTCTGACAGCAGTGGCTGGAAGATCATGTATGACGAACGGGTGAGAAACTACAAAATCATGGATAAGAAGTTTGTGCACGTATAAGATCTGTCTAATGTTTGTGTCAGGCTTGGGGTCAATTATAACTGTAATTGATAATTATTGGTATTGTGGACGATATTATTTTGGCTTCCACTTCCGGGTGGATCATTATAACTATTGGTCCTCCTAATTGTCATTACGTAAGGCTGTCGCTCGTGCTCATGCCCGGTGCGCACCGGGTCATTTGAAAATGGATTTTCACTTATCAGTGGCGAATCTGACATAGTGGGAAAAGTGCAAATTTTCTTTTGGAAGGTAAGGTTGTATGACCGACTCCAACTTGTAAACAGAGCTGTGCACGTGGAAAACTGGGCTTGTGCACGCTGTCTGGCACACGTAGGCGTTTCCTCTTGAGCAGTGACGTGCCGTGACCACTAGGGTTGGGTAGGCAGGGCGTTGCATTTCGAGACCACCAATGACAATTTCATATGTTTCTGCTGGCAAGTGTTAATTCAATTAAATTCAACTTTATATGTATTAACCAATTTACATCAAAGTCATCTCAATGCGCTTATCAAAATATAAAGGAAAGAAACCCAACAAGATCCACACAAACAAGTATTTAGCCATCTAACAAAATCAACATCACAAAACACCATTAAAGAAACCTAAACATATATTTAATACAGCCTCCATACTCTCCCAACAAGATACATCTCATGACACGGCAGCGCATTCGTTGTTTGTGTTGGAAACACAGAAACACGGAGAAAATGACAACAACAACTTGGAACAGTCTCAGTGAGGAGCATCCACAAAGCCAATCCTTCCTTTTGTTCCATTCACTGTAGAAAGTACCAACAATTTTCTGACCTCACCTTCGCTGAAGCTCTGGTAACTCAGGTGTTGGTCTCCATCTTTTAAAAGCTGTCGTTCTTACTAAAAAAAAAGTTTCACTGTCGTCTCTAGCGCTGTCATCCTGACTGTAGTGTTATCCCGCCCACTGGCTAGAGAACATAGCAGCAGCCACGCTTTATCAATTCTGAACTTGGGTATAGCATTTAGCATAACGCGGTTACGTCCAAAGGCAGCGTAGAGAGCTGCCTTTTTACGTAAATGGTTTTCATCTTGGAGAACTGACTGCGCATGCACAAACACATAAAAACATGCTATGGAAACAGAGACAGAGCAGCAATGTGTTTATGGGAGGGGGTGTGGCCTCCTCCTGCCTTACAGCAGAGTGTGTGCAGCCGTTCCAGGAAATAGCGCTGTTTAGTAATTTGGTCTATGAAATGCTCAAAATGCTGACACTTTCAAACTTATAGTTACTGTAGGCTATTGGAAATGGAAAAATAAATAATTTATAATTATATTATAATTAAAACAAACAATCAATACATCAATTCACCCTTGGGTAGGCACTGCCTACCTTGCCTACCCTGACGGCACGTCACTGCTCTTGAGCAGGGAACACATCTTTTTTAAACTTTGGGGGAATTGTCCTCTATGCCTTTAATAACAATTATGGTGTATTTATAATTGAAACAATTTGTTGCTGTTGTAATCATAATTAAAATGTAATTGAGTTTAGATAATTGTCTTTGTAGTTGTAATTCTATGTACAATTTTATGGATTTTCATGGAAATTCTACAAAAACTGTTAATTACATTTCAATTAAATGCAAACCTGCCAAACCATGTTACAGTTCTATGTCTCACACATTTATGTAAAAAATGTGTTTC
The DNA here is from genome assembly GCF_900634775.1 of Gouania willdenowi. Classification (NCBI taxonomy): domain Eukaryota; kingdom Metazoa; phylum Chordata; class Actinopteri; order Blenniiformes; family Gobiesocidae; genus Gouania; species Gouania willdenowi. The sequence goes on from NC_041049.1 coordinate 40,226,738, forward strand.
CTATCAACATTTCCAACATTTTACCATTAAAAAAATATTGAAATCGAGGGATATACTGTCAGAAAAAAGGCTCAGACGCCCACACCACAAATATTAATACCAATATTTTAATTGATTAGGAAACTTTACAAGGTAACCAAGAAATGAGAAACAAATTAAATGATAGATAATATTTTTTTCATGTATTTTACACTTGATTTAAGACATGGGTCAAACTATCCCGTTATATGCTCAGAAATCTAACACAAGGATACGTTTTATGGGGTAATTTATTAAAGGCTCAGTAATTATGATTAATCGTAATTAAACATTAGTAACTGAGAACGTAATAATGTAATTGACTTTGAAAGGAGAAAATTATAACTGTAATTTGAAAAAATGCTGGTCACTGTAATCATAAGTTAGTTGTAAATGAATATGAATAATACGTAATTGTAATTGACCATAACCCTGGTTTGTTTTCTAGATCAGAAAAGCCAAACATCCTGTAAAGGAGTCGGCTGCTTGGACTTCAAAGCTGACTCCACAGACATGGAAACCAGAGGTGCGTGCGTGCGTGCGCGTGCGTGTGCGTGTGCGTGTGTGTGTGCGTGTGTGTGTGTGTGCGTGTGTGTGTGTGTGTGTGTGTGTGTGTGTGCGCTGCTTTAAACAACCTGCCCAGGCCTGCCTGTTAGCCTCTGTTTACATTGAGCTCTTTCTGTCTCAGCAGCTTCTTTTGCTTTCTATGAAGCTCATCATGTTTCCACTATATTAGGCACGGCTACTGCTGCTGCTAAAGCTTGCCGTGCATCATCATGTTTCATGTGCGGGACTTCACAGAGCTGTAATCGAGCTACACTTTGGAGCTGTGCCATGGTAGACCTGCTCAGCCTGTTGTTGTTGTCCTGTGTCGGTGTGAGTGTGTGTGTGTGTGTGTGTGTGTGTCTAGAAAAGGCCACATTATGACTGATGCCACTTTTAAATTCATTTTATTTTGTGTAATACATTTTAATAATCCATTTACATCTGTTCATTATATTTATTGAAAGCGACATGACTCCTCTGTGAGTTTAATCAGTCATGTTGAGCAGTGTAGTCATAGTGAATTGTTCCTCTTGATATTATTTAGATTATCGTTTATTCATTTTTTAAAGATAAATTTTGTTGTCTTTCCATGTGGGATAAATAAAGCAGAAATGCAAATCCCTGTGTTTAGTACCCAGCCTGTGTGATGCAAATCATTTTCTGCACTGATCTGTCTCTGAGTGGAACACTAAAACTAAATCTGGTATGTTTTAACCCATTTTGGTTCACTTAGGGCTGTAAAGCAGGCTTTACTTCCACAAGTAAAGTCACACACGTTACCTCACAGTGAATATAATGACTGGACAGACGCTCACATCCTCTTTGAAGCTGCAAAAGCTAAACCAGCAGCAACAATAAGCAAATGAGGCTTTAATGTCTCCACGTTCAGGTTAACGTTCAGTGACAGACGCCACATGTGCAGCAGCTTCCTTCATGGCACCCTGATGTTGAATTTTCTTTTGCTTGTGGTAAACAAATGAGTGCATTGGTTAACCAGCTGCAGCTCCTGCTCTCTCTCTCTCACACACACACACACACACACACACAGTGGGCTGGAAATATAAAGACTGATGTGAGGAGGGTTCTGTACATATTTTTCAATAACTCATAAAAGTCCTATAAATTGTAATGATAGAATTACTTATAGGGACTCTGATTTTCCTTTTGGTTTCCGTTTCATTATCTTTCCCTGTTTAAATGACTTAAACTTCCTGAAATTGTACCAAACATGTTATAATCAAGTCAACTACTGTTGTTCATTTTATTTTTATGTGCTTAAAGATAACTTACAGACACTCGTTTTACAGGAAAAAGTCCAGCGGGAATGTTTTATATTGTCCCAAAACACGGAAGTGAGGATTTAGTCGATGTCAGAGATATTTCACACCAACCAGCCGCACAGACTGCATTTTGCAAGATTATGAGCGAAATCGGACATATTTGTTCATTTTGTTTACACTTGCTCTCCTTTAAGTCACATGGTGTCTGGTGATAAACAGTGTGTAAATTTCCCAAAATATGCATGTGAGGCTGTTCTGTGTCATCTCTGTTTAACTTAATAAACTACACCCCCCCAACTCAATTCCTTCAATTGTCATTGGCACATTTTTTTTATTTATTTGAATTTTAATTAATTAATTAATTAATTAATTAATTAATATTTAGTTTTTATTATTTATCTGTCCTACAGTTTATATATTTTTGCATTATTATTAATGTTGGTAAAATAAATAAAACTATACTAATTTACTAATTTTATATCCTGTTCTCACTTCACTTTGTTTGCTCACTAATGTGAAAGTTTGCTTTAGTTTTGATATTTTCCTATGAGTATCTGCTGTTGTGCTTTTTTTTCCTTCATTTTATTACATCTACTGTACAATAATCACAAACTACTGTAGTTAACCTGTTAACATTTCCTCATTTACCATCATAAGTCTTGATTATTTACAGATTTCTCTTAAATAATTCAAACCTATGTTAAAGCCATTTGTATGAAAACTGTTTGAACTTAATCTAATCTGTTTGGATGAGCTCTTCTCCCTTTGTGAGGTTTTTCTTTGCATGGAGCTGCACTAAATGCAAAGTTTTGATTCATCTTCTGACTGTGGCTTCAGGTCAGCTACAGTAGTCTTCCTGTGTTCGTTTCCTCTTGTTGACGCTGAGAACTGCTAACCGTAAGACTTTGGTTTTCTTTTGGGAATGACCTGAACTATTGCTAGTTTCAGTGGTTTTTTGCTCTTCTTGTGTCAACAGCGTTTTTTCTCACCAACATGACACAGTTGTAATTAGAGCAGGTCAGAGATAGCTGTGTGAGCGTCACAGACGTAATGACTCATGCACTGCATGCGAAGGTAACATTATGAAGAATAGCCATCCATATTAATTTAGCCTTCTTTTAATCCCATTGTTAGATGGCGAAAAAGAGCAGCAGCACAAAATCATTATCAATTACATACACCATCAAAAATCCTCTTGATGTGAAAAAAACAGCAGTAAAAAAAAAAAAATCTTTCATCAGATAAAGACAAGATGTAAAAAATGTTAAGGTGTGATTTCCACTGTAAACGTTCTCTCTGCATTCATTGTGGGATGTGGAATCTTTACTATCAACAGTCAGTGTGTTGACATGTTGGTAAAGTTTTGTGCATTGCACTGTGGGATGTGGAGTCCTGTAGACAGATGCATAAAAGTGTTTTTACTTTATTCTTAGTGTGATTTCTTGAGTTTTCCCCAAAAAACTTCCCAAAACATTTCTGATGTTTAACCCTGTAAAACCCAAAAATAGAAAAAAATGCACCTCTCTTTTGTATTTTTACAGATAAAATACAGCCACAGTTTTAAATACTGCTACTGGTAGGGCTGGAAAAACCACAACAAGAAATCATGTTTTCATTCAGAATGACTTAAATCTGGTCTAAACAGATTAAAAAAACATTTAGAACTTGCAAATACTCAAATACATTATATTTCTAGTAGTAATAAGAATTTTTCACAATATGTGACCTTTTGAGAAGGGCTATGTCCCCATGTATTGTGCAAGGTGCATATGTCCCCTCTCACCCAACATTATAAAACTACAACAAAGACAAAATAAGCCGAAAATCTAAGTTGGTGCATGCATTCAACAATAATTTAGTAATTACATGTTCTAGACATTCTAATAATCACAAAAAAAGATATTCAGAGATTTTACTATCCAATCAACATTGCAAGGCTAAACAGTAATGACTATGTAAATATGGTTTTACAAAAAAAACAAAAAACATTTGCAAGTTTGTTTTTGGGACACCTAAAAGTGATGTTGTAATTTTGCAACATTGGTCTTTACAGGGTTAAACTGAAAGTCGTGGCAAAACAATGATGTGTGTTTTTTTTTTTTGTGGTTTACACAAAAAGATCTGAATCTGGAAAAAATAGAATGTGTCGCAGATAGAGGTGATGTCACGTTTAATACTGGGAACAAACTAGAACAAAAATGGAATCATACCAATCACTTTCCTCCTTGTCTGGAGAAGAAACACAAGAAATCACAGTAAGAAAATACAGTTGATCTTGTATTTTACATCAGTCAGCTGCTAAATTATTTGATTTCACTTTTGAGTAACACCTCGCAGCATCTTCAACATTGTATAGTGTAATTAAATGTCCAAATAAGCAGAAATCATCTGGTTTTTTTAATTATTTTAATTTAAAAAATATATAAATAATTGATTTTTGGAAGTTTAAGAATCGATTCATAATCATTTATGGTGTCAAACTCATTTTAGTTCAGTGGTCAAATACAGACCAATTTGATCTTAAGTGGGATTTTAGGTAGAAAATAGAGAAATTTCTACGTTAAGTGCCCTATTTTTCACTTCCATCTATAAATGACATGTTAATGATAAAGTATGCGGGGCGCCAATGTTATTCAAGCATTAAATGACAGATATTACATTTCATTGATTTTGGGACTGATTTGTGTTTAATTGGGGAATTTTGTGGAATAATTTGAGGAAAATGGCAGGACTTTGTAAAAAATTGAGAGATCGCTCAACAATCAGAAGAAATTTAAAAATATTTGCTATCATGTGATAAAAGCCAATTGAATTAGTTTAATTAATTGTTTTCACTGCCATTTTTACTTTCTCCGGCGGCCCAAATGAGATGCTCTAAAGGGCGGGTTTTGGCCCCCGGGCCTTAAGTTTTACACATGATCTATAATCATCATCAATTTGACTACAGTAGGTAGTGTAGGTGAAGCTGGTAGTTCTGTCACTGTGTCGTTGTCAGGTTGTATCTAAGGAAGTGTTTAGTTGACTTTTCCTTCATAAAAGCTGAAGGTAGAAGGTTGATGGTCCTGCATCATGTGCACAGCTGTGTGCTCCCTGTTGGTCACCGCTCTCCTCTCTCTCTTCCTGCAGTACAAAGGGCGGGCAAACCTGCACGTCTTTGAGGACTGGTGTGGCCGCTCCATAGCTGACCTCCGCAGGAACCAACACTACCCTCTGTATCCTCATGTGAGTCCGCTCACTTATTCATTCATTCTTCGGTTTTATTCACCGTGTGCTTTTTCTCTGGCGCTGTCAGCACAAATCACTGGTTTGAATCCACATTACATAAAAAAAAACACATTAGAAACATGTGATGTGTTCCACCAGATACACATACAGGCAATCTAATCATTAACAAGATGACATTTTAGTAAAAAAAAGTTACATTTTCAACAAATTCACACATTTTGACTAACAGAAGAATGCAGAGTATCAACTAAAGCACTAACTATTCAATTACAGAAAACTGGAATTAAAGAATAAAGGACGTTTTCCCTTTGTAATAAGTACACATATGGAAAGGTTTGCACAAATTAACACCTGAAATAATGGGCGTTTTTTTTATGTCTGCAATAAGAAACATTTTCCTTTTTGTTTCTACTGATTGGTTGATTGATCAATTATACTTTAATAGTGCCACAATGGGGAAATTCACTTGTTACAGCAGTGAAAAATAAAAGAAAATGCTAAATACTCTCTATTCAGAAAGGCGATATGTACCGATAATTATAGGAGAAAAAGAAAATATTTTTACAGTCCAAGTGATAGTTAACAGAAAAAATGAACAAACAATATTGCCCATGATAACAGAAGGGTTTGAAAAGACAGTAGCAGTAAATATATGGAAAACCATTAGAGCGTAAATGTGATCAACCATTGTAAAGCTCTACAAGTACTCAAATTTGTAGTAGTACTAGTAAAGCTTTGAGTTTTTATTAGTAACATATTTTAAGTCTACTAGTACTCAAGTTGAGTCTGTGTACCCCAAATTAGAGCTTAACTATGTTTGAAATCACCAATATTAAGTTTATGCTCAAACGGCTTTCCATATAAATATTTATACAAATGAATATTTGGTAAGTGAAGACATTTTATAAAATATTATAACTAAAATAGATTTACAGTCTGAGGCTGGAGGGGACGAATGTGACATGAAAAAACAAAGAAAAGTACTTAAAAAACACTGAAAATACAGACAAAAGTCCTGAGCTGCTTTAACAGTATGCCACTAGGGCGGCGCCACCCCCCAATCAGAATATTTTGAATTTTAACACTTTATTTAAAGATTTTTCAGTTTTATGCTAACAAACATATCAAGACTCATCATCACTTATTTTACAGAGATTTACACCACAATGCCAACCAGCGGCACATGGGCCCCCAACTTGTGCAAAGATATCCATAAAATTAAGCACACATAAAAAAAAAAAATAATTAAAAAAACATACAATACAATAGGCTGCACACCCCAACTCCTCAATGATTGAATTATGCATTATACATCCGACCGTGGCTCAGCTGGTAGAGGGTCGTCTTCTGATCGAGAGGTTGGGGGTTCGATCCCAGTACCTGACTATGTGTCGAAGTGTCCTTGGGCAAGACACGGAACCCTAAGTCAGTGTTTTTCAACCACTGTGCCGCGGCACACTAGTGTGCCGCGAGAGATCGTCAGGTGTGCCGTGGGAAATTATCCAATTTCACCTAATTGGTCTAAAAAAAAATTTTGAAAACATATTAATTATTATCTGCAAATAATATACCATTGTCGAGTGTCCGTGCTGCAGTAGTGACTAAAGGTGCGTGCACACCGAACGCGACGGAAGCGATGCCGTTGCCTTAAATCGTCCCTGATCGGTAGTTTGCACATAGTGGTGCTTTTTTGTCAGTCCATCATTTCATCGCTCCAGCGACGCGATCACTAGGGAGCTGTGTGTGTGTGTGTGTGTGTGTGTGTGTGTGTGTGTGTGTGTGTGTGTGTGTGTGTGTGTGTGTGTGTGTGTGTGTGTGTGTGTGTGTGTGTGTGTGTGTGTGTGTGTGTGTGTGTGTGTGTGTGTGTGTGTGTGTGTGTGTGTGTGTGTGTGTGTGTGGCCCCGGTAACAGGGTAGAGACAGAGAGAGAGAGTGTGTTGATGACGTCTTTTTTTTCCCTTCTTGCTCCGCTTCTACGGTTAAATGATCAACTTAACGGAGATATTAAAGGATGACTTCACTCAGAATGTGTTTGATCAGTAGTTACTGTGGTTTTAAAGAAATTTACCGCTTTAATTTTGAACCTGATACTTTGAGGAAGTAGAACAGCCTCCGCTGCAGCCGTCAGCACTGAAGCGGGAGGGAGGGGCTGCTGCCTCCGCTCTACAGACAGTGGAGGACGGGAGATATCGCTTCACGTCGCTTAAAAAGTTAAAATTTTTCAACTTTGATCATGCAAGTCGCGTCGCTGAGGGGGGGATAAATTGACGTTGCGTCATTTACATTGATTTTTAATGTAATCGCATCGCTTCAGTCACTTCAGTCGCGTTCGGTGTGAACCCACCTTGAGAGCGTAATCATGTAAAACTCTTCCATAACACTAGATGGCAGCAGGTAGCGAATTGCATTGTCCGTTGAGACAAGAGAATTAGTGAGGCATGAAAGTGACAGCTGGCGGTAAAAGCATTGTGGGTAAGCGAAACTACGGTGACAGTGATGGAGAAGTTTTTGAAGAGGAAAAATATTAATTCCGAACTGGGCCCTGGACAAAATTCGGACCCAGAAGAAGGCCCTAGTATGAGTGGAGGAAAGAAAGCAAAGACGGTGAGCTCGAGGCAATACAGCGAGAGTTATGTTTCATTTGGATTTACTTCCACCGGGGATGCAACGACACCGATCCCGTTGTGCTTGGTGTGTGGCGAGAAGCTATCCAACAGTGCTATGGTATAATTTTGGACAGAATTAGAGTTTGCAAAACACTTTGACGTTTTCTACTACCTTTAAGACCACATTGTTGTTTCATTTGTTATGTTCAAGCTGTATTTTTGAAGTGGACATGTTAAGTGCACTTTTTATTTGAAAGAAGAAATACAAATGATGATAAAGTCCTTTATTCTTTGTGTTTATTTGATTCCTATTCAAGACACTTTGATGAGAATGGCTATATTGTTAATATAGGCTACAGAGTATCATTTTTTAACATGTTTGGCTGGTGGTGTGCCTCGTGATTTTTTCAATGAAAAAAATGTGCCTTGGCTCAAAAAAGGTTGAAAAACACTGCCCTAAGTTGCTCCCAGTGGTCGACTAGCGCCTTGCATGGCAGTCCTGTCCCACTGGTGTGTGAATGTGAGAGTGATTGGGTGAATGAGCTGATATGTAAAGCGCTTTGAGACTGTTTCAGTGTGGTGATAAAGCGCTATATAAAATCAAGTCCATTTACCATTTACCATCCCACTCAAGTAAAAGGAAAACCTTCAACATATACAATGAAGGGCAACCATGTCCCATGATATTTATTTATTGACCCACGTAAGCTGTACCTTAGACACATCATCAACTCTCATACCCACTGAATAAAGGGAGGTTGTGCGTCCTTCCACTTTGTTAAAATTAGTCTGCGGGCCAAAAGTGATGAAAGGGCAATGGCACTGGCCTGGTACGCGGTCAATTCATGTCCATTTGGGATAACACCGAACACTGCGGTAATTGGGTTGGGATCAACCGTTCTGCCACATACATGTGAGAAAGCATCAAATATAGAACCCCAAAATCCACCCAATGCCACACAGGACCAAAACATATGGCTCATGGTGGCAGGCGACTGTTTGCATCTTGGGCACGCATCATCGTACCGTATATTCGAGCAAGCTTGGCCTTAGTGAAATAGGAACGGTGAAAAACCTTAAACTGTATCAAACAGTGTCGTATGCAGATGGACATTGAATGTATGAGCCCAATACTTAACTCCCAGGTATCATCAGATATTTTCATGTTTAGGTGTTGTTTCCAAGAAGTTTTGACCTCAGCCAAAGAAGTAGGATCTATGTGATGCAACGCATTATATATTTTGGAAATCAGTCTTCTGGAAATAGGTTATAGCTGCAAACAGTTTTCAAGGGGGCAAGCATGTGGTTTGTTTGGATAAGTGGAGAAATGCTTTGATGCAAAGCTACGGGCCTGGAAATATCTGAAAAAGTGAGATCTGGGAATATCAACATTTTTTGCAAAATCTTCAAATGACATAAATGAGCCATTAACAAACAGATCCCTGAAAAACACAATCCCTTTTGTTTGCCAAATTTGAAACCCAACTCATTTAAGGCTGATAGAAAAGAAGGGTTAGAAGTTACAGGAGCATAGATAAGGGTCTGTTTGAAGGAAAAATGGCGACGACATTGAAACCAGATACTGAGAGAGCTTTTAACCAATGGATTTGTGAATTTTATTTTCCCATTTAATGGCAATGAGGAACACATTGGAGTTATGGGTGTGGCAGAAGGACTAGAGCCCAGTTCCATAACAGACCAAAGTGGGATGCCGCCCTCTTTAAATGTGCGGAGCCAGGTGGAAAGTTTTACAATATTAGCTGACCAGTAGTAATACATGAAATTTGGTAGGGCAAGGCCACCTTCAGCTTTAGAGCACTGTAATCTAGATTTCCGAATCCTTGGGCATTTCTGGTTCCATATAAATGAAGTCGCAATACCATCATTTTTTTAAAGAATATTTTTGGAAGAAATAAGGGCAGCATCTGAAAAAGGTACATGAATCTGGGCAAAACGGCCATCTTAATAGTGTTAATACGCCTGGCAAGAGAGATTGGTAAGACCAACCAGCGCAACGCCACGGTCAAAGGTTCGATTGCAATATCGAAAAGCAAGGTGCTCAAGGGGAAGCCCTGGCAGGTACTTCTACATAGTGGGAAATAATCTGAAACAATATTGTTAGTCCAAAGTGAGGAGAGTGGCACTGAATATAAGATCTTAATCCATGATATGAATTTTGGCCCAAAACCAAATTTGCTCATGACCGATAACAAATATGGCCACTCCACACAATCAAAAGCCTTCTCGGCATCGAGAGAGATTATCTCTTCAGGCTGATCTGTGGAGTGGTCAGAATAATAAACATTGAATAAGCGTCAAGTGTTAAAATAGGACTGTTGATTTACAATAAAGCCAGTTTGATCTTCGTGGATGATTGTGGGAGTGATACCTTCAAGACGGAGTGCAAAAATTTTAGTAAGAATTTTATATTCTACATTTAGTAGACTGATTGGCCGATAAGATTCACATTTTTCAGGATTTTTATCTTTTTTTAGTAACACAGAGATTGTGGCTTGGGACAAGGTTTGTGGCAACTTATTATTTATATGTATTTCTAAAAACATATCACAAAGTAGGGGCGCCAACTTATTTGCAAATGCCTTGAAAAAATCACACGAAAACCCATCTGGGCCTGGCGCTTTGCCGCTCTGCAGAGACCCAATCGCCTTTATTTCAGCTATGGATACAGATCCCTCAAGTGACTCCTGTTGATCTGTCGAAATTGTAGGAATATCTAATCTACCTAGAAATAAATTTATATAATTTGCTGTACATGCAGTCTGACTGGTGTAGAGATTTAGGCAAAATGTCCTAAAAACTGTATTCATTTCTTTAGGGTCAGTTGTTGTTCGGCTAAAGTCTACTCTGATTTCTGGTATTGAGTTACTTGAAAATAGATTTGGGTGAAAACACGAGGGAGCTAAAAGTTCCGGTGGCCTCCCATGAGGTGGCGCGGGCGAGGCCGAGGAGCAGGATTCCATTGGCCTCCCATGAGGCGGCGCGGGCGAGGAGCAGGATTCCGGCGGCCTCCCATGAGGTGGCACGGGCGAGGAGCAGGATTCCGGCAGCCTCCCATGAGGCGGCGCGGCCGAAGCAGAGGAGCAGGAGTCCGGCAGCCTCCCATGAGGCGGCGCGGCCGAGGCAGAGGAACAGGAGTCCGGCGGCCTCCCATGAGGCGGCGCGGCCGAGGCAGAGGAGCAGGAGTCCGGCGGCCTCCCATGAGGCGGCATGGCCGAGGCAGACGGGAAGACCTCCGGCGGGCCGGGCAAAGAGGGCTCAGGCGGGAAAACCTCCGGTGGGCCGGGCCCAGACGGGACAGGCGGGAAAACGGGACTTGCGGCAGGGCAGGCGGCGGCCGGGTGCGGGGAGCCGGGACTGGCGGCTGGGCAGGCGGCGGCCGGGTGCGTGGAGCTGGGACTGGCGGCTGGGCAGGCGGTGGCCGGGTACGTGGAGCCGGGACTGGCGGCTGGGCAGGCAGCGGCCGGGTGCGTCGAGCCTCAGAAACGCTAGCCTGACAGCTCGGGGACACAGAAACGCTAGCCTGACAGCTAGAGTACACAGGAACGCTAGCCTGGGAGCTAGGAGACACAAGAACGCTAGCCTGGGAGCTAGGAGACACAGGTACGCTAGCCTGGGAGCTAGGAAACACAGGTACGCAAGCCTGGGAGCTAGGAGACACAGGTACGCAAGCCTGGGAGCTAGGAGACACAGGTACGCTGGCCTGGGAGCTAGGAGACACAGGTACGGTTGTCTGGGAGCTAGGAGACACAGGTACGCTAGCCTGGGAGCTAGGAGACACAGGTACGCTAGCCTGGGAGCTAGGAGACACAGGTACGCTAGCCTGGAAGCTAGGACAAACAGGTACGCTAGCCTGGAAGCTAGGACAAACAGGTACACTAGCCTGGAAGCTAGGACTAATAATAACTGAGGCCGATTTGGAAATCTCTGCAGATTGGCTCCGCCACGATATAAGTTTGAAAAAAGTGAATTTGTAGACAACAGTTTGTCATAATCTAGCATTAGTTTGTGTTGGGGCTGCTGTAAAGCAGTACGTCTTGCCATCGGGTCAGAGGCAGGAAAGTTGCAAGTGCTATTGTCTGGCCAGAGACAGCAGGGGAGATGAAAGACCCCCCGATCGCCCCATAAACACTTGTATTACCCTCACAGGGACAATGAGAAGGATTTATTAAGGTGAAAAACGTACTTAGTTGTGCTTTAATTAAGTTACAGTGGATCCAAGTACAATTTATAAAAAAAAGTGAAAATAAACACTTAAACAATAATAAGATTAAGGATTAAATAAAAAAAAATATTGAAGATTAAAATTGTTTACAAATACGGATGCAAATATAATACAAATATGGAAGAATATACAAGGCAAGGCCAATTTATTTGCATAGAGCATTTCATACTCGAGGCAACTTAAAAATGGCACCAGAAAACATTTAACAGTTTAAAAATCAATAAGAATCAGCAGTAAAAAATTAAATAAACAAAAATATGATGATAAATCTCCCTCTCAGTCATACGCAGTGGAGAAAAATATTTAGAAATGTTCCCATGTGATGCTGACTTCAGCTCTGCTGCAGTTAGTTCCACTTCTTTGCAGCATAACAACTAACAGCAGTGTCGCACTGTTTGCTGTGAACTCTGGGCTCCACTATCTGACCTGTACAAGTATGATTATCCATTTACAAACGACACTTTACAAAAAAGTTGTTTTCCATCTGTCTGAAGTGTCTGCATTCAAGTTTCACTTATTCAATAAACTAGAGCTAAAGATTTTCTAATGAATGTGTTTACAGGAGATTATTTGTCGAGTGTATAACTACTTCTTTACCTCTGTTACAGTTATTTTACGATGCTCAGATAAGATGTTGACTGACTCGTTCTGTCACAGATTCGAACCACGGTGTCAAAGTTGGCCGTCTCCCCTCAGTGGAACGACTATGGACTCAGGATCTTTGGTTTCATTCATCCATACACTAACGGTACACCGCTGTTGCTTGTGGGCGTGTCTGTTTTCCAGCTATGCTTGTTTTGTTTAATTATATATTTCTCTGTTTTTTTTTTTTGTGTCAGGAGAGTTTGTGTTTGCTTTGAGCTCCGATGACAACTCTGAGCTGTGGCTCAGCACAGACGACTCTCCTCTCAACCTCCGTCTACTGGCGTGGGTCGGAAACGTAAAGATATTTCCATGAACCTACAGATTGTTGCATCCCTTACACTCACTTGTGTCTGTATTTGTTGGGTTGTAGAGCGGCTCTGAGTGGACGGCCCCAGGCGAGTTTGAGAAATACTCAAGTCAGAGCTCGAGACCAGTCAGGTGAGTCGACTTCTCACTGCCGTTTAAAGGCCTGCGTGGGAATTATCAAAGTGTATACTGTGTACATGTGCAGACAGAAAGATCCAGTTCACAGCTTTAAGAAGCCTGTTTTAAATCTGACCTGCTGCACTGTAGCATTCAGATATCAGAGAAATTAAACACTGCCTCATCTGAAAAATCAACCTTTTAGTTAATTTAAAGCTACTGGAAATTATATATTTTTTGTATCAGATAAAGAGAAAGTGTAGGCCACATAGATCAGGGGTTTCCCAAGATTTTTCCGAATACAAAGTGACCCAGGGCCCATTTAGATATTAACACTTTCATTTCAATTGATCCAAGTCTTGGTTTGATATGTATTCAATAACTAAATCAAGTCCATTTACAGTTTAACAAGCTAAAACCTTGTAAAATAAATGATATGATACACTGTGATCATCTCAAAGACATTTCTTTTTATTGTGTATATAAACCTGCACATACAACGACACAGAACAGGTGAGCAATTAGAACAAATCAAGTTGCTACAAGAACAAATATAAAGGGTCAACTCAATATTATTAACAAAGATATTCCGAAATACCAAAATGTTTTGATTTAGATACTCAAAAAACTGAGGAAAAATTCTGATAAATAAAATAATACGGTAATAAAATAATACATTAAAAATAATAAGTATCTAATTAAGTAAACAAACTGTAAATAGAATTTAAATAAAGTGCAATTGAAAATATTAGCTTATTACCTTCTATTGAATTTGACAATTTATCAGTCTTCATTTTTGCTCGACAGAAAACTCATTAACAATAACAACAGTCACAACAGTCCATTTTTAACATGATACAACTCCCATTTTATGTTGACCTCTTAATGAGATCATGATCAGATCCTGACTGGATGGAATGGGGGAAAGGCTCACTCTCAGGGGAGCCTCCAGTGATTCTCTGAGTCTGTTTTGAGCTTTGGTCTTAATTATGGCCACAATGGAGAATCCTGATTCACACAGGTATGTCGTCGTGAATGGGAGAAGGCGTTTGACAAGCCTCAGTACTTGACATGGATACTCCTTAGAGACAACAATCCAGAAGGAGCTTTGGTCCAGTTTGCCCCACTGCAGCTTTAACGTGCTGTCAGTGGAAACTTCAGAAGCTGTGACTCCACATAAGATGGCAAAGCAACATGATTTTCAGTGACATCCATTGAAAATGGGTCCACAACCCATGTGTGTCCCTCTCTGGGATCCTCCAGAAAGTATTCAGCAAATTTATCAGCCAGTTGTGAGAGGTGCTGAGAGACTGAATGGCTGATCGTCACTTTGGGGGAGTGTTCCAAAATATCAGACAAAAGTGAAAACATGTCAATTCTCTCTTCCTGGGCCCTCTTCATCCACCAAGTGAGTTTCCTCCTGAATGCTTGAACTTTGACTACAACAACAAATATGTTGCTATTTCTCTCTTGATGCTCGTTCCTCTCTCTCTCCCCCTCCCTCCCCGCTCTTCTCTTGACCTGCCTTCAAACTTTCCAAAGTCTCTCCCTCAGAGGAGCTAGCAAGCTAACGTAGCCCAACAGCAACATCACAGTAATACAAAATGCACTGTTAAAAGCATATTACTGCAGCGCTTCTCTCTCTCTATGTGCACACACCTCAGCAGCAGCAGCAGCAACTCAGTGTCACTTACAGCAGCCTCACGGAGGCTGCTGTGCACACACAAACAACACATGCACTACAGAGTTCTAGTGTAACAATTACAAATCAAACATAATGTAAATCAAGTAGCAGTAATTACCTTTCAAGCAGAAAAGTCACCAATTCCATCTTCTACTCCTCCAGACCATACACTGTAAAAAAGACGGCGCTCTAGCTCTGGGAAAAGGGCGAGGACTGTGAGCAACAGCTGCCAGACAGTCCATCAAACACAATCCTGGCTCTGATTGGTTCTTTTTGCTCGGTCACATTGCATTCTGGCAATCTGCCAAATGCTGCAGGAGCAGCAGGGGGGACTCAATGAGCCTGTTTTTTTCACACAAACTACTAGTTTGATGTAAAGATGTCCTTACATCGTGACAGCCTTAGCAAAGTTAAAGGTGCAGACTGCACCTTTAACTTAGTATTGGTGTAGTAATGTGCAAGAGGAGATTTTGTCTCATTGAGAAAAGAAAAAAACCTCATTCCTCAGCTCAAACAAACACTTGAGTCCTCTTGAGAGCCATCTCACCTCAGTGTGATAGAGCAGCTGGACATGATCTGCTTCCATGGTCTCAGAAATCTGGAGTTCACAGCATTGTTTTTAACGAAATTGATGGTTTTCACATCTACATCATCACCTCATGGAACTCTGATGAGATTTTTTTTGCTGCATGGCTTTCACAATGGAGAAAACAGTGGGTTTATTTAGCGTCTGGTACACGATCAAGTATTTGCCTGATGACGCCACGATGCGTGCCTGTCATTGACGCTGCACCGTCACTGCATACATACTGGACTCGTCTAGCTGCAAAGTGAAAAACTGACTATTTTTTTTTTCTCCAGAAGCTGATGCTGTATGTCTGATGCCATGTCAGCAATACGGCGACTCACAGTGATGTTTGACAGTCATCAGCTTTTTGGCAGCAGCCTCCCCGATCATCTCACGGCACATATCTACAGCGGCAGGCAGAATCAATTTTTCCGCTATGGTGAACGCCTTATTACTTTGCGCCACGCGTCTGGCTACAAGGTAGCTGGCTTTTAAAGAACTTTTAGAGTCGTGACACGATTGATCTTTTCTGCATCTGTAGCCCATTTTCTTTTGTTTTGAAAAAATCCACCGGCTTTCCAACAAGGTTTGGATGTTTGGTTTCCAGATGCCGCCTTAATTTTGAAGGCTTCAGTGTTTCAGTGGCTATCGTTATCGCATACTCAACACACTGGGCTCTCGGCTCTGCCTCAGTTTACAAAGACACACTTAATAAAGTCAGGGTTGTACTTGCGGATAAATTTTGCCTTTGAGGAGGGGGTGCCACCACTTTCATCTTCACTTTTTTGTTTTAAAAAAGTTTCCATAACTTCAGCCAAAACTTTGCACCTGTCTTCTTCTGCTGCTGCTTTTTGGAACGCAGTATTGCCAGATCAGATTGACAGTTTCCAACCCAATCACATCTTTGAACCCGCCCATTCCAATAAAAACCAGCCCAAACCACAAAGTTGCGAGACACCCGTGTAAACCCGCATAATCATAACACAGCTTCAGTGTACACACGCACACAGTAGAGCTTTACTTGCACCAAAAAAAGAAGACTTGGCGTGAGAGAACACGTCCCAAACCAGTCTGACCAGAATGAAGCTTCTTATCTCTCTTTAAGCCTGAATCTGTTTCAGTCAGACGGTGTTTACATCTGTGCGCGTGCATGTAGAATGATCTGATGCAAGTTTTAGAAACTTGACGAGCAGCTTCATGTACACTACGTCTGGTTGAAGCACTGTTTATATTGGACGGTGCACACAGGCAGCTTTGGGGGCAGCTAAGTGACTGCAGGGGTCCTCAGGTAAAGACGGGACGAGAGCATCTGAGCAGATTGCCTGTATTAAATAGACGGTGTGGCTGATGTATGTGTACCTCAGTTATTCAGATTAGAAAGGGTTAAAACAACCCGTGCACACCTGGAAGTCTCTTTTGTGTCCAAGTGTGCAACAATTATTATAAAAAAAGAAAAAAAACAACAGAAAATCTCACCTACATTGCTGAAAACTGAACATAGGGGGCACCATTGCTCCATAGGGGAGCAAAATTACAACATCGGGGGGGGGGGGGGCATGCTCAACAGTGCTAGCAAGAACTCTGCGATTGCAAAAGCAACAGATTTTTCCAATTGAATTACATCATAATTGTAACTAATTATCAATTACACAATTATAAATAGGTTTTTGTCATAGCATTCTGAGCAAAATGTAGTAGTCGGACACAGTGTTAATTTCGTAGACTAAGACTATGACGAAAAATGTTCGTCAACGAACCTTTTTCACGGACGATAACTAAATAAAAACTAAATAAAAGTCAGATATGAAGACGAAGACTGAGACGAAGGATAACTGACACTGTAGTCCACGAATAAAAACGAGACGAAACTCGAAGGCGTGACGAATGGAGAAGAGATCCAATCAGAACTGCTCTTTTTGCGGGACAAGTTGGGAAGAAATCCAATCAGAGCGAATCTTTTGAGGATACGTTGATCTCATTGGTTGATCTGTGCGGAGGGAGGCAGCCATTTTTAAAATACCGCGGCAAATGCACGCCAGCAACAACAGGTAAACTAACCCGAAACAAACGCAGCAGCTAAGAGGAGAAATACGTAACACAACGGTTTAGCCTACCATGTCCGAGGGAAACTGCATGTCTCGTGCGCAATAGACATGTCAGGACTAGGGCGAAAACGAAGAATTGACATTTGGTCGCACTTCACATATGACAACAAGGACAACAAGACCGCCTGTACAGCGTGTGGAGCAAAAATTTCCGGGAAAAACACCACCAACTTGAAGCGACATTTACAGACGACTCATCAAGAAATACATGCGAAGGTAAGCTACGGTTATTTTATCATATCAACACCTGTGTGTCTGCTAAACTTGGAGTACGATAGAAGCTAAAGGAATCCACATTTGAACTGTATTGATAAAACTGAGTCTGAGGCGATTATCTCGCTGAATTAATAGGATTATAAATATTCAATATTCTCAAATTGAATGAAATATCTAGGCCTACTATAAGTAGATTGTGTGTGTGGGTGTCATTGTAGCCCAACCAGTTATTTAACTTGGATTTTGTTCAAAATAAGCCCCTGAATTCAACACATTTTAGATCTCATGCATCAATGATGCACATAGTCCACAGAAGATCAAACTGGAGATTGATGCAATATTGAAGGAGGAGAGTTCTGTTAAGACATTAAGAATAAAATACATGTTGTATTACAACCGTTATCTGTGTCTGTATTGCATATTTTGTATTGCAAACCCTTATACCTAACCATTCCATGAAAAAAGAAACATTTAGTCGACTAAGTCCACTGTAGATGTCGTCGACTAATATCTGCTAATGTTTAGTCTACTAAAACTAGACTAAGACTAAAAGATTTCAGAAGACTAAAACTAGACTAAGACTAAATGGTGTGTTATTCAAAAGACTAAGACTAAGACTAAATCAGAATTTTCTGCCAAAATTAACACTGGTCGGACAAAGGGAGGACTTGGATTCAGAAATAAGAGAAAGGGGGAACTTGAGCCAAAAAAGGTTGAAAAAACTTTTCCAACATGTCAACACACTAGTTGCGTTTCCATCACCCTCTAAATAGTGCAACAAAAACTGGTAATGGTAACACATGACTTTCAAAAAAGCACTCAAATATCATTTAAATTTTTTCACACTTTCTTGAGGAAGAATTTCAGACATTTGGATATTGAAATGTGTCGCATAAGCGCAATAAAAACACTTTTTCCGCAAACACACGTCACTGAACGTGATGTACATGGTCACATGACCACTGCTCTTCGAGAAAACATGGCGCGGTACGTGTGGACAGAAGAGGAGACCGTGACATTTCTAAGCATTATACTTAAAATGTATTAGTGCCACATTAGACATGGAACAGCAAAGGAAAGCCGAATGTTATAAGGAGCGTCCATCTTCCTGCAGAGAAGTCTCACAGGGTGAGAGTTCACTGGAGTTACGAGTCGCCTGCGCAAAACAACGGTCAGTGGAAACACCTTCAATCAGCGCAATTATACTTTGTCGACATTTAGAAATATCGCTTTTATTTTGCGAAAATCTGTAATGGAAACCCAACTTGACTGTTTATTGTGGAGATTCAAACAAACATTTCAGCGACATGTTCAACCTGTGACTTTTTTTAATTGAGCAAATTTTTAATCTGATTAAAAATGTTCATCCGTAGCATGAAGCATTTTTAAAATTAATTAATATACACTGTACATCCATTGTCACGTATTTCAAAGCTGAAGGCTGTCTCTCTACGAGCTGCTGTGGTTTTCTGCACTGCTTAAAGCTGTCACCACTGTCACGTTGTGCGTGTCTGCATGGTTTACTGTAAGTGTACAGGAAATTTGGAAGAACTCACAATCATGACCAGATTGCTAAACTCTCACACACACACACACACACACACACACACACACACACACACACACACACACACACACACACACACACACACACACACACACACACACAAAAAGAGTTAGTTGCAGTGAATGAGGTCAACACTGCATTAATATTCTGCTAATTGTACCATGGGTATCGCATGCATTTGAGTGAAGCCATCAGAAGAATGTGATTTTATTTGTAGTTTTTTATTACATTATATAAACCAGAGGTCACCAACACGGTGCTTGCGGGCACGAGGCAACCAGAGCAGTATTCACCAATGAGCTCCATCTAAAATCTGATTTATTTACCAGGTTTGAAACTCATAATGATTAACACAGATGAAGGCTGTGCCTTAGTAGAGTTACAGTTTTCTTTATTGCTAACAAGCGTTGGTCCACACTGTGGAAACACACACTGTCACTCTGTGCACAATGTGCTACAAAATACTAACAGCAAAGAGCATTACATGAAACACATTTTATCTTAAATTAAAAATAAGATCTTTGCATCTTTTGATGGTTTTAAATTATTGTGTATGCTGTAGTCTATTGCAACAAGGCTGAATGAGGAATGCAGTAATTTATAGTTATCAATAAGATTTGTGCTTTTGCATAAGTACTTCAGGAACTAACAAAAAATATAAAGATTGCTGGAAACAGAAAAATGCATTTTTGTTGTCAATCTTTTGATATTTTGATATGATTTTCAATAGATTTCAATGTAGCTGCAGCAGGCATTCCCCCATCATTCTGTTTTGATTGTGTTTTTAAGCGTTTTGAACAAAGTGTGTTAGCTTTTGAAAAATGTGCTGTAAAAGTTGAGTGTTTTGCAGGTGATGAACTAGTGACTTAGGAAAGAGTTGATGAATTTTGGTGACTGTCGTCACTGAATGTATTTTGTGTTAAACCAATAAAAAGTGATTGACAGTTTAGTCCACATGGACTTCTGTTTTGCAGACAGTGTTGAGAGTTTTGAACATGTGACTTCAGCTACGCCCAATGCTTGTTAGCAATTGAAAGAAAACTCTAAATACTATTGCACTTTATATAATTTTTGCATTGAATCAACCATCTTTAAATGTTTATATTCACTGTGAAACATTATTACAAATGTGTTCCAACACTGATAGGATTTTGTTAAAGATGCAGCAGATTTGGTGTTTGGATTGTGATGTTTAAAAACAAAACAAACAAAAAAATGAGTTTAGAATAAATAAAAATAATAAAATTAAATTAAAAAAAATGACATGTTTATATTAGTTAAAAGTAGTTAGTTACAAGCAGGGCTGGGGTTTATTACTTTTTTCAGTTACGATTACGTTTTACAATTTGATTAGGATTAAAGAAGTGACCATCATTTTTTTCCAATTACAATTAAATTACAATTATTTTTTATCCTCACAATGTCGTCTACAATTATGTTTTAAATTGCTAAAGTTCAATCACAATTATTCACAGTTACTGAGTCTGAAATAAATAACCTAATAAAAGTTAGCCTTCCTCTTGTGTTAGCTTTCTGTTAGCATCTCTTATGATAACTGGTCATAAATCAGCTGTAAAATACACTAAAAACAAATGTCTATCATCTAATTTCTTTCCTATCTCTTGGTTACCTTGTTAGGCTTCATAATCAATGAAAATATAGGTTTTAATATTTTTGGTGTGGGCATCTGAGCCTTTTTGTGTCACTATACCCCTTTATTTAATATTTTTTTAAATTATAAAATGTGGAAAAACTTTATATAAAACATATTTTAATAATTATTAACTACATATGTGTAGAACTGTAACATGGTTCCCCAGTTTAAAATTATGTGACCAGTTTTATAGAATTTTCATAGCAATTACAATTACAAAGTCAAATATCTAAACAATTTAAGTACTATTATGACAGCAACAGATTTTTAAAGTTACAATTACAACTATAAATACATCATAATTGCAATGAATTATCAATTACACGATTCTAAATATAATTGACCCCAACCCTGGTGGCTAGTAGGAACATTATGATTTCATGGTCATTTAAAAATGAATCAACTGCATAAAGTAAGAGAAATAAAGTATTTTCTACCTTTTTCATTTTTTTCCCTCTAAATAAAGTGATACTTTAGTATTTCAGTGTCGGACTGAGCAATATATCAAGTTTTATTTTAGAGATATAGAAAATTACAATATCGCCTGTAATGGTACATATATTTTTATAGCGTATTAAAATACTCATTTTAGGAGTCCCTCCTTTATCTACTTTTCAGAACAACACGAAAAGCACATTTAGATGGAATTCTGAGTGCATCCTAACCCAGACCTTCAACTAAACAAGCCACACTACAAAACTCACTCACATGTGCTGTCCCTTAGAGTAGAAAAAGACTAAAGTGCAACATATTGTGCAACTGTTTGTTAAAGGTGCAGTCCGCGACTTTCAGATCCCTCTCTCCCACTCCCTCCCTGCTGCTCTCTGGCCCTACCTCCAAACTTTCCAAAGTCCCTCCCTCAGAGGAGCTAACAAGCTAACGTTAGTCCAACAGTAACATCACAGTAATATAACATGCTCTGTTAAAAGCATATTACTGCAACGCTTCTCTCTCTCTATGTGTACACACCTCAACAACAGCAGCAGCAACTCAGTGTCACTTACAGCAGCCCAAACGGAGGCTGCTGCGCGCACACAAACAACATATGCACAAACATAACGTAAATCAAGCAGCAGTAAATACCTTTCAAGCAGAAAAGTCGCTGATTCCATCTTCTACTCCTCCAGACCATACACTGTAAAAAAGACGGCACTGCAGCCCTGGGAAAGGGGCGGGGCCTGTGAGCAACAGCTGTCACACACCCCATCAAACACAATCCTGACTCTGATTGGTTCTTTTTGCTCGGTCACAGTGCATTCCGGCAATCTGCCAAAGGCTGCAGGAGCAGCGGGGGGGACTCAATGAGCCTGTTTTTTTCACACAAACTACTAGTTTGATGTAAAGCTGTCCTTACATAGTGACAGCCGTAGCAAATATAGCAAAAAGTCACTTTTGTAAGAGTTGCAGACTGCACCTTTAATAAATATGACTGTGTGGCATTTTTCATCAGCAAAATTAACCCAGAATTATCTTTTTGGTAAAATCCTTTTTTGAAATAAAAGTATCAAGATTTATATCGTATATCACCATTTTGAGTGAAATATTGTGATTTGTTTGAGTTTTGGTCCATATCGCCCAGTCCTATTTCAGTGGTAGCCCTTCAGATTACTCAGTAACTGTGGAGTCGCTCATGGTTTCAGAATGGCTGGTGAGCTCTGATATGAACACTTAGAATTATCAGACCAATCCTAGATTATCATGCTGCAGCTAAAGAAAACTCCAGCTGTTTGTTTGATTTAGTTGTTTAAGCTGTAGCGGCTTAGTTGTTCCTTTAAATTCAGTTTGGGTTTTGCCACACCCTTCATTATAACGGGTGTTGTCTGTTTCAGCCGTTCCTTGCGGCTGGACAGACTTTTTCTGAGTCCTCCAGGCTTTTAGGTCTCGTGTTAAAATGCTTTAATGCCGTTATTCATATTTGCCCACAATTAACAAGGCTATTCTCCTTTATTTTAACTTCTAAGAGACAAAAATGACTTCTACAACACTCTGTAATAATGATGGTTACTTATTTATTTAAACTTGCAGCTTAGGGGAAACATTCAAAGTATTATCTGTTTGATTAGCCACTTATACAGAGATTTTCTCTGACTGTACAAACTGTTGCAGGAAGTCAGCGCCCACAGATGACTGTGTAATAAAATAAACACACATTCTTGCCGTCCAAACAGGCTTTTTACAGAAAGGAAGTACTTCTTTGAAGTTCTCCACAAGCAGGACGACCGGGGGACGGACCATGTGGAAGTGGCTGTGAGTCGGTGCACCATCTTCATCATTTGTCTCCTCATCATCAGCTCTCACTGAGCCCATGCATTTTTTTAAAGTTGAATACAAATGTTAAAGTAGAGTTTTTGCTTGTTTTAATTAACAGTGGCAGCTCCTGGATGAAGACGACAGGTTTATGATCATCGAATCCAAACATATTTCTCTCTATACCGGTAAGTTCACACAATTCTTTAAATTTCATTCATCACATGTACCTTTTTTTTTTTTTTTTTACATTTTTTATATGTATTTCGAACAAACGAAAAAAGATGAAACCTAAAATTTGAAACACATTTGATTTGTTTGGCAAAGGACACGAAGAAGCCTCGGCTTGTCAAGTCTTACTCCCAGAACAGAACAAAAACAAACAAAATGAACAGGCGCCATCAACTGTCTGTTGTCAATCTGTGAGATTTACATCACTTCTGTACTTTTCAACGATATGTCTTTTGTAAAAATATGTAAACTACATTATATTCATACTTAGTTTATTAGTGAAGATGCAGGAGGCATCTTCCTACACTATTTGTCCAATTTTGACAAATAAGCTCTCAAGACTAATGTGTACCTTTTAAACTTTTTGGGTTGTTACATTTATTGTGAAATTGCATTGACTTTTCAGCTCCGATCCTGTTTTTAGAGTAGACTGCTTGTAAAGATAGACCTTTTACCTTAAGATTTACGTAAACAAATTACAAACCATTTAACCTTTAACATGTTCAGATAATACCTTCAACCCTTTTCAATCTAATGCTAGGTTATTGCTTTTGCTTGGCTAATGCCATATTAGTGCTAATGCTAGTTTAGTGTTAATGCTATAATGCTATTGCTAGATTAATGCTAATGTTATGTTAGTGCTATGCAAATGCTAATGCTAGTTAAATTATAATGCTAGATTAATGCTAATGTTAGTGTAATGCTATTGCTAGGCTAATGTTAATCTTAGGTTAATGCAATAGCTAGGTTAATGCTAGATTAATGCTAATGTTAGGTTAATGCTATTGCCTAGCTAATGCTAAGTTAATACTGTTACTAGGCTACTGCTAATGCTAGGTTAATGAAAATTTCAAGTTATTGCTATTGCTAATGCTAGGTTAGTGCTAATGCCAATGTTAAGATAGTGCTAATGCTAGATTAGTGCTAATGCTAGATTAGTGCTAATGCAAATGTTAGGTTAATGCTATTGTTAAGTTAATGGTAATGGATAGGCTAATGCTGTTGCTATGTTAATGCTGAAGCTAGTTAATGCTAGATCAGAATCAGAATCAGAATCAGAATCAGCTTTATTGACCAGGTACAGTTTAGAACAATACGAGGAATTTGACTAGGTAGTTGCAGTGAGAGGAGACACATCAACACACCGGAGCAGCCATTTGCGGCGCCCACATATTTAGGTGAAAAAGGGATCAATAACAGGAGGAGAGGAGGGGTGAGGGGAAAAAAAACTGCCAGTTTGAAACTGATTTCCTTAAACAGAGAAAACAGTGTGAAACCAGGAAAAAAACCGCCTCTGCAAACATAAATGTAAGCATGACACAGTCAAACAACTCGAGACAAGGCATGTAGGAAGGGTTGGGTGGGAGGTTGGCTGGGCGAGGGGGTCAGGTGGGAAGAACAACAGGAGTCCAGCCGTTTGGGGACATGGGCGTGCTGCCAGTCGGCGCTGCAACCACGCCTCCATGCAGCTGTGGATGGGGAGGTGGGGAAAGATGGCCGACGAGGCATTTGAAGTTGAAGACCTGTAGCTGCGTTACTGATGACCAGATGACGTGTGGAAAAGTTCAGCATCAACAGTTCCAGGAGGAATGTAGGGAAGGAGCGGGGGGAGGGAGTGGGGGGTAAGAGCCGCCGTCTGCAGAAACTTCCTGGTGATAAGAGTTGAGACAACCTTGGCTTTAGCCTTGGCAGCTGGGGAGCCGAAAGGGAGATAAGCAATGTGATTTGATACAGGCTATGTTAATTTCCAATAGCCTTCTGTCCTGGGTCTCTCTGCTGTAATCCAATGAATGGCCTAGTTTCCACTTCCAAGCCGGGTCTCGAACTTCTCCCAGTTGTTATCCATAACGCGTAGACGATCCAAAAGCAGCTTTTGATATCGATCAACACATGAGTCTGAGTGTTCAGAGCCCTGCTACATCCTTCAGAAATCACTGGCAGCTTTTCCAAAACAGTCGCCAGCGTAGTACGGACTTTTCGATAGATTAGGAAGCCACCAGTTCCGATCAGCAGCATGCCTACTATCATTATTCCAATCATGTAGATGTCCTCCACATCTTCCACGGAAAGGATGGACAGACACACAACTCGCCACTTGTTCCAAGGGTCAAGTGTGTATCCAGCCGCAAACGTCCCGCTTGGACATGCGGGGTCACCACCCCTGGTTCTTTGCGTCGAAAAAATCTGATCGATAGCACTGAGAGACCAACTAATTAGTTCCATTATTCCGGTTTTGGATGAGTTGCAGAGAGAGGCTCTTGTTAGTTTCACAAGACCTGACAAAGCAGCAGCTAGGAGAGAGATAAGACGGAAGGGAGGGAGAAACAGAGAATGCGACTGACCTCGTCGAGAGAAGCAATAATGCTAATGCTAAGCAAACACAGTGAGATTTTATTCAGTTCAGTTTTTTCCATAGTAGAAATAAAAATGAGGTGCTATTTAAATGTTCTCACGCTTTATTCCACAGATGAATGGTCTTTGCTGATGAGTGACGTGGACCACATACCACAGACGGCTGCGAGTCACCAGCGAGGACCCACCGCCCCCCCCTCAGAGCCCAGCCATGCACCAGCAGACATGCTGAGGGACGACGTGCGAGACTCGTTCTTTCAAGGTGCGAGACGTCACTCATCTGTTTCCTTCCGTTTCCTGCTCCTAAACGTGTGTGTGTGTGTGTGTGTGTGTGTGTTTTTTCAGTGCCTCTGATAAACAGCCAGCTCCTCAAAGGTGTGTTACCCGACTGCTCGTACAATCCCAGCTACACCATCAAAGACTTCCCTCTCACTCGTTACCAGGGACTGCAGTTTGTACGTATTTTCAGCAGGTTTTTTTGAACTTCATCTATTTCAATAAAGCTTAAGATATTTTCTAATTTGCACAGAAATTTGTATAGCATGTACAGGACAATTGAAAGTGCTTTACACAAAACAAACATCACAATAGAGCTGGCACACCAAGGCAAGGTAGATTTATTTATATAGAGCATTTCATACACACGGCAACTCATTACCATAAAAATTACATTTAAGAAAACAGGTAAAACAATATCAATCAATAAAACAGCATATTTTTTTCCTTATAAGCCAGTAACAGAATTTTATAGTTAATTCTCTGACTGACTGGAAGCCAGTGTAAGACAGGGTCGGAGTCAATTATAATTGTAATTGCATAATTGATAATTTATTACAATTATGGCATAATTAGAAATGTAACTGTAATTGAAAACATTTGTTGCTGTTGTACTCATAATTGAATTGTAATTGAGTTCAGATAATTGACTTTGTGATTATAACTGGTCATGGAAATTCTATAAAAACTACAATTCAATCGCAAACATGTGGGGCCCTGTTACAGTTCTATGGCTTACACATACGTAGTTAGCAACTTTTAAAATATGTTTCAGATCATGTTATCCCATTACATTTCAATTCTATTGAGTATCATTTTATCTAATAAAATAATTTGAAAAAACTAATCTAATAAATTGAAATTGAGGGCTATATTGACAGAAAAAAGGCATTTAAACCAATATTGTCATTGATTAGGAAGCTTAACAAGGTAACCAAGAGATGAAAAACAAATTATTTGATAGATGATATATTTTAGTGTATTTTACAGCTGATTTAAGACATGGGTCAAACTGACCGGTTATCATTAGAGATGCTAACACAAGAGGAAGGTTAAGTTTAATGGGTTCATTTATTAAAGGCTCAGTATTTGTGATTAATGGAATTTTAACTTTAGTAATTAAGAGCGTAATTGTTTTTGGCATTCAGTGGAAAAAGAATATTTGTAATTTATATTTGGGAAAAATGCTGGTCACCATAATCATAGTTTAGTTGTAATTGAACATGGATAATTGAAGATGTAATTGTAATCGTAACCCTGGTGTAAGGATTTGAGAACTGGGGTTATACATGATTTACTTTCTTTGTATTTGTGAGGACTCGAGCAGCAGCATTCTGAATTAACTGCAGCTTTTTAATCTTTTTTTTATGGAGACGTGAGACAGCATTGCTTTATGTATCTGTTTAGGTCTGAGTCAGTGATGACACCCAGATTTCTAGTTTGGCTTGTGTTTTTATGCATACATATTTGAAGCTGGGTGCTGACTTTTAGTCTTTTTTCTTTGGCTCCAAAGATTACTATTTCAGTTTTCTCTTTGTTTAACTGAAGAACATTTTGTCACATCCAATTTGATGCAACATTTGTGATTATAGTTGTTTTTTTTATAGGGTATTTGGATTAAGGTGTTTGAATTTACAAAGATCAAGTCCAGAACCATTTAGTTTTAAATAAATATGATTACAAAAATTTGATGTAATGGTTTTTAAAGTAAAAGTAAAACTAATGCAATCCATTCGTCATTCCTCATTTATTTTAAATTTTATTTGATTATTAATTGCATGTATTTAATATTTGTTGTTGTTGTTGTTGTAATGTATTTTTTTTGTTTAAATAAACTTAAATATGTGCCTTTATATGATATTGTCCTCTCTGTACACATTCAAGAAGGACATTTTTAAAACTAAATAAAACTAATGCAATACATTTGTTTCATTTATTTTATTTCCCATTTTATTATTTATAATTTCTGATTAATATTTAGTAATTTTTTTTAATATTCTGAATGGTAGTAAATTAAATATTGGTGTTAAATATGTGCCTTCATATAACACAGGTTATAAAGGTTTTGGGTGAATACAGATTAGTTGCTGTTTATTTATTTATTTATTTATTAAAGGGACAATACATATTCATGAAATTTTAGGTAAATATGTGAGATTGTAGTTTACAGCTAATTTTCATCACTGGTCCCTTGGCAGGTTGATGTAAAACTGTAAGAACAAATAAATATTCAAAACATTAAGTCATGAGTTATACAAATAATAGTAAAATAATAATTTAAAGTGTACTAGATATACACTTTGTGTTCAATAAAGTTTTCCAGGATGTAATTAATCACATCTTTTATGAAACGTCTTACATTCGCACCTCATTAATCATGAGTTTTACTCTGAAAAGGCACCGACACAATTTTAGAGCTTTAATTAATGCAGGTTCTTTTATTTTTTTTTTTTATGGTCAATTATCTAAAATTATTGGAAGTTTTGATAAACAAAAGCGTGAATTAACTGTTTTCTTTTATAAATGTAATATGTGTACATAAATGTAGATTATATAATCTAAATCTAAACTGAATCTAATCTAAATCTAAACTAACATATCTTATCTCTTGTTTTTACTCACGTAGGTTCACCTGTCCTACATTTATCCAAACGACTACACCCGCCTTACACACATGGAGACGGACAACACCTGCTTCTACCCTGAAAACCCATCCTTCATGAAGAAGTGAGACTTTAGGACTAAAGTCAAATTACAAAAGCACAGTATAGGACGAGCTTCGAGCCTGATTATAGATTTCTACCAGCAGATGGTGCTTTTTCTCATAATTTCCTGAAATTAAATAAAAATTAGTCACAAAATCAATTCAATTTAAAAGAGAAAACCATGCAGGGACTGATGTCTGTCACTTATTGCTTGGATATTGTCGGCGCCTTACATACTTTACTTATCTTTTATACGTCAAAGTGCACACTTTGGGAAATGAATGTTGAAATTGCTTGTTTTCCCTCCTAAAATCTGTGGGACACTTAAGATCAAACTACTTTATATTTGACAGTTGGCAGTCAAAACATGTGAGAAGATTAAAGAAAAGTACATTTCCCAAAAAGTTGTCTAACTAATTAAAACCTTAACACATTATTTAAAAAACAAAACGAACTTGCTATAACCATCATAGTCATACGAATAGTATATAGACAGTATATACTCAGTGAGTTTGTAGTGTGTAGTACGTTAGTGGGACATTTACAACACATCCTTTATTTTGAAATCTTCTGCAGGTATGGTTTCTCCAGGTATATGAGACTGGACGGTTTGGATCCACTGGAGACAAACTATGAAAACAGAGGTATGAATATTTATCAGTAAAGACATTTTCACTTCTACAACATTTTTTTTATTATTATTATTTCTACTCAAGATTACGATTTCGAGAAGAGAAATTTCCTTCCCGATGATGACGACTTCAATGATAGCTACAAAAACAAGAAGGAAGAGCAAGGAAACGTGATGAAAAACGCTGCTCATCGCAACTACGGCGACGATTTTGACGACTACGCTCTGCAACGCAGGCGTAGAATTTTCTCTTTGGTTGTCCGCGACGATGAGCAGAAAAAGAGCAACTTCTCCTCCGAAAGAAAAGTGCGTGTGGCTAAGTCACGGAGGAAAAAAAAAAGTCACCATGTGTTAGAGCCTGGGAAGAATCTAAGCCGGGAAGCAGTAAAACCAGAAGTCCCAGAGAAAGGATCGGAGCAGATTAACACACCCGGAAAACTGTCTAAGTCGTCAAAGAGATTACGGCTCAAATCAGCAGAGAGGAAACGGCAAATCGCTCCCACGCAAGTTGCTCGGAAAGAGCAACATAAAGTAAAAGGAGGGAATTCCCATAATTTAAACCACACCCACATCCTTCATTACCAAACACACGCTGTTGTTCCCACGCCGGGAAAATCCACGGTGTCCAATCTGAGGAGGTTTATTAACAGAGAGAAGGAGCTGCGATACTTCACCACTCAGCAGGAAAGGATCCAGAGGGACACGAACGCCAGGAAAGACTTGTTGAACAAGGAGGCGGAGCTTAACAAGCCTCTGCAACAACACCATGAAAATGCCATCCATAAAGCAAACGTTGTGGATGAAAAGATGATCGGCAGGGGATGGTCCGATAGGGAAAGAGAGGAGAACCAAATAGGAGAGGAGTATGAGGAAGGGAGGAGGGACGTTAAAGTTGAGGACGACTCCCCCTGGCTACTGTTCAATGGTGTCGACGACGATGACGAGCTAACGCCGACGCCAGCGTTCGACGCTCCCGTCAACTGGAACCAAACGTTCGTCATCAGCACCACAGACCTGCAGGCCACGCGCTCTGATTGGATCGACCTGAAGTGCAATGTGTCGGGAAACCTGCTGCTGCACTCCAGCGATGCGCTTTCAGTCGTCAAGAGCTTCATGCAACAACTCAACCGCAAGCACAACCGGTGAATAAATACACACAAAAATTACAACACCCCCCCCCCCAAAAAAAAAACACAAGTTTACTGTAAAATAAAATATTTATTTTTTAAATACAAAGAAAATTACAGAAAAAAGGACAACGATAAGAAACAAAAGAAAAACCCAAATACACAAAATGAAAACAAATGTACACAGTTACTCCATAAATACACTAGACTTCAAATAAAAAAACGACAAATATACAAAACTACACAAAAATATAAAAAAAAACAATAACCAAACACAAAATTAGAGAAAAATAGGACAAAAGGACAACAATAAGAAACAAAAGGAAAACACATGTAAACAATCTGGCTCCATAAATACACAAGACGACTACAAATGACAAATGTACAAAACGACAACAAAATTGCACAAAAATATACCAAACAATAACAAAACACACAAAATTAGAAAAAAAATAGGAAATATATACAGAAGCACAAGATATAAAGACAAATATACATAATACACAAGGCGACTACAAAGAAACAAACGAAAAAATATACAAAACTACATAAACAATATACCAAGCAAACAATAACTAAACACAGGACATCAATAAGAAACACAAGAAATACACAAAATAAAAACAAATGTACACAAAATAAAAACAAATATACACAAAATGACTCCGTAAATACACAAGACGACTACAAAAAAATTAAAAATATACCAAACAACAACGAAATAAAATAAAACTTTTAGTGGTGATGTCTCCTCTTAGTTACAAAACTTCTAACTACTAAGTGGTTTTCTTAATTTCTGATCAATACCTGATTATTTTATGGTAATATTCATTGTTTCCTACAGTCCTGTCATTCTTGGATATTTTATTCATTAATTTTCTCTGTAAACCTGTTAATCTCTCTTTAAATATACAGCTCAGAATTTGCTGCTTTTATTTATTATTTATTGAGTTATTTTTCCATGTCTCTCGTTTAGTGAAGCATTTTGTTCCAATTTTGTTAGTTGTTCTGTGATAACGATTTAATTTTTTGTCTTGGTTCTTCCAGGCGGTTCATATTGTTGCGTGTGGTTAACGTGGAGAAGCGTGTGGACGGTTTCCAGGGAAATCGTTATCTGCTGGAGCTGGAGTTAAAAGACACCATGGGTGGCCAGGTGCTGCGTGTGTCTCACTACGTCTATGCTCTGCTCCGTAGCAGAGAGTGGAAGTCAGACTTCCTCTCTGATCCTCACTTTGTTCTCTGCAACCCACTGGGATTTCAGTGGAACCCCATAGCCACCGTCCACTTCATAGTGCCAGGTAATCCAAAAATAAATATCCCAACGAACGTTACAAACTGAAGGAAAAGTAAATTTATGTTCTCAAACAACCACATCTTCAGACATGAATTTATTCAGTCGGAGCAACTTGGAGAGACAACATTTAGGAGTCTTGGCAGTTTAACGTGATTTTAAATGCACAAAACGGCTAATCAAGGTCTACAGAATTAGTTTAATATACCTGTGATGTTATTAGTTGAGGAATACACACTGCCTCGACAGGATTTTTTTTGAGATACTTACAGATTAGGTAAATTAGATAAATACTTTTTGCTACTATTTATTTTTCAGTTTTTATTGTTTATTTTTTGGAGTCATTTTTGCATATTTTTTTTCTGTTTCTGTTCTGCTTTTTTGTTGTCATTTTTGTGTGTTTTTGAAGCCATATTGTGCCATTTCTTGTGAGGCCACCAGTGGTCCACGTCTGGTCTCAGACAGTTTAACACCAAGAGCTCTTGCATTCATGTTTTTAATTTATTTAAATAGAGATGATACAATTGTACATGAGTAAATATAACTGAATAGTTTGCAGCTATTGATAATTTCTTACTCTTAGTTTGGGAACCACTGATATAATCAAGGCACTAAAATGTAAATACTAAAACAATTCCACACAACACTTATATAAACACAAGTTAGTGGGTACGACTTTGGAGTTTGGGGTTGATGAAACCGTAACATATTATTTAAAAAAGAAAGCAAAAGGAACTTTCTGATATTAAAACTAATTTATGATCACCTCAAAGTTCTGTCTGTGTCTGTGTCTGTGTGTGCGTTCCAGTTAAAAACCAGGCTCGGTGGGTGCAGCAGATGATTATTGACATGGAACAGCTGTTTGAAGTAAGTGGAGACCAACATTTTAATCTCATTATCACCGACTACAACAGCACCGACATGGACGTGAGAAAAGCCCTTCAGAAGTCCTCTCTGCACAGGTACAGCACGTCCTCACCTTCACCCTTATATCACAATAATAAACATGATGGTTCTGTTATCAAACCAGGTACCAGTACGTGAAGCTCGGTGGGAACTTTGAACGCTCGGCTGGACTCCAAGCAGGGATTGATCTGATACACGTGAGTAATGTAGGAGCCTGTAAACAGAAGAGAAGAGAACAGTTCCCTCACACACTGTTTGTGTTTTTACTGTCAGGACAAGCACAGCATCGTGTTTCTCTGTGACCTTCACATCAACTTCCCTCCCTCCATCATCGACACCATCAGAAGGCACTGTGTGGAGGGACACATGGCCTTCGCCCCCATCGTCCTCAGGCTCAACTGTGGGGCCACGCCCTCAGAGGCCAAAGGTAGGGTTAGCAAAGGTCATATGACATCTTTAGTTCTAGCCAGTAATAATACAAAAGAAATGCATCTAGCAGTCAAGGGAACTGTATATGTAAGATTTTTCATTGAAATTATTCATGTTTATTGACCATGTTTTTCTATTCTGAGTTCCTAAAATTAGTTAGGAACTAGTATAAAACAAGATAAACATGCATTAACTCATTCACTACCAGCCAATTTAGAGCATTTTGACTGATTTTTAAAGCCCCATAAGATATTTTTGTACTATGACAATCTACAATCTGAAACAGATTCTGAAAGAATAGACTCTCTACTCAACACTGAGACACTGTCTCCTAGCAACCCCCTTTGAAAAACACAATTGAAGTATATACGTCATTGGCAGCGAGCGTTTGGATTTCAAATGACGTAGTGAGTGAGTTAACTGGGTCTTCTTCATGCAGTGAAAGCTGTGCATGAAGTGTAATGATTTTCTGGTTTGCAGCATTTTACTGGGTTTTATCGCCACCTGTTGGTCAAAGGCTTGTAGCTGCATGGATGCACCTGAATGGTTTATTTACGCAAACGTTTGACCAATTCAGCCAAATGTTGTGAACATTCAGAAGAATGAGCGAGAAACTAGTAACAAAACTATCAGGGCCACAAAAATGTGATTGTATCTGATCTGAGGGTCACATGATCAACATTAAGGTCAGCATTAGAATAATGACCAAATATTACATTAATACAGTCATTTTATGTGTTTTCTTCTTATTTGTGTGGTCATCTTTTGTGGTTTTTTTAATATATTATTCAGTTTGTATTGTTTATTTTTAGAGTAACCCCTTCCATCTTCACTGTTTTGTGTATTTTTCTGTCTTTTTGTGTTTTTGGAGTCATTTTGGTTTATTCATTTAGATTACCTTTTTTGTTATTTTTTGTTGTCATTTGATGGGTTTGTCATTTATTCTATTTTTGTTGCTTTTTACATTTTTCCGTTATTTTGTAGTTGTTTTGTGGGTTTTGGAGTCATTTTGTTGGATTTTGTTGTTTCGTATAATTTTCAGTTTTTATTGTATTTTTTTGTTATAATATTTGTTTTTGTCATTTTAAATATTTTTCAGTTTTTTTTGGTATTTGGTGTGTTCATGGTGTCACGACACATCAGACTAATGAGAGAATAATAAATGGAGATGTGCGTGTGTGAATGGAGACATAACAAAATATCAATTATCCTTCTCCACAGGTTACTGGGAGGTCAATGGTTTCGGTTTGTTGGGAATCTATAAGTCTGACCTGCTGGCAGCCGGAGGGATGAACACCAAAGACTTCAAGGATCGATGGGGAGGTGAAGACTGGGAGCTTCTCGACAGGTTTGTTGATCATAGAAGTCGATGAGAACACACACACACACACACACACACACACACTCACATCCCGTCTCCTGCTTCCTGCTCCAGACTCCTTCAATCAGGCCTGGAGGTGGAAAGGATCTACATGAGGAACTTCTTCCACCACCATCACTCCAAACGTGGCATGTGGAACCGCAAAACCTCCCCGAGCCGCGGGTGACCTCGCCTGGCTGGTGCAACCCTTGAAATCGCCACGGTTACAGACAGACATGGCAACCCAGAGCACTTTAGTGGGCAAGTCCTGCTTGATGTCGCGGAGCGGCTGACACACGGTGGAGATACTACTGATCTGTGTTTATTGACCTGCACTATGTTCTGTGAACCAAAGGCAGACGGATGCACACTCCTGGGGCGTCCACACACAAGTGCCTTGTTTTCTAACCGGCAAATGCACATGTGCACATTAAGCCTTAACTGCAGCAGCTAACCTGTTACTCTCTGAGGAAGCTGCAACCTGTGTGCAGAAGCCTGTGGGTGGCGTGTAGGAAACAAAGCCTTATTTTTCACATTGTAATTTACTAGGAAATGTGTATTTATTGAATAAATGTTTGTAGGTTTGTTTTTTTTTTTTCTACTTGGTGTTTTGTTCTCTTAAGGCTGCTATTCCAGGTACTGAGGACGACTGCTTTTACAGCTGAAACTAAACTAAAAGGAGATGATTTTTCTGTCATGTGGATTAATTTCAAATGGGAAGCAACTTTAAATATTTATTTTTGGATTATGATGGTGTGTGTTTGATAGCGGCGTAGCTTGGTTATCTTAGCTTAGCCATCGTCATGTTCTCCAGGAGCGTGCACAGGTGTCTCTGCACCCTGATAAATTCCAAAAGATGTCTGTAATCACCTGTGATAAAATCTTAGGTTGAGCTGAAACTCTGTATTTTTAGATCATGTTCAACAATTTAGAAGTTATGCCTCTTTTTTGTACCATCTTCTTGTTGTTTTTCATTTAAAAAAAAAAACAAAGAAATTCTCACTGTGCAAACTTCGCCTCTGTCCAGGTGTACCAAAGTGCCTCATTAGTTACAAAGTAGCATTTTATAGCAATGGTATGTTGCTTCATTTTTCCACCTTTTAAAAAAATCTATGAACACTGTCAAAGAACACTTAATTTTTAAAGTGCGCTCTTTCTCTATTTGTCACGGTAGATTTTCCTCGTTGCCTCTCCTCGCTCAGGGACAAAGTTTTCCATGTGACGCCGTCTTTTCACTGTTGTGCTCAATAAATTTCTGCAGATAAAAATCTTTGCCTCACCTTAATTTCTTATGCATGTGTGCAGGGTTTGTGTTTGCTGTGCACGTGATGAACTCTCTGGAGTTCAGGCTGGACCTACCAGCTGTGTAGTAGGAGAAGAATAATACAAGTTTTATAGTAATCTTTAATGAACTGCTTAATAATATCTGGAACTGTTGGGAATATGATATGTGTATGAATAGTATATTTTTGTGTGAAATGGCGTGTGTTTGCATATGACAAGATGATGAGGGTGGGTGTATATACTGTATTTATAAATAATTATTATATACACTACCAGTCAAAAGTTTTAGAACACTTTTGACTTGGTAGTGTCAAAATCTTATGTGCCCCTAAGGGCACACAGTGTAGGACTACATTTTTCATCTGGGGATACGGGGCGCTGCCCTTGTGGCAACCCACAGTTCTCCTGCTCCTGTCCTCCCATGTTATACAGTATGTACTTGTTTTTGTCAGATTGTCTTTTCATGTTTCTTGGACGGGATGTAACTGAAATGCAAATTTCCCCTTTGTTGGACAAATAAAGGATGTTTAATCTCATCCCAAATATTAGAGAAGGCATGAAATCAATTTATCAGTTCACTTCTTTCTACCCCTTTTCAGGCAAGTTATACTAAATATAGGTGAATGTATATCTGTACTTCATGCTGTTTTTTATTTTAATTCACAAAAACACATTTGTTTTAGAAAGTTAACAAAAAAAAAATCATGGAAAGCATGAATATAGCTTAGTTTGTGCTTTGTGAACAATATATAAATGTGTTTGTTGTTTTTTTTTTTTTTGGTGTATTTTTCTGTAATGTATGTTTTTTGAGTCATTATGTGTATCTTTCTGTTTTGTTTTTGTGTAATTATAGTTTTTTGTTGCCATTGTAGTGTGATTCTGTTGTCATTTTTTGTATAAATATTTAATTTTGTGTATTTTTATGCATTTCTGTTGTAATTGTGTGTACTTTTTGTATAAATATAGTTTAGTTTTTTGTTTTATTTTACACATTTAGCATATTTTTATTATAAATACTGTGTGTGTGTGTGTGTGTGTGTGTGTGTGTGTGTGTGTGTGTGTGTGTGTGTGTGTGTGTGTGTGTGTGTGTGTGTGTGTGTGTGTGTGTGTGTGTGTGTGTGTGTGTGTGTGTGTGTGTGTGTGTGCGTGCGTGCGTGCGTGCGTGTGTGTACATCCATCTCCTCCGTGCACTGGCATTGTATTTTTCTGTAATGTATATTTTTTGGAGTCATGTGTA
This sequence comes from Gouania willdenowi, assembly GCF_900634775.1. Lineage (NCBI taxonomy): Eukaryota > Metazoa > Chordata > Actinopteri > Blenniiformes > Gobiesocidae > Gouania > Gouania willdenowi. The sequence goes on from NC_041049.1 coordinate 40,263,593, forward strand.
TTTTTTATTCTTTAAGTTGTCTTTTTGTGCATTTTTTGTGTTTTACTTTACTCATTTAGTATATTTTTATTATAAATAAATAAATAAATAAATACCGTGTGTGTGTGAAATGTTTGAGACGCTGATAACCAAACTCCATAGCGATTGTAGCGCCAATCGGAAAAGCAACAAAACTGCGTAAAACAAAACGCAAAGCTCCAAACTACATGAGTGAGTAAGTAAACTAAAGTATTATCTACAATTCGGCTGTCTTTTTTTAAAAACAAAAATCATGTTTTACCTTCGAACCGAGTGGTCAGAGTTTAGCTTTCATGCATGGCACCACAGAGAATCTGCAGTTTTCCAGATGGAGTATTGAACGGGTTGAGGTCAATACTGACTCTAGTGAAACAGCGCGTTATTGAGCATCAGTTATATGGTTTAAACAATGGGAAACGTGTCTGTCAAAGACTCACCAGTGGCTGACGGTTTCAAATGATCTATTCAGAGAGCTCCCGTGTTTGAGACGCTAGCAATAGCATGGCACAGGAGGAAGTGGAGGAGGAGTGGCCGCACACATGACTCTTGCTCGCGTGAGGAGCTGTGCAGTGAAATAGGGAAATCGCACGCGCTGTTTTACTTTGCACCCGCAAATAAACCCCTTTATAACACTGCAGAGTACAGAGTATGTACACCTCTTTGTACATCCAATCTTCAAACACATACTCATTTGGCCATAATTGACAACTCTACTTATGCGCCCACATGAATGCATACTTCTGACGGGTACTGTAGTAGTTTTTCTAACAACGTGGACGGAACGCACGTGAAATCATGGCAGACCTCTTTAGATGTGTTCTCAATCTCCTCATTTGTGGAACTACAGTCTCCTACTTTTAGTGGTGGTAAGTGTTTTTATTTTTCCCCTGTTGAACTCCAGTGATGTTTATGTTGTTCTTTACTTATATCAGAGGTAAGCAACTTTTATCACAGCGGGGCCACAAAAATGCGTTTGATCGGAGGGTGACAGAGCATTAATACCAGAAAGAACAAAGAGTTTTTATAGTCATTTTGTGTGTGTTTTTTTTGTCATTCTGTGTATGTTTGTTGTCTTGCTCATTAGGAAGCATTTTGTGCATTTCTGTTTTTTTGTGTATTTCTGTAAAATATGTTTTATAGAGTCATTGTGTATTTGTGCTGTTCTGTGTTTTTGGAGTTTTTTTTTTTTTTTTTTTCTGTTGTTTTGCTTTTTTGTTAGTGCTGTGGGTTTGCTGAGTTTTTTTCTTGTCTTTTTGTGTACTTTTGTTGTCATTTTCTGTGATTTTGTATATTTTTCTGAGTAATGTTGTGTATTACTGTACATTTACTTTTGGGGGCTGCATTAAATTAAACCGAGGGCCGCAAGTGGCCAGACTTATATACTTGTATCACGACCCCCTTGTTTTCTGCATGTGTGTGTATATATATATAATATATATATAATGTATATAATGTGATACAAGTATATATAATATATATATTATGTATTATATATGCCGCTCAGTGCCTTCCTAATTACCGCCCTGGGATAGAGTTTTTTCTGATTCTGATCACTTCTGTCTTACTGCTCTGGTAAAAGGAGTTCCTCAAGGAGTGTGTCGCCAGGACCAGAGTTGAAGAAGAGAGATGCTGACCTGCTTGAAAATAGATTAGTAGATATTGAGAAAGTGAGAGCCACCGTTACAGCCACCATTAAGGACACAGCACACACAAGGTTTGGCTGTGTTGTTGCTGACATGCTGGAATCCATCCCAGCATACAAAGTTGAGGCAGTCAAACAACAATCTACCAAGTGCTGTATAAGATTATAGAATAGAGGTCACAAAGAAGTGCAATTCTTTTTTAGCATATTTTATTTCTTTTGTTACAGTGTGTTGCAATAAAAACAGTTTTGTATTTTAAAATCACTGCAGTCCTGTATTTTCTTCATTCCTGTTCAGCACACCTTCTGATTACATTCTCCTGCCAGGGAACAAGTCCCTGTGGTGTCAGGAACAATGACCTGAGATCATTTGGAGCTGAGAGTGCTTTGCTGAGACGGCCAATGTCCAACAAGTTGTTGTGGCCTGCTGCCACTGCCCTCCACTCACAGGATCACCCCTATGTGTGTAGAGGAGTCTGTGAATCTAGGAGGGATGGAACTGGTTGCCGGGGAGTTGGCAGCATCTGTGCTGCTTAAATAATTGTGCAGGGCTTCACATGCCTTCAGTTTTCCGTGGGTGGAATTCCATTGGTCGTCCCAGGATTCCCAGAAACATTTCAGTGAGAGGAACACTGCTGAAAGCTCGAAATTATTTGTGAGAGCACTGGAGGTCCACATCCCAGTAGCCAATCACAGACCTGCCCTCGTGCACCCCGCCCCAACCTGTCAGGCTGGCATCCATGGTGACCACTTTCATTGACTTGATGGTGCCCATAGGTACCCCTTGCGTCAGGAAAAGCGGTGCGCGCCAATGGGCGCTAAAAAAAAAGTCTGTTTGCGAACAGTTTAGCCACTAGTAGACACGAGATAAGCTCCGAGTGAGAAGAGTTGTTTGAATGGCGTAGTGTCATCCGGCCACGCTACTTATAGTAGGTGGGACTACCTGCGGTGAACGGATACATTTCACCAGCCAATCAGTATTGGTGTAATATGATTGTTTTTCTGAGGGCTGCCAGCAGGAGTGTGCATCCCATAGTGAGAAATCGAACTAAAAATTATGAAAGAGAACTCAAAGTTGCTCCCAGTGATTGACTAGCGCCTTGCATGGCAGCTCAGTCCCATTGGTGTGTGAATGTGAGTGTGAATGAGCTGATATTGTAAAGCGCTTTGAGACTATTTCAGTTTATGGATGAAGTGCTATATAAATCAAGTTCATTTACCATTTAGAAGTTACTGCTAGCCTTCTTTATTTGAAGTGAAACTGTGAAAATGTAGTATTTAAGAAGTAATGTTCTCACTGGTAGCCCTTTGTACTATATAGTTCTTAAGAAGTAGCTCACAGTTTCAGAAAGTTTGGTGACCCCTATGGGGAGCCGATTGTAAAGAAGCACATGATTATTATGAAAGGCCACCCTGGACACAGATGTAGAATAAAATGTGCGTTTGACAAACGAAAGGTGTGCAAAAATGGGAGAGAGATGTGAGGATTGAGGGAGTGGTACACGAGGCAGGAGTTGATCAGTTTCTTTTGGCAAGTAATGCAATGAGTTTGTGTTTTACTTATATAAAGGTTTTTTGGCAAGATAGTCTTCAGATTGTCTGAGTACTAGAATGTCTGCTCAATGTTTTGAGGTGCTTTTAAACTTAAATACCTGCTCATTAACCCAGTGAGGGGGAGAGAAAGTGACGGACACATGAACGACATCACGCTGCAGCAAGCTAACTCAGCTAGTGTTAGCTTTGTCTGGACACGTGTTTACTCTTTTTTTTTTACCTGAAAACTGGAGACAACTACCAGATAGCACTCTGAGCCACGTGTGGATGCTCAGAGTTCCTCTGACAAAGTCGGAGGAATCCTGGACTCCGTGATTTGGCTCGCCTGTGGCCAGCGATAGCAAAAAAGTGGGTGCATGGTGGGTTAGTGGTTAGCATGTCAGCCTCACAGCAAGAAGGTCCTAGGTTCAAGCCCTAGGGTGGACACTTGGATGTCCAGGTTAATACGTTAGCATTAACCTCTCTCTTACGGGAAAATATGAATATGGTACGATGACGGAAAAGAGGGGTAAAATACGGGAGTTTTTACCCCTTGACAGGAATGTTAATTTCCCCCTTTTTTCCCTTTCTCATGGCTCGGCCCACTGGGGAAATCCCTGATGTCCCTATATGCCAGTCCGCCCTTGGTAGCCATTTATGTTCAGTATAGATTTCCTGCTAAACACTTTATGATTTAATGAGAGATGATATTAAAGCTCTTTGTGTACAAGTTTACCTGCCTCGTCTTAAGCTTAATTTAGTATGCTTCTACCGTATTCCTAGCACAGATTTCTTTGGCCTAGTTTTTATTGTGGTAATGAACAAGCTTAAACAAACTCCCTTTATTGTGATGACCTGGGTCCCTGTTAAGCTTAAGATAATCAATCTAATGTTAACAATATCATTACTGTACTTTCACCATATTTACGGCTCATTAATCTGCTTTCTCTAACTCTCTTAGTGGTCTTTATGCTGACAAAATCACACATTTTACCATCATCCACTGAGTATATGCAGCGCTTAATTTGTAAATCATGAGGTCGCGTAACAAACGCCTCATCTGAACTTGGACACCTGAATGGGCTGATCAATGGTTCACGGCTCCACTTCTGGAACACTCAGATGACCTGATCATTGGTTCACAGCTCAACTTGTCTGGGACACTCAGATGGACTATCCTATCCTATTCTGTTTGTCCTACTGTTCATTAACCCAACCAATCAAAGCGGATGGCTGCCACCTCTGAACATGGCTCTGCTGGAGATTTCTTCCTTTTTTTCTTCCCACTGTCGCGAAATACTTCTTCATGTGGATCTTGTTGGGTTCTTTCTTTCTTACTATGAACTCTATTTTTTTTTTTTTTTTAATTTTGTTAAGCGCTTTGATTGTAATTTGCGCTACATAAATAAAGTTTAATTTAATTTAATTTAATTTGATTTTAGTCAGTGTACTGTATTTACATCAGATATTTGTTTTGACCAGCAGAGGGTGCTGGTAACCTAGTGGTCAGTTGGCATGCAGCTATTCTAGCAGTGAAGAAGAGATGCTATGCTAGCAGACAGAGCTAACAGAAAAACGTGACAGATATTCTTTCGGTGCTAAAGGGGTAAGGAATCATTTATAAACATGTTTAAGAGTAATAGGTGATTTCAGTTTTGATGCACAGCAGTACCAGTAACATCAGAGCTGCCAAGTATGACTCTTTGAGTGTGACAGTCATGCAATTTGACCCATTCTCACACCACACTTGACATTTCTCACGCTTCTATTTCCCCATTCCATACTTTTTTTTTTCATGATAATTAACTTTGGTCCTCGCGGCTTGCCGTAGGTCGAGTAACTCTGATTGGCTAACTGAGATAACCAATCCCAGTCGTCCTCGTCATAGCGGCTGCCTCTACAGTCCTCCTGGCTTCTTACGGCACAGTCTACGCTCACTGCATGCTACTTACTTGAAAACAAACCAAAATGGCAACCAAACGACACAGCTGCTGAATGATTAGTGTTTGCCTGTCACTGATGATGTCCGGGGATATGATAGGCTGTTTCCGCACGCTGGTTAGACCCATCTGTTAGCTGATTGACAGCTCCGCTTCAACAGAAATACGGTTCAAAACAAACAAACAAACAAAGAAGCTAAAGTTCTGACGCGCGCACCATCACAAACGCAAGACAACACACGCACCGGACCCGAGCATCGATCGTCAGTGGCATGACTAATTTTGCTCAAAAAAACAAACTCCAAAATTCACATTTGGAACACCTGCCATGTCGTCACACGTATGTGAAACCCTTTTATCAAAATTAAATAAAATGTCAAAAAAAGTACTTTTGCTCATGTTTTCTGCTTATGTAAAGCATCTTTGTGGATATGGTGAAGATCACTATGTAAGTATTAGAAACAATTCTGATAATAATAATGTAAATATCAATTACCTGGTATAAAAAAAATGTTGTATTAGGGGGCGCCAAAATAAAAACTCCATTATTAATTCAATGTAAAACAGTGAATGGATTTTAACATTTGATGCACCAGGTGGGCCAATCCCAACTACACCATCCAAGTAAATCAAGAACCAAACCACCACTATGTGAATGAAAGTGGGTAATGAAGTTTGATAAATGCCCCTTACCTCAGCCTGAAGGATATTTTGAACAGGATCAGAGTTGTCAAAGACCACAAATCCAAAGTTGGGCAACTTTCTACGAACACCACTGGTGTTGATGTGCAGCTATACCACATTTCCATATGCTGTGGGAACACAGATGCAGGATAATTCAATAACAGTTTATTTGTACCAAATTGTGGTAGCATTGAATCAAATGATTTGGAAATCATTTTACCACAAAAATGTTGTCGGTTCAACTTATCCCTCTTTTTCTTAACCTTATGTAACTAGCATATTTTTATTTAGACTAGTGAAACTACTGGTGTTTTGCAAAAAACCTACTCATGAATAATTCCTTGAGTTCGTTCTCATCAGTGTCATGTGGAAGATTTCCAATAAACAGCTGGTGACTGTCAGGGTATCGAACAATACGCCTGTTGTCCTTAACCCCAGGCTCACCATTTCTGCCACCTGCCAGTCAAAGCAACAAACATAAGAGAAATTACACACCGGGTCACTTCTGTAGTGTTAAATACAGGACAAATATTCCTTCAGATGCAAAAAGGAATATTTACCTCCATTAACAAAACGTTTCCTGTTTGTGATTCTGAAGGAACACCATTTAATTGTGACAGAGGCATGCAAACAACATGAGATGTGTGTGCGCCCATTTACAATCCTACAACTAAACCCACAAGAAAACACCAACACGTGAACCACTCCCTCCTCTAGAAGTTTCAATCTCAGCCTTACCAGGTCTAGGGCTTCGTGGAGGGAAGCTTCCTCTGCCACGAGTGTGCTGGTCTCTGCGGGGCTGGGGTGCCTTTTGCATCTTTGATTTGGACCCAACTCTGGTCTACACCAGATAAAACAGACAGAACAAAAAATCAAAAGATGACCCCCTTATTTGAATTTGTTTTGTTTTAATTACACACACAGCTACATTTATTGCAGCTAAACAATTTTACTGTTTTCATCTGCATAAAGAGGTGATTTACCTGTTTTGCATCGACAACATGAGGGGGGATTCGAAAGCGGGTGACTTGAAACGTGATTTGAAACATATTTTAATAATTGTTAACTACGTGTGTGTAAGGCATAGAACTGTTTTGCAATTAATGAAATTAGAATTGACAATTTTTATAGAATTTCCATGGTAATTACAATTACAAAGTAAATTATTTGAACTCAATTAAAAAACCCAACTCTGACCATCACTGTACTTTGTCAAATATACAGTTTTAAATAAACTACACACAACTGCTTTACCTTGGGTGTCTCTTGGGTATTTGGTTCAGGCTCCACATCTTCCTTTGATTCTAAGAGGATTGAACAAAGGAATGAGAAAAATGAGTATAACACTCAGAAATTAAACATTAGAGATCATAGAAAAATAATAATGAGCATCTTACCTTCATCAAGCTCAACATCAGAGTCTCCAAATACTTCATCCACATAGCAGAAGATGTTGTTGTGTATATCATACTTTTTGGCAACCGAACCCTGAAAACATTCATAGTACCAATGTTAAAATGAATCGTTTCACCCCAACTTTCAAGCCTGTTTTTATCACAAATGACCTGTGACCACTGACATCACCAGTCCCATCGCACAATTAGGAATTGGTCTATTGGTCTACTTAATCCATACAGTGGTCAACAGATTCATTGAAGCCTTCTTTCTTCTAGTTTGCTCAAGTATATTTTATTAACTACGGCTTCTCTATCCAACCATCGTCAAGCTGTATTGACAGGGCATTGGATTGCTCACACAAAATTCTACTGTTCAGTCAGAAATAAAATTACCACATTGATAAATGTTGTGTAGTGACGCTAAAACCAGAATGGAACAAAATTATTTTTTAGGTGAACAAGATGATGCAAAAAAATACTCACTTCTGGAGCAAGCACAAACGTCTGCATGAACTTCCTCATTGGTTGGCCACTGTTGGACAGCTCTCCAAGTACCTGCACAACAACTCCATTATTCAGCGTGGCATGGGCATCCACGTGCCTGATCTTTGTGTGGCATTCACTGATCTGCAGTGACATGATCTTCTCATGGATTCCCTAAAAGACAGAAAAGGCACAAAAAGAATTTACAATAAAAAATAAAGTCTACTTTCAACATTTATAAATCCTATGCTTTCTTGTTAAAACATAGCAGTGATAATAAAACACATTGAATCACAATTATTTCAAGATTTGGCAAAACTTACCGCTTGTCCGTACACAGGTTCAGCCAAGTTTCCATTTGTATCAAGTCCTCCATGAACATGGGAAGAATTACTCTTAAAACAATAACAACAGCGTTTTAATTAATTATTCTGGTAATTGATTATAGCATAGCAAGTCTTTATTTACCCGTGCAAAACATCTGGAGCCTTGTTTAGGAGTTTATAATATTGCCTCACAAACTCTTGCGTTACAAACAGGGGAGTTGTGTTCTCCATCTCCGTTTCTTTGGTAAACAATATTAGGTGCTGTAAAAGAAAAAATGAGGAGGGGGAAGACATCAGACATCAAATTGTCTAAAACAAGTGCTATCAAATACAAATGCTTTATAACAATGCGACAATAATCATAGGGTAACTGATCATTAAGGTTGTAGAATTTTTTTTTTGTATTAAAGATCATTATAGAGTCTAGGGAAAGAAGCAGATTAGTCTACAAACCTAAATTTGGGGTACTGACTGGCAACATAAATTTGCACTTTTTGTCAAAAATAAATGTTGTGTAAATGTGGGGGCAAGCAAATCAGGGTTTTGAGCCCGTTAGACAGCATGTTGATCTGTTAGGGGTCATGGTAGTTCAAGGACTCATTTTAATACACATTCAGATTAATCGTCTCTATGGGGTGCCGATTGAAAAGTTACGCATACTGACATAAACACCCACTTTTTGCAACATTTGACAACAAACCACATTTAAAAAACATGTATGAATTTTTTGTTACTTTTGAGCAGATATACAGCAATATTTGTGAAATTTCTTTTCTCGTAAAAATATGTCAATGTTAAATCTAAATCTAAAGGTTAAATATTAAATTGAAATGTTAAATCAAAATGTTTAATCAAAATGCTAAATCAAAATGTTAAATCGAAATGTATAATCGAAATATAAATGGTTAATCAAAATGTTAAATCTGAATATAAATTTTAAATATAATTGTTAAATCTAAATGTCTCAGGTGAAGTTAAATATGCAAATTAAAGCATTACATAAAACAAATGTGAGGCAATATTATAAACTCCTAAACAAGGCTCCAGATGTTTTGCACGGGTAAATAAAGACTTGCTATGCTATAATCAATTACCAGAATAATTAATTAAAACGCTGTTTTATTGTTTTAAGAGTAATTCTTCCCATGTTCATGGAGGACTTGATACAAATGGAAACAAGCGGTAAGTTTTGCCAAATTTTGAAATAATTGTGATTCAATGTGTTTTATTATCACTGCTATGTTTTAACAAGAAAGCATAGGATTTATAAATGTTGAAAGTAGACTTTATTTTTGATTGTAAATTCTTTTTGTGCCTTTTCTGTCTTTTAGGGAATCCATGAGAAGATCATGTCACTGCAGATCAGTGAATGCCACACAAAGATCAGGCACGTGGATGCCCATGCCACGCTGAATAATGGAGTTGTTGTGCAGGTACTTGGAGAGCTGTCCAACAGTGGCCAACCAATGAGGAAGTTCATGCAGACGTTTGTGCTTGCTCCAGAAGTGAGTATTTTTTTGCATCATCTTGTTCACCTAAAAAATAATTTTGTTCCATTCTGGTTTTAGCGTCACTACACAACATTTATCAATGTGGTCATTTTATTTCTGACTGAACAGTAGAATTTTGTGTGAGCAATCCAATGCCCTGTCAATACAGCTTGACGATGGTTGGATAGAGAAGCCGTAGTTAATAAAATATACTTGAGCAAACTAGAAGAAAGAAGGCTTCAATGAATCTGTTGACCACTGTATGGATTAAGTAGACCAATAGACCAATTCCTAATTGTGCGATGGGACTGGTGATGTCAGTGGTCACAGGTCATTTGTGATAAAAACAGGCTTGAAAGTTGGGGTGAAACGATTCATTTTAACATTGGTACTATGAATGTTTTCAGGGTTCGGTTGCCAAAAAGTATGATATACACAACAACATCTTCTGCTATGTGGATGAAGTATTTGGAGACTCTGATGTTGAGCTTGATGAAGGTAAGATGCTCATTATTATTTTTGTATGATCTCTAATGTTTAATTTCTGAGTGTTATACTCATTTTTCTCATTCCTTTGTTCAATCCTCTTAGAATCAAAGGAAGATGTGGAGCCTGAACCAAATAAGAGACACCCAAGGTAAAGCAGTTGTGTGTAGTTTATTTAAAACTGTATATTTGACAAAGTACAGTGATGGTCAGAGTTGGGGTCAATTTTAATTGTAATTGTGTAATTGATGATTAATTACACTTAATCATTAATTATAATTGTCATTGAAAATATCTGTTGCCACTGTAATTGTACTTGAATTTTAATTGTAAAATAATTTACTTTGTAATTGTAATTACCATGGAAATTCAATCAAAACTGTAATTATATTTAGATTAATCACAAAACAGTTCAATGGCTTACACATGTAGTTAACAATTATTAAAATATGTTTCAAATCAAGTTTTCCAAACACCTGTAAGTTAATCTTTACACTCCTACAGGTGTAAGGGTTAGAAGAGTGAGGGGCAAGTGGGTTAGAGTTATGGTATCACATAATATAATAGGGACAATACAGTTTTATATAGTAACAATAATGTGAATGTAACTGATGTTTTGTACAAAGAGTTTATAGCATAGCTACATACTGATTACCATAATCATAATTAAATTGTAATTGAACATATTATTCTGAAGACTGTGTTGAGTTTTTGACTCTAAAAGGTTTTTGACTCAACAGTAGCTGACATTGATCAAAGACGCAGCCTTTATAAAAAGGTGATATAGCTGATCATTACTGTCCTCACAGACATCTTCCTGGGCCCATGTGTGCAGCAGAAATCTGCCCCCTGCTGGCACAGTCACCCGCTTTCGAATCCCCCCTCATGTTGTCAAAGCAAAACAGGTAAATCACCTCTTTATGCAGTTGAAAACAGTAAAATTGTTTAGCTGCAATAAATGTAGCTGTGTGTGTAATTAAAACAAAACAAATTCAAATAAGGGGGTCATCTTTAGATTTTTTGTTCTGTCTGTTTTATCTGGTGTAGCCCAGAGTTGGGTCCAAATCAAAGATGCAAAAGGCACCCCAGCCCCCCAGAGACCAGCACACTCGTGGCAGACGAAGCTTCCCTCCACGAAGCCCTAGACCTGGTAAGGCTGAGATTGAAACTTCTAGAGGAGGGAGTGGTTCACGTGTAGGGGGTTTTCTTGTGGGTTTAGTTGTAGGATTGTGAATGGGCGCACACACATCTCATGTTGTTTGCATGCCTCTGTCACAATTAAAGGGGGTTCCTTAGAATCACAAACAGGAAACGTTTTGGTAATGGAGGTAAATATTCCTTTTTGCATCTTAAGGATTATTTGTCCTGTATTTAACACTACAGAAGTGACCCGGTGTGTAATTTCTCTTCTGTTTGTTGCTTTGACTGACAGGTGGCAGAGATGGTGAGCCTGGGGTTAAGGACAACAGAGGGGTATTCCATAAAGTGGGTTATGTTCAAACTCTGAGTATGTTTAGGCTGAAATGAGGGAAACTCTGAGTATCCCATTCCTAAGCGCAAGGTATGTTCTTCTCTGAGTATGTTACCATGGCAACATTAACTACTGAACCGTGAACTAAACCTGGTCGCTGGCAGGTTTTATCAAAGAAACCCTGGGTTTCTTCCTGGCTCCGCCCACCTGAACACCGTTTCTGAACACTTTAATGAACCTTAACACTTTTCTCTGAAACACATTAGTAACATCACACACCACAGACGTGTTCACATCATTACTAATGTTGTGTTGCTTTATGTTATTTTTTTGTGTGCATACGGTAGTTTTCTTTATAACATTGAGGATACAGATCATTAAGTGAAGCACAGGTTGATCTGCATTAAAACATCTACTGACGTCTGTAGTAAAGTTCACTGAATACAAACCCGTGGATAATATAAAGGAGGAGATGACTTGATTGTTGTTTTATATTGTTATACAGTTAAATCTGTAGAACATGCGTATTTGAACATATGATGGCGCAGTGAATTGTAACGCTACTCTTGTAAGCGGTGGTTCGTAGGTTTGTGTCCCGCTTTAGTGTTTTTTTATGACATTTATAAGGACATTGAGATGACTCTGGCGACAATATTACATTAAAAATCAATATAATTGATTCCATATCAAGTGGCTGTCACTGTCTTTATATCCAGTGTAACAGGAGGGCTCTCTATGCAGCTATCCTAAAATTCACCTACTTCCACCTCATCCAGCTGCTTCCCTACCCCTGCCTTCTTGGATTTAACTTGGTTCTGGCTGGCACAAGACTGACACCCCACCCTTTACCCCACCATGGTCCCATCTTATCTCCTCTAAAGAGCCAATCTGCACCACCCATCCCTCCTCGACGATACCAGGGCCAGGATCACTCTTCTCCTCAGGCCAGCTGAGTTCACCTTAGAGTGACACATGTCTGATGTTTGCTGGGTCCGGACTGCAACAGCTCTATTTTTAGGAACAACCAGAAAAAGTCAGGGCCTTATGGAGTTAATGCAGCTTCTTTAATTCCTGTGGTGACAGGTAACACAGGTAAAATTGTGAAATTAAAGAAAAGCAAAAAGCTTAAGAGAGATAAAAATTTGACTCCTATAACATGTCATCCAAAAAGTCCACCAGTGTCTCCAGTAAAGTCTTTAAAATTAGCTCTTCTTAACGTTAGATCTCTTGTTAACAAATCACTGCTAATTAATTATATTATTTAGACACATCACTTGGACTTTTTATTTCTTAATGAAATGTGGTTGAATGATGGTATCAGTGATATTATTCTCAATGAAAGTGCACCACAAGACTTTATTTATTTCAATAAGTGTCGTACTTGCAGGAAAGGTGGTGCAGTTGCTGCCATTTTTAAATCAATATTTCAGTGCAAAGAAAGAACATTTGGTGATTTTATCTCCTTTGAATATATGTCGTTCTTACTGAAGGGTGATTCAAGAGTTCTGTTTTTAGTCATTTATAGACCCCCAAAATATTCTGGAGAATTCATGGATGAGTTTGCTGAACTGCTGTCAGTTCTATGCACTGAATACAACTTTTTAATAATAACAGGTGACTTAAATATTCATGGAGACAAAAACATGGACAAAACTGCCAAAGAACTGTATGCTTTAATTGACACTTTTGGTATTATACAACATGTGACTGGTCCGACACACACTCAAGGTCACACTTTGGATCTGGTTATCTCTAAAGGTGTTGATATCTCTGCTGTTGATGTAAGAGACTTAGCTCTATCTGATCATTTCTGTGTCTTTTTTGACCTAGAGACTGTAACATCTGTTCCCCCTACTTCTGTGTGTTTAAAAAAAGGTGCAGCACACCATCCAGCATTTCCCACATGATTGACTATACTATATTTCAATGATGGGGTGTGTGTGTGTGTGTGTGTGTGTGTGTGTGTGTGTGTGTGTGTGTGTGTGTGTGTGTGTGTGTGTGTGTGTGTGTGTGTGTCGACCTGAAACTTTGTCAACGGGTTCCAAATACCCCAAGTGTGTGTATCTGTTATTTTGGAGCAATTTGATCATTTCAGAATGTTTATTTTAATTTTATTTTACTTTTGGACAGCACAGCAAGTGAAACCTATTCAGCTTTTGACCTCAGAGTGTGAGTGAGTGAGTGAGTGAGTCACCATCTATATCTATTTCACTGCACAGCTCACTTCTGGTGCATGCAAAAGCTCCTGTGGACTTCTCTTTTGAGGAAACATACTTTTTTACTGTTCCTAATTTGGTGATGATTATTTTCATGTTAGTTTGACTGTTCGCTATTTAGACCGGACTGACCTCAAGTTATTGACAGGCAATGGCTGCTGTGTTGAAAGCAGCACATTTCTCAGCAGCACACGTGTGAGAGAACCAACAGAGGAGATTAGAGTCCCAGGTAGAGTCTCACACACACACACACACACACACACACACGTCGATCAGGTGCGCTTCACTATTGATCACCGTCTTTGTGACATGTGTGCAGGTATGTGAGTGTTGAGTGTATAATGGACCACCATTTAGTCCGGTTACAGTCTGCATCACGACACCCGTCCATTGAGTGGTAATGACTGTAGTGTTACGCTCTGAGTCAGATCTAAGTGTTTACATGTTACGCAGACGGTGTTACATAGTGAAGGTCACCTGATTACTGCAGCTTCACTCACGTCACACCTGCCACTACATCTAACTACTGAAAATAGATAAGTTTAGTGAAAGTTAGGCAGGTACACGTGGATGGACTGGTGCGCATAACTTTGCACCTGCAAATATACCCCTTTATAATGCCACAGAGTATGTTGTTATTATTATGACCATAATTGACAACTCTACTTAAGTGCCCACTATATGAATACATATTTCCAACGGGCACTGTACTGGTTTACAAAACACACACCGTCTTCTTCACCTTACTCTCCTGTTCCCCACCAAAGCACCTCCTCCTGCCACATCTTTCCCTACAGGCTCCACCCGTTACTACATCCCTCTGCTCCCACCTTTCCCATTCAGTCCATAATCACTGCCAGACCCACTAAACCCTACGATAATGACACAAAACAAATAAAACAGCCCGATCACATCCTCCGCCCACTCCCTCGTTCCTCATAGCCTCCCTCACTGCAGAAAATACTGAAACTGGCCCTCCTTAACACCCGTTCACTTAACAATAAAGCACTCATTATACATGAATTCATAACTGACAAATAACCTGGACTTCCTTTGCATCACTGAAACCTGGCATAAACCTATGGACTATTTCTCACTAAACCAAGCCACTCTCCCCGGTTACACTGGCCGGGGCGGTGGCGTAGCCATCAGTCCATAAAAAAGCCCTCAACATCAGCACCCTATCCATAACATCCTTTCAGTCATTCGAACGCATCACCTTCAAACTCCCCAGTCCTTCTCCCCTCATTATTGCAGTCATTACTGTCCTCCTAGGCCCAACCCATCTTTTTCCCTAATTTTTCTGATTTTATCACACAGCTCTCACCCATATCACCTTCCATTCTCCTCCTCGGTGATTCCAAGTGCTTCACCATTCACAAACCTCACCGTACGTTACTGATATGTATACTTTATATGTATGGTTTTTTTTGTTTTTGTTTTTAATGGAAAAAAACTCCACAAAAGATATTTTTGTCCATTTTGACATTATTTATAATGTATGCTTAAAGATTTCCACAACATGTTTAAAAGACTGTATATCTGAAGCGTTCTCTCTCTCCCTCTGGTAATGAACAAGAATGGAAGTGCAGAGTTTCAGATCTCCACTAACCACAGCTTCACTGTGAGCCAGAGTTCATTGGCTCCAGGCCCCTGCTGAAGATGAGAAAAATGGCTGAACGACATCTGCAGGTGTCAGTCCAGAAGGCCGTCATCGTGGGTGGTGGGAAGGACTGCTCTTTTCTTTTACTGTCCTATTGGTCCAATCGGGGGGGAGAACTACTTTGCCATTAGAGCTGTTTCCCCAGGTTTATTAGCTAAATTAGGGTGATAGCGGCTGCCAGTTCGAAAACGTAACAGGTTATCTTAATTGCGGATTTGTACATATTCCTTATTTTTGTCCGCTATGTATTTGTCGATCCGATTGTATTTGAACTTTTTGCAATTGAGAAGTTGCTTTTGGGGAGGACGGTGGCTTAGTGGTTAGCACATCCGCCTCACAGCAAGAAGGTTCTGGGTTCAAGTCCTTTCTGTGTGGAGTTTGCATGTTGTCACGGCAAATTTGCGGTTGACCTCATTTGGAGACATGATTTATGCTCTGGTTGAATGATGGAGTCCAGTCAAAGCATTGATGATTTTATAAAAAAGATTTATTATAAAGTTTAAATAAAAAAGGAGTAAAAAAAGAAGCTTCCATCCTGTAGAATGAAAAGCAGGCCCCAACAAGGATGGTCAAAAGGCTCCTGGCAGAGCAAAAAGCAAGACCCACCAACTAACAGCTTAAGTTTTTATACAGATAACAGAAAAAGTTCCACCCTGAGGTGAGGAGAAGGAGGGGGTCAGATGCCCAACAGTGGAAACGTTTGAGGATGTTGAAGACGTGTATATTATGAGGAAGGTTGGGCGCCAATGTTATCTGTCCTTGATAGTGTGTGTGCGTGTATATCTGCATGTGAGTTTGAGTTTGGCCTTCAGCAGAGACTCTGTGTTGCACTGTGGATACAATACGATCTGTACTGTTTAATCTAACATGACTCAGCTGTTCAAAAGTGCAGAGTAATGCAGTCATCATGTATTAAAACATGACAAATTGTACACCTGAACACACATTTGACGATATGATGATGAATACAATAATTGCCATAACAATGTTCTCCCTGTGCTAGGTGGGTTTCCTCCCACAATCCAAAAACATGACTGTAAGGTTGATTGGGGTCTCTAAAAATTGCCCATAGGAGTGAATGAGAGTGAGTGGTTGTTTGTCTGTGTTGCCCTGCGATGGACTGGCGCCCTGTCCAGGGTGTACCCCCGCCCAGTGCCCAATGAGAGCCGGAGATTGGCATCGGCAGACTCCCGCGACCCTGTGAGACAGGAGCAAGTGGGTTTTGAAAATGGATGGATGGATGGAGAATTTGCTTTTCATTATTTAATTTCTCATTAAGTTTTTGTTTTTTCAAAGACTCTCATTGTTCCACCTGCTTTATCACGACTTCTTTGTGAGTAAGCAAATCCTGTCGACGCTTCTTATCTTCCTGTTCTGTGACCCTGTTTTGAGCCTTCATTTTCAACTGCTGTGCCAAGACTTTCTTCAACAACTTGATCTCATTTGCTTTATTCTCAGCCAACACTTTTTGCTTTCGTTTAAGTCATTTAAATTCCTCTTCATGGTCCTGTTTCATGATCTGACACCAAATCAACAGGTATCTGTCGTAGCTGCTTGAGTTTTTGTTTTCTAGCAGCAATTTTTGCATGTTGAGCATCTTTCTTATTGATCCAATCTTTGATTTGAAGGGATTCCTGTATTTATCCCTCTGATGCTTCCTTTTTGGCCCATTCTTTCTCCCTAGTAAGAAGTAAGTTTTGTTGGGCAGGCCACTTTATTTCAGCCTTTTTGGCCTCCTTAGCCATTAGCATTTTAAGTGCTGTGTCGTCGAGTAGTTATCCGACTGTCTTTCCCGGTGTCGCATCACTTCAACTCATCGAAAACGTGCTTTCTGTTAGGGTTTGTTCTGTTTTCCCTCCCCCTTGTGTTTTTTTTTTCTTTTTTTTGTTTCTCTGCAGGGCTGAGTGACGGGGGCGTGGCTGAGACCTGCAGCAACGAGGCACACCTGATCCTGGTTGATGAGCCTGATATATAAGCTCTGTTCAGTCCTCTCCATGCTGCCAGAAAATTCCGTCACGCTCGGTACTGTTGGAGCTGTTTTGTTTGAACACTGAGGATTTTTTGATTCTTACCTGTTTCCTCCTGTGCTCAGGATATCTTCTGTGCCTCACTGCCTGCTCCTGCTCCGTCTGCTCCCAGCCAGCCTCCGTCACCTCAGCCACTTCGTTTTTTTGTAAAAATAAATTCTCAAAGCTTTCCTGTCTCCGTCTCCGCTTTGGGGTCCGACTTGAAACCCTAACAGAATTTTCTGGCCAATATGGACCCCGCAGAGATGGGAAAATTCAGGCAAGCTTTGGCTTTGCAAGGGACTCGTGTTGGTCAACATGAAGAGACTCTTAATGAGATCGTGGATTCACTCCGTCAACTCAATAGCAATTTTTCTGAGTTGAGTAGCCGTCTTGACCAAGTTACAACTCACATTGCCGCAGCCAACTCTCCACCAGCTCAAGTTGAGGCTCCATCTGCTCCTGCGCCTCCAGACAGTCACCATTCCCTACCTCGTGAACCTTTCATCCCCACTCCTGCCAGATATTCAGGTGAAATAGGGTCATGTGGTCAGTTTATACACCAGTGTATGCTTGTTTTTAACCAACAGCCATTAACCTATTCCACTGATAAAGCTAGGGTTGCCTCGTCAGCCAACACCTGCAGCTCGTCCACCCCCACAATCATACTCCACTTCTGTTCCTGCTACTTCCACCCAGAGTACTGAAGAACCCATGCAGCTGGGCAGGATGACACTCAGTTCTCAAGAGCGTCAGCGCCGGCTAAGCCTCGGACTATGCATGTATTGTGGACAAGCTGGACACCTTGTTGCTTACTGTTCAGCTCGGCCAAAAAGACCAGGCTCATCGGCCAGCGGAGGGGCGCTGGTGAGCCACACTCCCACGGATCCCCCCTCCAGGCGAATCCAGCTAGAAGGTACAGTGTCCAACTCTAAAGACTCTTTTTCCCTGCTAGCCCTAGTGGATTCCGGAGCCGATGATAATTTTATTGACAATTTGTTTGTTTCCCAGTGTAACATTCCCTCCGAGCCTCTCCCTGAGCCTAAGAATGTCTATGCCCTAGATGGGAAACTGCTGGCAACTGTAACTCACCGCACCATTCCCATTTCTTTGCGACTTTCTGGCAATCATCATGAGATCATATCCCTGTACATCGTGAGTTCACCTTCCTCCCCATTAGTTTTAGGCCTTCCCTGGCTTAAACGACACAACCCACATATAGACTGGTTAAAGCTGTCCATAGTAAATTGGAGTTTATTTTGTCACAATCATTGTCTCCATTCAGCCATTCCTCCTAACGCAAGCACACCTGCAAGCCTCAAGCCCATAGATCTGACCTTGGTACCAGTTGAATATCATGACCTCCAGGAGGTTTTTTCTAAGGATCAGGCCTTATCACTACCTCCTCACAGACCATATGACTGCAGCATTGACTTGATCTCAGGTGCACCGTTGCCTACCAGTAAACTTTATAATCTGTCCAAGCCTGAGAGGGAGGCCATGGAGACGTACATTTCTGATTCCCTAGCTTCTGGCCTCATTCGACCTTCCTCTTCCCCTGTTGGAGCTGGGTTTTTTTTTTGTTGACAAGAGGGACCGGACTCTACGCCCATGCATTGACTACAGGGGGCTAAATGACATAACGGTCAAGAACAAGTATCCTCTTCCCCTAATTGATTCTGCTTTTAGCTCTCTCCAAGAAGCCACCATTTTTACTAAACTTGATCTCCGGAATGCTTATCACCTGGTCCGCATTAAGGAAGGAGATGAGTGGAAGACAGCATTCAACACTCCTCTTGGACATTTTGAGTACCTAGTTATGCCATTTGGTTTAACTAATGCCCCAGCTGTTTTCCAGGCGCTCATTAATGATGTTTTACGTGACATGTTGAATCGCTTTGTTTTTGTATACATTGATGACATTTTGATTTTTTCTCGCTCGTTAGAGGAACATGTCCAGCATGTACGACTGGTACTTCAACGTCTTCTGGAGAACAGACTTTATGTTAAGGCTGAAAAGTGTGGGTTTCATCTACATTCTGTTGGTTTCCTTGGTTTTGTTGTCGAAGAGGGGAGGATTAAAGCAGATCCAGCAAGAGTAAGGGCCGTGGCTGATTGGCCAACTCCCACCAACAGAAAGCAACTCCAGAGTTTTTTGGGATTTGCCAACTTCTATAGGCGCTTTATTAGAGACTATAGTAAAGTGGCTGCACCTCTCAACAAACTTACGTCTATAAAGGTGCCTTTCAACTGGTCTGCTGAAGCAGGGGGAGCTTTTGTCAAGTTAAAGACTCTATTTTGTTCTGCTCCAATCTTGTCTCACCCAGATCCTTCATCACAATTCGTCATTGAAGTGGACGCATCCGACTCTGGCATTGGAGCTGTGCTTTCTCAACGCTCTGTTTCAGACCAAAAGCTACATCCATGTGCTTTCTATTCCCGACGACTGACCCCTGCGGAGAAAAATTATGATGTTGGCAACAGAGAGCTGCTGGCAGTCGTTGTGGCACTTAAGGAGTGGAGGCACTGGCTGGAGGGCTCGGTGCAACCGTTTATGGTATGGACAGATCACAAAAACTTATCTTATCTCCGCTCTGCACGCAGGCTAAACTCTCGCCAGGCTCGATGGGCGCTTTTCCTGGGTCGTTTCAACTTTACTTTGACTTACCGTCCAGGTTCCAGAAATGTCAAGCCAGATGCCTTGTCTCGCCAGTTTGCACCTCCTGTGGATGAACCTCCAGTGGAAACAATCCTGCCTTCTTCTTGTGTGGTTGGGGCAGCCCACTGGGAGGTCGAGAAGACCGTCCAGGAGGCCCTGGTTAACCATCCCTCACCTGATGGGTGTCCTCCAGGTCGCCTGTTTGTGCCTCCTTCAGCCAGATCCGTGGTGCTTCAGTGGGGCCATTCGTCCAAGCTCTCATGTCATCCTGGATTTCATCGCACCCTCTCCTTTGTTCGGGAGCGTTTCTGGTGGCCCACTATATCCGCCGACACTAAACAATATGTTGCTGCTTGCTCTGTCTGTGCCCGCAGTAAATCGTCCCATCGCGCTCCAGCTGGCTTACTCCGCCCACTGCCTATTCCACACCGTCCCTGGTCTCACATCGCGGTGGATTTCGTTACCGGTCTGCCTCCTTCTGACGGTAATACAGTCATTCTGTCCATTGTGGACCGCTTTTCGAAATCTGTACATTTCGTCCCTTTACCCAAGTTACCCTCTGCCTATGAGACTGCAAACTTGCTCGTTCAGCATGTCTTCAAACTGCATGGCATTCCTCAGGATATTGTGTCAGACAGAGGCCCACAGTTCTCCTCCCAGGTGTGGAGAGTTTTTTGTCGTGCTGTTGGTGCAACAGCCAGCTTGTCTTCAGGATATCATCCACAGACGAACGGCCAAACAGAGCGAGCAAATCAGGACCTGGAGGCAGCCCTTCGATGTGTCACCGCTCACAATCCGACTTCCTGGTCTATCCACCTCCCTTGGATTGAATATTCCCACAACTCCATGGTTTCCTCCGCAACCGGTATGTCCCCGTTTATGGCTGCTAATGGCTTTCAACCTCCTCTTTTTCCAAGCCAGGAGAGTCATGTTGCAGTTCCATCCATCCAAGGGCATCTACAGCGAGCTCGGCGGATTTGGCATGAAGTTCGAGCAGCTCTGTCTCGTACCGCTGCAAGGAATCAGAGGCTTGCTGACCGCCACCGCACTCCAGCGCCAGACTACAAGCCTGGTCAAAGAGTATGGCTATCATCTCGTGATCTTCCCCTGCAGGCTGAGTCGAAGAAACTGTCTCCCCGGTTTGTTGGTCCGTACGAGATTGAGAGAGTCATTAATCCTATGGTTGTAAAGCTCAAGTTGCCTCCTTCGTTGAGAGTTCATCCTGCATTCCATGTATCTCTGCTGAAGCCAGTTGCCACGAGTCCTCTCAACCCTCCGGCCGAGCCCCCGCCACCCCCCCGGGTGGTGGACGATTATCCTGCCTTTACGGTTCGGCGGCTGCTGGATGTTCGGAGGCGGGGTCGTGGCTTCCAGTACTTGGTGGACTGGGAGGGTTACGGTCCGGAGGACCGCTCCTGGGTTTCCCGGTCCCTCATCTTGGACCCTGCTCTCCTCCGGGACTTCTATGCTGGGCATCCCACCAAGCCGGGTCGGCCGCCAGGAGGCGTCCCTTGAGGGGGGGGTACTGTTAGGGTTTGTTCTGTTTTCCCTCCCCCTTGTGTTTTTTTTTTTCTTTTTTTTGTTTCTCTGCAGGGCTGAGTGACGGGGGCGTGGCTGAGACCTGCAGCAACGAGGCACACCTGATCCTGGTTGATGAGCCTGATATATAAGCTCTGTTCAGTCCTCTCCATGCTGCCAGAAAATTCCGTCACGCTCGGTACTGTTGGAGCTGTTTTGTTTGAACACTGAGGATTTTTTGATTCTTACCTGTTTCCTCCTGTGCTCAGGATATCTTCTGTGCCTCACTGCCTGCTCCTGCTCCGTCTGCTCCCAGCCAGCCTCCGTCACCTCAGCCACTTCGTTTTTTTGTAAAAATAAATTCTCAAAGCTTTCCTGTCTCCGTCTCCGCTTTGGGGTCCGACTTGAAACCCTAACACTTTCTCTTCTATCTGATCAACTAAATCACTCTGTAGCTTAAGTGCAGCAATTTGATAATTTATTTTTGCACCCTTTTATCTTGCACAAATTCCTTAAGTTCTGTCTGCAAGATGAAGTCCTGGTGACGTGCCAGCATCTCTAACTCCTTCATTCTTTGAATGCTCCTCGTCAATGTTTCTTACCACACTTGCACCATCCATGCTGTCTTTTCCTCGTTCCTCTGTCTTTTTTTTAATCTTCTTTTAAATGTTTCCTCTCTTTGTCCCATTATAAATTCAACTGTTATGCCATTGAACTTTTCAGGGAGCTGACAGATCGCTTCAATTGTAATATTGTAGAGTGACATCTTTTTTTTCTTTCGCTCACTTTCTTTATCAGCCTGCGTCACAACATTCTGCCGACATTTTCCTCACCTTCTTTCCTTTGCATCTCTTTCTTTGCCTCACTCTGTTGCCTTACAAGGTCAGTTTGTTTGTACTTAGGGAGGAGAAGAGGATCTTTACCAGGGAAGTTCTTGGATGACTTTTTTTATTTATTTTTTAATCATTTTATTTATGAAATGCAAGACACAGACATCATTGTATACATAAGTGTACAATCTTTTTATACAGTTTGAACAGGTCGGACAAAAAAAAAAAACTTGATCCAAACAAAACAAAAAAAGCCCGCCCTCACCCCAAACCCCCTGAGCCTCTTAAATAATTACAGTTCAAATATAACTACAAAATAGAAATGATAGAAATATACATATGCATTAAAAATATATATATATATATATATATAAATATTCATGTACATATACATACGTACGTCTGCACAGCACATACACCCCACAATATACACATGTCCACACACATACTTAAATGCACACGTGCAGCTACACATCTAAACACGTGAACCATGCATGTGCACATCCGCATACCTGCCTGAATAGCTGTCATCAGCAGTACAGAATGGATATCCACGGCTGCCCACTCCCCGGTTGTTGATGCGAAACCATTATGCTGGCATATTTTATAATAAATACATTGTGGGGGGTGGTCATCTGCCGCCGGTGGACCAACACAGAGGGAAGTAGTGCTCACATATGACCCCACAGTGGGTGCTTACAAATAGACTTCTGTAGCTGGGAGCCCATCCAAATAGGAGAGCAATGGTCTCCAGTGGGAGTAACATCTAATAGATGAGCCTCTAAGTGAGAACTTGATCTTTTCCAGTTTAAGAAGAGAGAGAATGTCGTGTAACCAAACTTTGACTAATGGTGGTTGGGGAGACTTCCATAACAAGAGGATTTTTCTACGAGCAATAAGGGAAGCAAAGGCTATGACATTGTTTTGAATATTTGTAGTACGAAGGTCATCTGGAGGTTTGCGAAAAATGGCAATATGTGTGGTCCGAATTATATTAATGTTCAAAACAGCTGAAATTGTTTTAAAGAATAGTTGCCAAAATGTGGACAGTTTAGAACATGACCAAAACATATGAGTGAGATTGCATGGGGTTTGTGAACATCTATTGCATTTGGACTCGTTAGAGCAATGAAAGTTTCTCCTTGCTATAATGTAGTTTGTGCAGGACCTTAAACTGTATGAGAGAGAGTCTGGTGCAACTGGATGACGAGTTAACAGCCCTCAAGGCCCCCTCCCAGAAATCCTCAGAGAAATTAAGTTGTAGTTCTGACTCACAGTGTACCTTGATTTTATTAACAATAGATTCATTCATAGGAGAGAGTAATTTATAAAAGAATGAAACATAGCCTTTTGTTAAGGTTTTAGCCTTAAGAACCAAGTCTATTCCACTGGGTGTTGGAGTCTGTGGGAATGATGTAGTGTGAGCTCAAATCTGACTTTCTAGATTATTGGCAAGTTGCAACCTCAACAAAATGTCGGACACCACTGAATTTAAAGCCTGATTAGATCAGATTTATTTACCTCTGAAAAAACTAAATATCGAACTTTAAGGAAGGTTGGATTCCTTTATAAATGTAGCCAGGTGATAATTTAAAAGGTAAACATTTTAGAGTGGTTAAAAATATGTATTTTTGTTATTTAGAAATGCAAACTTCATTAGAATGTTTAAAATGCATCTTTGTATTTCATTTAATTCATGTTAATTTGTGCAACCCTTTAAGTTACTTATTTTGTGCTAAACATGCTAAATAAACAGCAACTTTTCACAACATTTACCAACAAACCACGTTTAAAAAACGTATGTGAAATTATTTTTATGTTACTTTTGACCAGATTTTTTTTTTGTAAAAATATAATGTCAATGTTAAATCTAAATGTTAAATTTGAAATCTAAATCTAAATGATAAATGTAAATCTTAAAGTTCACGTCAATTATTTTGGTACTTCCAGAGATTTTGCCTATTAGCTAATTATTTAGTTTCACCCGTGACATTTAGATTTAACATTTAATAGTTAGATTTAGATTTAACATTTAAATTTAACATAACATATTTTTTACAAGAAATACAATCACACATTTCACAAATTTTGCTGTGAATCTGGTCAAAAGTCTGGAATCACTCAGTTGTTTGAATGTGTGGATGTTTGGATGGTTTAATGTTTTGATGTATGGATGTTTAGTTAGAATAAGGCTCTAGTGTGACATGCACATGCTGTCTGTTCCGCACGCTTCACATTCCCCTGGGGCCGCTTCATTTTGCCCCGTTCAATCATTCGTCCCCTCAGCGAAAGCAGAACAAGGACAGTCGCAGGTGTGTGACAATAAATAACATTTATTACTACAGAGGAATTCATTCCACTTCATCAGAGGAAAGGCCAAGTTTATCTTTACACTGACAGACACTAACAGCGACACAAAGACACCCCAAAGGAAAATTTATTGGAAATAACACTATTCTATTCGCTATAATAAGATTCTGCCTTAGAATTTTGTACATATGTTAAAAATGCACATACATTAGCATCACAAATGTGTGTATAATTTAAAGGAAAAGCGAGCCCCTACAATTTGTGACATTTTTTCTTACATTTAATTAGCCCCAGCAGCAGCATGCTGTGTATTCACATGACTATTATACAAAAGACTCAGTTTCAAGATAAAACTATACACACTGGTTTCATGCAAAGAGGCCATTCACGGTCTAAATCGCTGATGAAAGTGGTCAACTTTGTAAATTAATCTCGCTAAAAACCTCACTTCCTGTAAGTGTATGGAAGAGTCTTTCTATTGGACCCCACCAGCAAACATCTTCTTCCTTCCCTCCATACCAGACATGGCCTCCACGTTCTTACGCCAATCACCCACCTCCATGGTGAGCTCCTGGAGAGTCAGAAACCACATAATTTGGTTAAAAGTTGCAAATTAGAGTGGACAAAAACTGACAGAAAAAGTGGTAAAAAAGGTTCAAAGTGTCATTATTAGCTTAAAGTGGCAGGAATGGGGGAGGGGGTGGTAATTTAATTTTAAAAGTAGGAACAATTAGTTTAAACTGGCAAATGACAAACTGTGAATGTGGTTAAATTGGCAAAACATTAGCATGAAATATAGTGAAAAGAGGATAGAATTGACAATGATGGTTCAACGTATTTAACATTAGGTGGAAAAGTGGTGTAAAGGGTTTATAAGTGCTGAAAATGTCTTCAAAGTGAAAAAATGTGCAGAAAAGGCATTGAAATTTGATGGAGAAGTGTCAGAAATGGTAGTAATGTAGCAAAAATACATTAAAAGAAGTTGTGAAAATAGGTTAAAATATGGCAAGTTTGCTGTAGTTGCAGAAAAAGGGTACAACATAGGCAAAAATTTGCTCAAATTGTTCAGAAAATAGTTCTAGTTTTTTTAAGCCAACCTTCTGGCATCCCCCCCCAATGTCTTGTGACACCAAATGGGGTCCTGACCCCTGAGAACCCCTGGTTTAAAACATGTGTGACAGGTACACAGAGCTTTACCTTCTCTTGTTTGATGTCCTCTTTCTTCACCGACTTCAGGTTGGACCTCAGGTCCATGGACTCTTTGGTTTTGGCTCCAAACAAAGCTTTCATCATCTCATCGGCTGAGACTCTCACCTTCCTCAGTGCCGGCTTCTTAAACTTTCCACCCAGATCTTGGACCTTTAGTTTGAGCTCATTGATCTGCATATGGTGGAAAGAAAAGTTTAAATCCAAACAATGTGTAACGCTGTAGAAGAGGAGAGAGCATACGTCTCTGATGTTCTTGTAGACTTTTGCCTCACAGTCGTACCGTTCTTCATCCACCGCTTCGATCTTACCGTGCATCTGCTTCACCAGGTTCTGAACAAAAATAGGTGAGAACAGACCATCAGTTTCATGATGCTTTTCTATGTTCCATGCCCCACACTGACCTGCAGCTCCTCCATGTCTAAACCACTGATCTGCAGAGGTGGGATCTTCTCTCCCAGGTAACGGACCTTCTCCTCCTCACATGCACTTTTCTCAGCTTCGAGCTCCTCCATGGCACGAGTGAGTAGAAGGATCTAAACAAGTGAACAGTGCATGAAAACACGGGTAATCAGACAATTTTTTAAACTGTTAAATTTTGTAATAAACTATAATAAATGATCTGGATCAATGATCCTGATCATGGTCACATTTTAAAGGCTCAGATGAAAATTCTATCTAGGGTGTAAAAATAAACTGACTTGGCGATATATCGCTATATTTCACAACGCGATTATCGTATATCGATCCCAAAAAATTTCCAAATCAATTTTTTAATCATGTTTTTTTAGAAAAAAAAACATTTAACTGTGCTAACATATTCATAGCACATAAACTCTCTGTCACTATGTGTCAGTGAATGCAGCATCAGACATTGTTAAATTACCTCACTCCTCAATACATTTTAGCTGGAAGTTGATTGCACTTTATTTTCATAAAACATACTGGGCACTTTGATAAACATGTTTTTGATAATGGTGCTTGAATTAGTTATTAGTTAACAAGTTAAATGGTAAATGTACTTGATTTTATATAGCGTTTTATCACCACACTGAAACAGTCTCAAAGCGCTTTACATATCAGCTCATTCACCCAATCACTCTCACATTCACACACCAGTGGGACAGGACTGCCATGCAAGGCGCTAGTCGACCATTGGGAGCAACTTAGGGTTCAGTGTCTTGCCCAAGGACACTTCGACACATAGTCAGGTACTGGGATCGAACCCCCAACCTCTCGATCAGAAGACGACCCTCTACCACCTGAGCCACGGTTGCCCGTAGTTACTTGTCCTCGAAAGTGGAAAAAAAAAAACATTTTGTACTTGAAAAGGTGAAATTTGTAATTATTGATACCGCAATATATTGTGACTTATAATGTATTATTTAAAGTTTAGCTTTGGTTGAAATTTTGCCAAAATCCATTAAGCACTTTTGGCACAATCCTGCTAACAGGCAAACAAACACATAACTAAGTAAACACTAGCAAAAGTATGGTAAATAATGATATCATTAATAATTATAAATATATAATATTATAAAGCTGGGGGTTTACATCCAAATATGTTGACCTGTTTAAAACCTTTACCTTTTAAAAGAGAGAATATTATTTATATATTGAAGGAAAACTGAGAATTATCTACTGTAGCTTTTCTGGTTAGCATCGAGCTCATGACCCTTTGTGGGTCTCGACCCAGTGCTGGTATCCTGGAATGGAATGCAGCATTCTCAATGGTCCAGACAGGCACATGTAGAATGTAGCGATATGTGGATTTATCTATAGGTGACTGTAAAGTACTGTTTTACCTTCAGCGATAGTTTCCGTGAGGCTGAAATCTTGCATTTTGGCTGGAAATAAAACAAAAATAGACACATCAGGTACTTCTCTTATTTTGAAGAGACACCACATGCAAAGTTAGCACCTTCTTCATGGAGCCTTTCCCATTTTGTCACCCTCAACGTCATTTTTTAGCCATTTTGAAATTAAATTAAATTAAATTTAATTTTAATAGTTTTTTTAATTTTATTTAAAAAACATTTTTTTTATTATTATTAACCAAAAAAAGCAAAAACATACTTATGAGGGTAACAATCTGCTTGGTTAAGTTTCTCCTGAATCAAAGTAAAACCCAAATCTTTATCAAGTCATTGTACAAATTTTTATTTGTCAATTAAAATAAATGTATTTTATTTCAGATTATATTTCACCATTCATTGTTTTGTAATAAAAAAAAAATTCCACATGGTGTTGAATAGATCTGCATCATGGTAACTCTTGGCTTTGTGTTTTTCTTTGGGAAAGTAAAGCAAACATTAAAATATCATAAAAATTGAAATACTTCTTTATTAGTTTGCACAACAGGACAGATATGCACGATAAGAAGTACATATACATGTTAATATATCTACCTTTGGCTGTTTGGCTGATGATGAGTTCTGCAAAGGAGGAAACACCACATGGATTTTACAGTTTCACTAACACAAGTACATTAAATAATTACCCAGACAAGTAACAACTTAACTTACATCGCTGTGATGGCCAAACAGAGTTTGATGTAATAAGAAATGATAGAAAAATGGTCAACTCAATGACAATTATGTTGTACAAGTAATAATAACACAGAATAGTACAAATAAACCAGCCAGAATAATCTTTATATCAAACAAACTTACTCATCTGACATGTTTCCTTTTTAATAAGGAAGAGTTTCTCTGGTGAAAAATAAACAATTATCCTTTCATAGGTTGAGTTTAAAGTCAAAAGTGGTGGTTAGCAGTCAGTGGCTTTTATAGTTCACATGTCAACCAAAGATCTTTGACTAAGAGGAGGAGTCACTATGAGAAGTATTCAATCTGTTTTTAGGATGGAGATCATATTCCAATTCACAGGGATGAGTGACAACATTTCTACACAAAATATTTCTATACACAACATAGGTTGCAGGTTGCATGAATTACTTTTATGTGTTTGTGTTCCTTCAATTTGAGATTGGTGTGTGTGTGTGTTATCTATGAAGTAATGTGTGTTTTTGACCTCAAAATGTAAATAAAGTGTCTATTTGTACGGTTGCTGTACGGACAACCCCCGGCGCTATTGGACCGAAGTACACGTACGTGGCATTTTAGGGTTAGGATTAGGTTTGGGATTAGGCTTGGGTTTAGGGTTAGGGTTATAACCCTATATCACAACAATTTTTAGGGTTAGGGCTAGGGTAAGTTTATTTTTAGTCACGCGACCTAAACTGACCAATGACTGATCTATCATGTGACCTAAACTGGCCAAATAGGGGCACTGCGTACGAATAGACTGTTGGTATATTGATACGGCACCGTATGGATAGTCACTGCCAAATGTAAGCTTTACCCATCTTCTTCTGTTTGGTGCTATAGAATAGAGACACAGTGAGATGTCATCTTTGTTACTATAGCTACGCGTACATCTGGTCTAGTAACAGCAACGAACACTGTCAGAAATGATGGAGCTGTCATCACAGGAGATGATCACAAAGAACCACCTGTTGTCTTTGAATATTATTGCCTCCCTGTTTACGAAAATAAAACACAAGGTTTTCCTGTTAGCACAGACTGCAGACTTGGTCAACTCTGTACTGTTCCATTTGGGTTGAAAACACAGATGTGATGTAAACATCTGACTGTAGTTTCCTCATTTTAACAACATATTGCTCACATTGCTCCATTACGTTACATTTCATAAACAGTCTAATGGGCAAATGACAATCTGGGGGCCACACGTGGTCCTTGGCCAAATTTTGTGCGGCCTCCAAAGTAGTAAATGCACAGCATTACATAAAATTACAGAAGATACAAAAGATGACAGCAAAAACACACAAAAGGACCACAAAAACATATAAATGACAATAAAAAAATGTTCTTGTACTTTTGTGTTATTGGAGTCAGTTTTGTGTATTTTTATGTATACAGTATTTTTTATTAAAAATATACACAACTGACTTCGATAACACTAAAAGACAACGAAAACAGCCTTAATAAGGGAACAATATACAAAATGACTATAAGAATACACATAACTGACTCCATTAACACAAAATTACAACACAAATACACAAAATGACCACAAAAACACACAAAATCAGAGAGAAATATACAAAATGACAACAAACACACAAAATGAAAGAAAAATGTACAAAATGAAATCAAAATTACACAAAACTGACTCCAAAAACACCAAATTCATACAGAAATACACAAAATGACAACAAAAACACACAAAACAACATTAAAAAAAAGCATACAAAATAAGAGAAAATGTACAAAACTACAACAAAAACATGCTCAGTTTGTTCATTATTCTGATGCTAACATAAAAGTTGATCATATGATACTCAGATCAAATACAATAACATTTTTGTGGCCGGGCTGTGATAAAAGTTGCCCGTCCCTGGTCTCAGCAACAGTAAAGGTGTATTTGGTGTGTGAGAAAAAGACGTGCTCAACAGCAGGCTGCTTGTTGCTTGTTGCTATATTCACTGCTATGTCTGCAATCCACACAATGTGCACGCACTCAGTCAAAGATGTTATTAAAACACGTGCTCAGATCAACCTCAGGGGGTCTGGCAATTCAGGGAAATAATTTTTCAGAGCAAAACAGAAGCTCCTCTTTGTGGTGGGACTATAAGATATATATATATATATATATATATATATATATATATATATATATACAGAGAGAGAGAGAGAGAGAGAGAGAGAGAGAGAGAGAGAGAGAGAGAGAGATATCTTTCAGGAGGAAAATTCATGTTTGTATCAGATTTAGGCAGGTTGGGAGCCACCAATTATCACAAGTTAAAGTTTCCTTTAGAAACATGTGTAACCATGCAGTAGATCCTCTCTGTATTTCTTCAGTTTAGTTCACCCATCATGTGACTAAAGACTCCCAGACACAATAACAGAGCAAGAAGTCAAAGGAAAGGACTGGTCTTTGATGTGAGGTGACATGTGGACCATAAAACTAGTATTTCTGATGTTTTTTTTTACAAGGTGCTCACAGATTTATGAGTAAAACCAGGCAATGGTTGTTTGCGCTTTCAACACTTCAGAGAGGACTGATTTACGAGGACCATTTCTGTTGCTCCAACTCTTGATTGATCAAAACAAAATCCTGAAAGACTTTCCACAAGTCTTTGGTCCTGGTTTATTTATGAAGGTTGAGTTAGTCTTGACTCCTGCTGTTTTTAAGGTGAAAGTGATATTGCCTTTAATGAGTCATAGCCTGAAAAAAAATGTACATTTGTGAATTGAAAATGATGCCTATACATTAATAAATAGATGAATATCAGATCTTCAAAGGAAGGGAGAATGGTGCTCCCCTGAGAGGAGGTCACACGTACGAGTTCAGGGATGGCAAAGCTATTTATCTTCAGGAAGACACAACAAAAATAACCATGTATTTATCTTCCTCATCTGAACGCAAGTGACAAGTGACGAGTTGTGTGATTTAGTTCAGCTCCGTTTAGGAAAAAGGTCAATATTGACATAGCATCAAGTTTCTGCCTGCAATGTTTCAAAAAAGGTAAATAAGTAAATACAAATTTATTGCAAAGTATTTCAGGGCTGAGAAAGCCACATAAATATGTCTCAATAATAGAAAAAAGTTTTTTAAAAAGAAAAATATTGAATCGAAGAAAAATACAAAAAAGTATGGAAGCCCGTTTCCGCCACTAAAAAAAGTAAAAACTCACCAAGGAAAGTCATAATAATGAGTTAGAAAGTCATAATTATGAGAAATAAAGTCATAATTATGAGATAGAAAGTCATAATTATGAGAAAGAAAGTCATAATTATGAGAATTATGAACATGTTTGGTACATCCATCTGTACGCATGGCACTGACCAGAAATATCCATTTGTTGTTCAATAAATCGTGCTCTACTTCAGCCACATCAGTTTTATCCTTTCGACACCAGAGCCTCTTTTTGCTTAGTATCTTTTCAAGGTTGCATTTACTCAGCAGATTTCTATGTGAATTTGCAAGCAAACAAAGTATTCCATCATTTGTAAAGCCTAAAGTCTAAAGTAGTCTTCAATAGTCTTATCAGCCATCTCTCAGTGTCAGCTACTCACCACATGAACAAGCTGCTGTAAATGTGTTTAAGTATCTCATAAATATGACTTTACAAACTCATAATTATGACTTTCTATCTCATAATTATGACTTTACTAACTCATAATTCTGGCTTTCTTTCTCATAATTGACTTTCTTTCTCATAATTATGACTTTCTATCTCATAATTATGACTTTCTTTCTCATAATTATGACTTTCTATCTCATAATTATGACTTTCTTTCTCATAGTTATGACTTTGTTTCCCATAATTATGACTTTCCTTGGTAATTTTTTTTTTTTTTTTTGACGAAATGGGCTTCAATAAAAAAGAGAAAGCAAACAAAAATAAAAATAAAAACAGAAATAGAGAAAATAAAAATAGACAAAAGTAAAGCAAAATAAAATAAAATGACTCATAATATACAGAACCACTACAAAAAATATGCAGAATGACAGAAAAATACACAAACAATAACAAAAACAGATTATGAGAGAAAATTACACAAAATGACACAGAAAACACACAACATAACAAAAAATGTGAGAAAAATATACTAAATGATAACAGAAATACACAAACACATTAATCAACTACAAAAGTACACAAAAACACACAAAATGAGACAAGAATACACAAAATGATAACAGAAATACACAAAGCATTTAAAAAACACACAAACAACAAAAATACACACAATAAGAAAAAACTGTGCAATACATTATAACACATTTTATGTTCTATAATAGACTAGTACATTTCAACTACAAAGATCTTATTGGAGTTGAAACGGGGCATAAATGGCAGTAAATAAAAATAAAATAAAATAGAATAGAATAAAAAAATGTCAGAGATTAAAGTACATTTCCTGAAAAAAGTTGTCTGACTAAATGAAACCTTAATATAAAATACAATTGAATTGATTATTTAATGTGCTTTCAGAAGAGAAACTGTTTTTGTTGATAATTTCCCTAAGGTTCTACTGAATGATGAACTTTCCGTGGTGTCCCTGAAGGCAGCACCACTTGAAGTCATTGATCTTCCGCTGTTTGCTGCCGTTTACCTGCTTAATGCGTTCTCACTGCTGACATGTGTACAGACTAATCACCATACTGTGATCATATCTGTCTGTGACTAGGGTCGGTGTTAGGGTGTTTTTTGGGTGAACTAGTCCAAACACGTCCCTGAACCGAACGGGAAGCAGCGCTCCGTGTTATGAGAGAAACGCGGAGGTCAGTCGGACGGACGGACGTAGTCAGCTGCTGTGATGTCCGGGTGAAATGAGCCTGTGTGCTCGCTGTGTAGTGCCGGTAAGGACGTGCTTCCTTCCCCTGGGATGTCAGGCTGCTTGTAGACACACGTAGGTCGTGGTTTAATGTCAAACATGGCCGATGGTGTCGGTGGAGCTAAAGAGATTTGGACCGCAGTGCGGCTAAGTGGCTTTCCGTGTTAGCTTCAGGCTCGTCTGTGTTGGTCTGTGTTTGTCTGTAGCTCCAAGGCTGTCGGTGTTATTTATGGTCACACTGTTGTTGGGCTGTTTGAAGGGAAGCTAGCTGGAGTTAGCGTGTTTGCTAATGAGCTGTAATGGAGCTGTCAACAGCACATGACCACTTCAGGGACTGCAGTGCTGCATTCACAGACACTTTCTTAAACATACTGCATGTTCACACAGGTTGAAGCCAAACTTAACCATGCCAGGGAAGCTGAAGGCCAAAATAGTGGCAGGACGCCACTTGCCTGTGATGGACAGAGCCAGTGATCTGACTGATGCCTTTGTAGAGGTAAGTATTGATCCTCATCGATGTTTATCATCTACAATGACTTTGATCCTCTACAGACCTGAAGTAGGGCTGGGACGATGTGCTTCTGTCTCGATTTGACTTTAACCACGAAACTTATTTTTAGTATTGCGATTCGCTAGGGACTATCATAACGATATTAATGTTCTTACTTTGCTTGTTCAAGAGTAAAAGTGGAATCAAACACAAGGCTCAAACATACTCGGGCAGAACATACACATTTAAGTGCAGAGCTTAGGTTTTACGACCACTCGGACTCCGCCCCGTGTACCTGGTGTCACAGGCAGATGCCGCCGGAAATAATTACGCACCGGTGCGCTCGAGTATCAAGCTCAGAGTGCGGACAGTCCGCACATTGTTTGCCGAGTATGTTTGGGTCTTCAGGGCCACTTTTCCATTATTGTGGAAAACAGATGGAAAAAATGCTATTCATGTTCTGCAATGGAGAAACTTTCTGACCCGTTTAATATTTTCTTTCTTTCTCTTCATTTAAAATCAGGCCCTAACGTGACACAGAAATGCCTCACATACGCGTTTTGTGAACGATTTCATGCATTACGCGCTGGGCGATATTGACCACAATTTATATTTATATACAATATAAATGTTGATCTTTCTAACTCTAAAGTCTCACCAGACAGAAAGACAATTGTGTTAAATTTGCCAACGTAAAATGTCACACAGGCACATATTGTTAACAAACACCTGCACAGTCTGTGCCACATTAGTCTTTTTCTCCTCTAAGGGACAGCACGTGTGAGTGAGTTCTTCTTTAGGTGAAGATTTGGGTTAGAATGCACTCACTGATCATATAATTGAGCTTTCATGCTGTTCTAAGAAGTCATGAAAGCAAACACTCCTAAAACAAGTATTTTAATAATAAATAAGCTATAAAATAAAAATATACCAATATAGGTGATATTGTATTTTTCTATATCACCAAAATAAAAATTTCAGTATATCTTGATATATTGCCCAGGTCCTATAGCAGTGGTTCTCAAACTATTTTTGGGCATTTCCCACTTTAAAAGAATGTGAACATTCCCCCACCTGCGGCTGCGCCCATTGCCCCCAAAACAATCCTGACAAATAACACATTTTCATGTCAAATACAGGAAATAACGAAACAATCTGCGCCAAAAGCTTAAGAAAATGGAAAAGTAAATACATTTTTTTTTAAGTCAGCTAATGAAAGTTTGTTTATTGTTCGGCTCCATTTCACATGCTGACATAAATCGTTATTTTTTCACTTTTTTGGTTCTTCGTTACATTTTGTTCCTGGTCCATATAATGTAGTCTAATAATTTAATGCTCTTTTAATTTCTGCTATATTTTTAGGTTCTCATTATTACTTTCGTTATGTGTAGGCATTTGTTTTGTGTTAATGATCTTTATTGTCAATGAAGAAGAGTGGCATGAAATTGAAAATGTCCTCGTGTTTGGCACGCCCCACCTGTCATGTTTCCATTCCCTATCAGGGGGTGCACTACGCACTTTGAAAAACACTGATTTAAAGGGGACATATCATGCTAAATCCACTTTTTTAGCCCTTAAATGCATTTTGTTGTATATTTATAGTGCTTAGAAGTACAGAAAAAATCAAATTAGTCTCTTCAGGTGCTCCGTTGATATCTTTATATTCTGTTTTGCTCATATTTTTCAATCTGTTTCGATTTTTCTATTCTCTATTACGTTTTTTGAACTATTACATCACAGTATTTGCAGCGGAACTGCCAAATTAGCACATCAACTCCAGGTCCAACACTTCGAGCAATCCACCATTTTTATTTCTCGCTTTTATTTTGTAGTCCAAGCTCAAGGATGCCGAAGTTACGAGAGGATAAGTCAAAATGTTCGGTTGTTGGATGTAGTAACCCACACGCTTCATTACACCGTTTCCCAGCATCAGAACCTTTTCAAAGTGCCTGGTTGAGTTTTATTTTTTATGGAAATGTACCCACATCTGTGGATAAGGTCATTTTTGTGTGCGCAAATCACTTCAAGGATGACTGCTTCTGCAACCTCCACCAGTATAAAGAAGGATTTGCCGAAAGACTTTGTCTGATTGAGGGTTCAATTCCTTCGATCTTTGGAGACGACGAACACAGCACTTCGGTAAGCTGTAAATAACGCTAAAAAGTGTGATGATAAGACGTCCCTGTCATTGTTTTGTTAGCATTAGCAGTTGCACCGTCTTCAGACTTCATATGTTAGCGCTGTGTGCTCGTTTTAGATCCTTGATGATATGGCCTACGTGATTTAATTTAAGTCTAAAGTTTTCATTAGTCATTTCATTTTGCCGTTTTTGTCTTTGAAAAGACTGTATTAAAATGCATTTCGTGACGTTAGCTTGGCGCTAGCGTTAGCTCGGTGCTTGTGTTAGCTCACTTGTTAGGGTTCTGCAGGTTCATCATCTTCATTTTCATCTCGCTCCGCTGGGTCCGACTCTGGCTCGAACATGTAAGGCTGGATGGACAAGTCTTCTGTTGTTGACATTTTTCAAATAACCTCTGAATAAAAAGTTTA
The DNA here is from genome assembly GCF_900634775.1 of Gouania willdenowi. Classification (NCBI taxonomy): domain Eukaryota; kingdom Metazoa; phylum Chordata; class Actinopteri; order Blenniiformes; family Gobiesocidae; genus Gouania; species Gouania willdenowi. The sequence continues at coordinate 40,299,878 of NC_041049.1, forward strand.
TGCGCCGCTACATAGCCGTATCTCTTCTATCAAACTACAAAAATGGCCGAACAGGGTGGAGTTGAACCGAGTGTCACCTGAAGAGGGGCCGGGGTATGGAGTGTCTCATTTGCATTTAAAGAGACCGCACCAAAACGAGTTACTCTCAGAAGCACATCAGAAAAGGGGCCTGTGGAGCTATAATAATGAGGAATTCAGACCCAAGCATTGCAGTTCCGCTTTATATAGACCACAACTGTATGATTTATATGTAAAAAGGAAGGATTTAAAACCATGATATGTCCCCTTTAAAAACTATTTCTCATGTGTCAAATTATGATTCATGCATCTAAAAGATATCATTTATGTATTTTCTAGGTCAAGTTTGGGAACACAACCTTCAAAACAGACGTTTATCCCAAGTCTCTGAATCCACAGTGGAACTCGGAGTGGTTCAAGTTTGAGGTACGACACCCACAGTGTTGTGTTTTTTATTTACATCCCATAATGTAAAAATAACATGGGTTACCATTTTTTATTGGTGTGGACGCAGGTGGATGACGAGCACCTGCAGGATGAGCCATTGCAGATCACAGTGTTGGACCATGACACCTACAGTGCTAATGATGCCATTGGAAAAGTTTACATTGACATCGACCCTCTGCTGTACAGCGAGGCTGCGTCTGTCATCTCCGGCTGGTTTCCAATTTATGACACCATCCACGGTACCAGCAGATAGATTATTATTATGTATATATGACAAATATCTTTGTCTGTTTCTGACTGTGCTTTCTTTTCTGATTAGGTATTCGAGGGGAGATTAATGTCCTCGTCAAAGTGGAATTATTCAATGATTTGAATCGCTTCAGACAATCGTCATGTGGTGTCAAGTTTTTCTGCAGTACGTCTGAACTCACAAATGTTGCATAAATCTTTCAAATGTACTTATAAGAAGATCTGTTCTTAACAAAACACATTATTAAGCACCATATTCATTTAATGGCCTTTTAAAAATGGGACTACTTTACAGTTTTAGAGCTTGTGTTTCTCCATCTTGAAATCATGTGATTGATGATGTCACACGGTCCCACTGCCTGTAAACATCCCATTGTTTTCTATTGGAGTGAAGCATTCAGCCTGTTTTTTAAATAATTTAGCAGCCTTTTCAGTCAAAATGACAAGTTGTGCAGCTTTTGGTTCTTGGTTGCTCTAAAAAAACCCAGGAAATGTTAAAGATGCCCATATAACCCACCCTCTTTTCTTTACCAAAAGAGAATAAAAACAGTTGTGACCTGAAAAAAATCTGTGACCTTAAGACAGTGTCTTAAACTGTCCGTGATAAGCTCGCTAACCTTACCCACCAGAGCCTGTCAGTACATTGTTTAAGGGAGAGTAAAGGCTCCTTAAGAGAGCTCTTCCTCTCTGCTTCATTGTCTACTGTCAGGGTCTTGCCAGTGCTGTTGCGCGTAGAGACCCTGAACGTTGCAATTTTGCTCCCCTACGGAGCGATGGCGCCCCCGACGCTCCGTTTTCAGCAACTGAGGGGGGGGATTTCCTGTTGTTTTTTTCCTTTTTTTAATTGGTACCTTAGTAGTAATTGTTGCACACTTAAACATTAAAGGCACTTCCAGGTGTGCACTGGTTGTTTTAACCCTTTTTTAATTTGCATAACCGAGAAACACGCATCAGCAGCAACATCTATTTAATACATGACAATTTGCTCAGATGCTCCTGAGGACCCCTGTCGCCACTTAGCTGACCCCCAATGTTGCCTGTGTTACGGCAAATTTGTGGTTGACCTCATTTGGAGACATGATTTATTGCTCTGGTTGAGTGATGGAGTCCAGGCGATGCATTGATGATTTTATAAAAAAGGTTTATTATAAAACTAAGTAAAAAAGGAGTACAAAGATGGACAAAAATTGGTGACCGCCCTGGCCAGGCGATCCGATGAAAGAGACCCGCTCTGTTTAACAGTTTCACAGCTTAAGCTTTTATACAGATAACATAAGAAGTTCCACCCTGAGGTAAGGAGAAGGGGGGAGTCAGATGCCCAGCAGTGGAAACATTTGAGGATGATGAAGACGTGTATATTATGAGGAAGATTGGGCGCCACTCTTATCTGTCCTTGATAGTGTGTGCGTTCGTGTATATCTGCATGTGAGTTTGAGTTTTGGCAGAGACTCTGTGTTGCACTGAGTACAATACGATCTGTACAGTTTAATCTAACATGATTCAGCTGTTCAAAAGTGCAAAGAGTAATGGAGTCATCATGTATTAAAACATGACAAATTGTACACATGAACACACATTTGACGATATGATGATGAATATAAAAATTGCCATAACACCTGTAAGCATCCTTGTCTTGGTAACTATGATCACCGTCCAATATAAACAGTGTGCTTTAACCGGACATAGCAAGTAGCGACACATGAAGTTGCTTGTCATGTTTCTGACTCAAAACGGATCATTCTACATGCGGCTTCATTCTGGTCGGACAGGTTTGGGCCGGGTCTTCTTTTTTCTGCCTGACTAAAGCGTGTGTGTTTGCACCCATTCGTCCACGTGTTTGTTCCAGTAATACTGCAGGCCCCACATAATACTTAATTTAAATTTGAAAAGAGCCTCTTGAAATCAGTCTTTTTAATGAGATGGTATTTCTTGCCTATATTGAGTTTGAGTATTTATTAGTGGAGGACCTATACCAAGCATGACTAACTCTCGAACTATATTCATCATCACCTTCACCAATTCAACAAATAACTTTTAGCTTTAAAGTAAAGCTAAAAAAATATATTTACTGTTTATATATATATAAGTAAAGCTATATATATATATATATATAGCTTTACTTCACTAAATTTGACCTTCACAGTGTTATACATTTCCCCCATGCTGTGAAAAGTTCCTAGTGAGAACGCTGCGTATGAAACTGCAGAGATGGAACAGTCGCTCCCTGCAGTCACAGTTTTTGTTTTTATCCTCTTTGGGTAAACAAGAGGTTTACATCGGCATTTTTTAACTTTTCTTGGATTTTTAAAGCTGGTAATGATCTAAAAATCAGGCTGAATGCTTCACTCCAATAGAAAACAATGGGATTTACAGGCAGTGGGGCCGTGTGACATCATCAATCACATGATTTCAAGATGGAAGAACACAGGCTCTAAAACTGTAAAGTAGTCCCATTTTTAAAATGAAATTAAATGAATATGGGGCATAATGAGTTTTGTTAGACAGATCTTCTAATGAGTACATTTCAAAGATTTTTAGGCCAAACTTGTAAAAAGAGTGGAAGATCGCTTTAAGTTTAAAGTATGCATGACACTTCCCTCACTCCCAGCTGGTCTGGCTCACCCACTTGGTGCACCACACACACATAACCAACCCTTGGGGGGCTGGATTGTGGGGCTAGAGGTGGAGGGGGCTATTCAGTAGTGGCACCGGGGCGGCACTCTCACCTCAGGTTGACCTACTAATCCCTCCAATTTTAATCACACCTCAACACACCACTCTCCGAGCTATCGCACCACATACACATATATGCACATAGGTTGGATGGGGAGCACCGCTCCCCTCCATCCACCTTCTTTTAATAACACTTCATACATTCACTAAACACACACATTCACTCAGGGGATTGGGAAGTGCCTCTCCATTGGGGAATAAAGAGGCACCATAACAGGGTGGTGGATAGTTGAACACATCTGGCCCCGTCGGGTGGGAGCCCGGCCCCTCTGTTGATGGCTGGGCCACCGTGTAGAGTACAAATACATCAGGGTGGTGGGCGGCGGGTCTCTGGGGGCGTGGGGGTCTCCGGGCAGTGTCGGCCTGGCGGGACGTGGGGGTGCCTCTTCCCTTCGGGGGTGGCTTTGTGCTTGTCTCGTCTCCTGGTTGCCTTGGGGGCACTCCCCATGGTGTGCAGGTCCGGGGTGGCCTGTGCCGCGGTTGGGGCGGGATTGCTTGGTGCTCTGGGATGATGCTGTTTGCTGGGGGGAGGCTCTAGCTGTTCCGATGGTTGAGGTCGGTATCGGCCGCTTGGGTGGGTGGTGAGGGCCGCACCCTAGCATGCCTGCGGGTGCGGCGCTGGGTGGCCCCTGCTTGGGCGGTGCCCTGTGAGGCCAGGCTCTGCCGCCTCGGGGCTGTGCGCGCCGCATGCAGGTGTGGCGGTCTGACTGGCCCCTTTGGGGGGGGTCCCCTTGCCGGCCCCTTGACGGCTATGGACATGGTCGTCGTCCCTGGGCGGGCTGCTTCTGTTCCGGGTCCATCTGGCCTGGGGTCCGGTCCCTGCTGCTCTGGGCCTGCCGGCGGACACCCGCTGGCTGCCCATTCAGCGCGACTCTGGCCGTCTGCTGGGCGTGTGCCTTGGCTCCTCTGCTGGGGTCTCAGGCGGGGGAGCTCTCTGGGCCCTCCCGTTGGGGGGTTGCGTGGGGGGTGTAATGTTGGCGAGGGGCATTGGGGTTGGGGGTTGGGGCTTTCTCAGATGTGTATGTGGGGGGCGGTGGCTGCTTTTCGGCCTGGGATCTCTGGGGCATCTGGGGGGCTGCTCGGCCGTGGGGCTCCTTGGCCCCCACTCTTTCTGCTGGCCTGGCTGCATCTGCAGGCCCGGGGCGGCGCCTGGGTTTGCAGTAGCAGTTTTTGCACATAAACTGGTCTACGATGCACTGGCATGCCTTGGGATGTGGGATAAAACTCGTACTGGGCTTTAAAAAAAAAAAGTTTAAAGTATGCATTGCATTAGGTACAATGTTATTAATCAGCACAGTTGGAGTTTCCTCTGAATTAGTAACTGCAGTAAATCTACTGTTAGTAGTGTTAGTCATAAAATCAAACACTTTTTAACACTTTTATTTTTTATTCGTTGAAAATTTGCACAACAGCCACATCCATTCCACGGTGCTACAGGGCAGCGATGGTCCACGGGTTCGTGGAAGAACTAGTGGTCAACGAAGATCCGGAATATCAATGGATCGACCGTATCCGAACTCCCCGGGCCTCCAACGAAGCACGACAGAGGCTCATTTCTCTCATGTCTGGTAAGCAAATTCTCCTTTTTTCATCCAAAAAAAGTGTTTTTGTCCTCCTCGCAGCTTCTTTTGTTACAACGCCCGGATGTTTGATTCCAGGTGAGCTACAGAGAAAGATCGGACTCAAAGTTCAAGAAATGGGGGGTAATGCAGTCGTGGGCTACCTGCAGTGTTTTGACCTGGAAGGAGAGTCGGGTCTGGTGGTCCGCGCCATCGGCACGGCGTGCACTCTGGACAAACTTAGCTCCGGTAGCGCCCCCAGCACTGCCACGCACGTGCATCCAAACACAGCTCCGTCATCCAACGCCTGCAATTCTCCCTCCAAAGATGGAAAAGAGTGAGTACGTTATCGTTGAGTGAAGCATGCACAGGAAGACATGTGACGATGAGGAAATGTGATCAAACCTGTGTGTGTGTGTGTGTGTGTGTGTGTGTGTGTGTGTGTGTGTGTGTGTGTGTGTGTGTGTGTGTGTGTGTGTGTGTGTGTGTGTGTGTGTGTGTGTGTGTGTGTGTGTGTGTGTGTGTGTGTGCGCGAGCATGTGGGGGAGAAGTTTGTTTACAGTCCACCACTTTCTCGTTGTGTGTCTCACTACTTATATTTGTAGTTTGTGTCTTGTGAAATGCATTATTAATGTAACATAACATGTCCTGAGACACACCCTGAGTAGTACACACACACACACAGCCATCTTCAAATGGCCCCTCCCTTCCCCCTGCCCAGCCTGTCTCTTCATGTCCCAGTACTGCATCCTTTACTGAGTATCAAGCACCCATTGTAAGCCTTCAACTGTGTGTTTTAGGACTTTTATCAGTTGCTGCAGGCATAACTGGATGTGACTGTAAACGTCTTTATTTGGAATAATGTGTCATTGTATGTATGAGACTCTGACAGGGATTTAAACAGGTTGAATTAATTAGTTTAATTTTAAAAATAAGAAGTTGATATTTATGAATATATTATTGTTGTCAGTTTTATTAAATGTAACGCTTTCTAATGCATACTTGCATTAGATAGTGTTGCAAATTAGATGGCGGCCCTCCATCTAATTTGGTGCAGCCCCCAAAAGTATATGCACAAAATGAAAGTAAAACAAAACGCAGTAGCAAAAATACCCAAAATGACTAAATAAATTCATAAAAGGACAGAAAATTTACAGAAAATACACAAGAGGACAACAAATACACTAAAATACACAAAAAAGACTCCAAAAAACTAAGCAAAGAAAAATGCACAAAATGGCAAAAAAAATATACAAAATTTACAGGAATATACAAAGAAATTACAAAAAAAATACGGAATGAAAGAAAAATGCACAAAAAAACTAAATACACAACATTTACAGGAAAATACACAAAATTTACAGAAAAATGCACTAAATTTACAGGAAATACGCAAAATGACTCAAAAAATATATAAAAAATTTAAGGAAAATCCACGAAAAACAGAAAATGTACAGCACAATACTCAAAATAACTACAAAAATATACCAAATTAAAGTAAAATGCCCAAAACCACAGAAAGTAGACAGAATTTTCAGGAAAATATACCCATGTCTGATGTAATGGCATCGTAAACATTTTATTTATTTGTTTGCCAAATATTTTTTTTAACTACTGTTAATTTTTGTCCATTTTCTGAGTTCTTAAATTATTTGAGGCAAATGCATGAAAAGAAGAGTTTCATTTGAAATGGTAGATTGTGTGTAAAAGGGGAAATAGAGAAACAAACCACAGTCGGTGGTTTAATAACTGCACATTGATGCTGTGATAAATATTGAATCACAAAAAATGTCCTTCAATAAGGATGACGTCCACTGAACTGATTTGGCTTAAAAGCAGACAAAATGAATGATAGTGTAATAATAATAATGGGTTAAAACAGTCAGAGTTTTCCAAATGAGTGGTTTTGTCAGATTTTGCATGTAAAAAAACAAAGATTTTACATTTCACAGTAGTTTCCAGAGTATTTTTTTCATCTTTTTCTGTGTAGAAATCTGTGAAATATATGTATTTTCTGACTCGTGGCTTTCTTTAAATGCCTTTTTGGGCTTGTGTTAACCTTTGATTACATCCCTGTCTTTGTATGTGACACACTGAGTACTTGAACTTGAAATAATGTAAAGAAGCAGTGCAAGAAGAGGGAATGCAAATAATCTGTGTTTCTGCTACTTTTCTTTGTGTGTCTCGTACAGCGATGTTGTCTCGTGTCGGTTCTGCTGTGCTTTTCTTACCTTATACTTTGTGCCTACATTCAGATTGAGACTTTGCTCACCGCTTTGTGTCCAATGGGTTCCTGCGTCCTCTCTCTCTTTGTTTCTCTCTGTCTGCGACCGGCCCCCCCAGGTCTCCCCTTGCCCACGGATGCCGGTCCACCCACAACAGCCCAGTGCATTCAGCCTGCAGCTCCCAGAAGCTTTCCCAGAACTTCTCTGTTTCTGTTCCTACTCTCATCTTCACTGGTATGCAGAAACAGGGCAGGAAATACGTTATGAAAAAATATAAAGATTGTAGAACTTAAATGGGAAAGTAAAGGCAGGCATACACTGTGCGATCTTTTGGGATCAGGACGAGTCTCAGCTAAATTGCATGTCGTGCATCGTGTAGTATACATGGGGTCACGAGAAGCGATTGACACCTCACGACCAGCTCCCGATCAGCAATCATATGGTCATTAGGAAATCAAACGTGTGAAATCCAGTCACTCCTCGTGAGGGTATCTCACAGTTGAAGCAGTGCCACGGACCGGCTTAACCTAAATTCTCACACTGCGCATGCGCGAACACCGTAGAACCGCTGTAAAATTGACACTGTACTGCCTACATCTGTCCAGTCAGCTCCTGGTCCATCACATCACATTACCGTCTTTTCTTTTTAAAGCTCTTTTTGCTGAGATTTGCGAGTGTTTCTCCACTTTTGGGTTCTTCTTCTTCTTCTTCTTCTTCTTCTTCTTCTTCTTCTTCTTCTTCTTCTTCTTCTTCTTCTTCCTCTTCCTCTTCCTCTTCCTCTTCCTCTTCCTCTTCCTCTTCCTCTTCCTCTTCCTCTTCCTCTTCCTTCTCCTCCATCTCCTCCTTCTTCTTCTTCTTCTTCTTCTTTTCTTCTTTTCTTCTTTTCTTTTTTTCTTTTTTTTTCTTTCTTTCCTTTCTTCTTCTCCTCATTTGTACGTTGCGTTTCCGGAAATAAGACCCCAACGTGTCGTGTATGAACATACAGTGTGAGCAGTCAGATCGTGTCAGAGTGTCTGTCCATATAGTGTGAGAACATGAATCGTGAGCTGCGCACATTCGGTCTCTGCACATGAATTGCACAGTTTGAGCTGGAGCTGAGTACAATGATTCAAAAAATTGCACAGTGTATCCCAGCCTTAAGGCGTGACGTGATCAACTGGTATCACCAAGATAAATAATATTGCACATTGATATTATAATCTAGTTTTTAAAGCTGCTGCAAATGATAAATCTAAGATAATTTGGTCGAGAAAAAAGATGTAAAAGGTTGAAATTGCCACTTAGAAGTTTGCAAATGATCTTGGATTATTTACTGTCTTTATTTGATTAATAAAAATGATTGTCTCTAGAAGCTTCAGATTAAACTTAATCGCATAAATCTACAGTTTTTGCTTTTCCTGGAAAGGCCTGTGCTCTCGCGTTAGTGAGCGATGATGCAAGATTATTAGGGGAATGTTCAATGCTTCAGACACGCCCCTTAATAGAGTCTTCCACTGTTTGTACCAAGTTTATCCTAAAATCTTTTGAATGTACTGTATGTAGAATGTAGATCTATGTCTAACAAAACACATTATGCACCATATTTATTTAATTGCCTTTTATAAATGGGACTACTTTACAGTTTTTAGAGCCTGTGTTCCTCCATCTTGGAATCAGGTGATTGATGATGTCACACGGCCCCACTTCCTGTAAACATCCCATTGTTTTCTATTGGAGTGAAGCATTCAGCCGGATTTTTAGATCATTTAGCAGCTTTTACAGACAAAATGACAACTTGTGCTGCTTTTAGTTAAAAAAACAGGAAAAATTAAAGATGTCTAAACAAACATTGTTGTAGACAATAAATGAATTTGGTGCATAATAATGTGTTTTGTTAGACATAGATCTTAAAATATGTACATTTCAAAGATTTTAGGCCAAACTTGTAAAAACAGTGGAGTATCCCTTTAATACGATGAGTTTAGGCTGTTTCAAACTTAGATGATGAGCCCTAAATGGGGCTCATCATCCCTAAATGGGGCTCATCATCTAAGGGGCTCATCATGAGGTTAATGGTCACATCTTGTTTCAAAGAGCAGGTTTAAATAAGTCTCAGAGGGATGTACGCGTCTTTCAGTCAGTGTGAATGTTATCTCCATTTATGCTCTGAACATAAACACAAATAGATCTTTAACCCAAAACTTAAGGTGCTTTCAAACTGAATGCGACTTTAGTGACTGAAGCAGCGCAATTACATTTTCAAAATTTTAACTTTTTAAGCGACTTAAAGTGACAAATCCCTCGTCCTTCACTGTCTGTAGAGCGGAGGCTGCAGCCCCTCCCTGCTCCCTCCTGCTTAAGTGCAGATGGCTGCTGCAGAGGCTGTACGGCTTCCTCAATTTATCGGGGCAAAATTAAAGCGGTTTACTTCTGGAAAACCACAGTAACTACTGATTATAACATATTCTGAGTGAACTCATCCTTTAATATCTCCGTAAGTTGATCATTTAAACCGTAAAAGCGGAGCAAGAAGGAAAATAAGTGATCACCCCTCTCTCTCTTTCTCTCTACCCTGTCACCGGCTCAACACACACACACACCCACACATTCACACACACATTGTTCCCTGGTGATCACGTCACTGGCACGATGAAGTGATGTGATGAGTGACCATAAAGCACCACCATGTGCAAACAACACATCAGGGGCGATGGATGCTACTGCAGTGCTGCGGTTGTGTTCGGTGTGAACGCACCTTTAGACTGTGCTGCATTTAATAAAAGAAAAATAAATGAATGTATATATGGAAGACTACATTGTTGCCAAAGATAATCTCTGTATTTCCAAAAGAAAGAAAAATTGTAAAACTATAAAAGTGTTTTTTCTTCTCTCTTGTTTCGTGTGAGTTCAGCCTGGTAGGGCCCCCCCCACTTCTCTCACCTGGGACACATGCTTCTGCACGTCACTCTCTGCTCAACCTGATTGTTTTTCTATGTCTGCCATGTTGCATTTGTTTCATTACTCTGTGTGTTTGAGTTGTTTGTTTACTTTAAACTTTCCACGCTTGCTTTTATTGTTCTCCAGCTTCTGTAGCACCTCACTCCGACCTCACCCACCGCACACGATGCACAAACGTCACCTTCCCACACACACACACACACACACACACACACACACACACACAAAGTGCTAAACATGTTGACTGACGTGTGTGTGGTGTTCTCCCGGCAGGCCGGTATTTGGTGAGGACCTGCCCTCGTCCTCCGGCCCCCCCACCCCTTTCAGAGCCCTCCCCCCCTCCTCCCCTCCCCCCTTCTCTCCCTCCAAGCCATGCAGCCGTCAGTCCTCATCATCTGACACAGACCTCAGTTTGACGCCCAAGACGGGTAAGAACACTTGGCCCCACCCACAAAGCATCTCCATCGCCCCCTCCCCCTCCCTCACATCACATGGTGCTACTGTGCTGGATTTATTTGAGTTGTGTGTTTTATTTCTTTTTGATTAGCTGTGTTGTGTTGCTCATCCTGTTGTTGTAGAAACCACCATGTGTGATGATGTGATGTCATTAGAAGAAGCACTGTGTCTCACGGGAGCCATTAATGATCTAAGATCTTCATAGTGGTTAGTTATGGTCACAGGAAGGAATCATAAGTTTGGAAAAGCTGGTCCGAGGAGACCTTATTTCTCACACGACGCAGCAATATATGCATAAATGCTATTTGTTTCCAATGATCTGCTCTCGTGAGCCACCAGGATATGACCTGTAGCTCCCAGCGTTCTTTTCTCTCGTTTTCCAAGCTCATTTTTTCCCTTCTTCCTCTTTTTTTTCTGTTTTCCTTCACTTTCCAACTTCTACTCCTTTTCTCTACCTGTTTTCATAATTGAGAAATTAGTCAATTCACCAGGGTTTCCACACAAGAATGGAATTTGATTTTATATACATTTCCAGGTCTGAAAAAAGATGGCAAATGAAAACAAGTGGAGTATTTTGAAATATTCATGCTACCAAGAGTGTTTGCACTGTTTTAATTTCTAAAATGTATTTTTTTTATATATCTAACAAAAGAAATTGATCCTTCTGGTTTTTTTTAAGAGTAACTCAACCCCAGGTTTTGGGGGCGCGGGGAACTAGAAAAGAAAGCCTTGATTTTGGACGGGGCTCCTGGAGCAGTTAAGACACGCCCACTCTATACTATGAAATCTAAAAAGAACAATTTATGCTAATGTTAAAGTTTCATTTATTCAGTCAACTTTTTGATCACTTTGATGGGCATCAGCAGACGCCTCTGAGGAAGACTGACAGTTGGGAGGTGAAAAGATGAAACATGTCAGGAGTTCAAAGTAAATTTCCTGAATTAAGTTGTGTGAATGAATGAAAACTTTACTCAAAAAAGAAGAGAAAATGAACATGCTGGAATTAACACTCTATGCTATACTAACGAGCTACTCGATACTCACTATAGCTCTCTATTCACTATTCTCTGTCCATCCAAACCCACAGATTGTAGAGTCCACGGGTTATAGTTTTTATTGGAGGGGGCGTAGCTAACAATGGTTCATCCATCCATTTTTATACCCTCATTGCACTATTTCAGGGTTGCGGCGGTCTGCCAGTGCCCATCTGCGGCTCACACTGGGCGCTAGGCGGAGGTACACCACCAATAGCAAAATTCAATTATAATAGCCGGGTTTCAACCCATAGAGGCCAGTCACTCTGACCAGGATCAATCAACAGCACTACTTCATACACAATACATTTGATTTCAGCAGAAAATAGTAGCATTGGGGTTTAGTTACTCTTTAAAGCACTTGATAGTGCAGCTAAAATGTTTGCGTGAGAGCACACAGTCAGAGACACATGTCGTTCTTTATCCTCCTCCAACCCATTTTAAGCCCCGCCCAGATGTCATGTTTCACTGCTGCTTCGACGGACAGGTGATGTCCACACACTGAACGATCCTACGAGGCATTTTGAACAGAGTATTATTATGGGTAAATGTAAGTTCTCTGATGACTGCCTCGTCAATCACAAATGTAATCACTGGTTTGCTAAAGATAAAGTGTGAACAACGTTACCTAGCTGTTATCTTTTGAAAATTATTTGGTAACATAATGGCACACATTCAGAATGATAAAAACAATTAATTTATTTACATGATAACATTTATTTATTCAAGTGTCACAAATTATTTGAATTTGTATATGTTAACACCTGAAAAAAGTATGGAATTTTGAAATAGTTCCAAATTGTCAAATTTATGTTGGTATAAAATGGGTTGACAATATTTTTTAACGAAAATAATGAGCACTTTCTCTGAATTTAATATACATTGTGCAACTAATTACTAAACGTACATAATCAGAATCAGTACTACTTTATTTATCTCAGTGGAAAATACTTTGTTATAGAGGCTCGAGAAATATTACAATATTATAACAAAAAGAAGAAACACTAAACAAAGAAAGAAAAGAAAACGTACTTAATAAATAAAGACTGTTAATTAAATAAGGATTAAAAACAATTGCACACATTACGGTAGAAATAATAAAAATGTACAAGATATAAATACATTTAATATCTCCATTTTTTTATTGTACAATTGTTGATTTTTTTTTTCATGACACCCAAAAAAACCAAATTTTTTTTCGCTTTTGTATGTGCAAAGCTAGAGCTCATTATTATTTATTTGTTATGTTATGTTAAATGCATTATTTTACAGTCACAACACATCGCCCTCTTTTAATAAATAACTAATTATATGAGTAAAAGCAGTTCTCTTTATTCATATTGGGGAATACAACAGTTTTAGTCCTACCCTTTTTCGTTGGTTGTTTCTGCTTGTCATTTTTCATCCATTGCTCTATCTTTCCTTTTTCAGTGTCTGTTTTTCTCTCTTCCTGTTCCACTTTTTTTTTTTTTTTTTCTCTGCTGGATAGTGGAGGCTCAGCCAATCAGATGCAGGCCTGGGATCTTCCTCTGCCCCAGTACCCCCACCCTCCCCACAGACACTCTGTCTATTCCCTTCTCTTCTTCTGGCTCACTGGTCTGTGGTCACAGCTTTTCCACGCCGCCCCTCCCGTCATCTATCCAATCAGATTCGGCCTTGCTGCGAAAGAGCGTGTCCTTCACTGAGGACCTGCTGCTGGCGGTCTCCGGTATAGTAGGACTGTAGCGCTGCAGCTTTGTCATCATGTATTTTGGAGCTTTTATCAGCGCTTCTCACCACTATTGTGTCGGTTTATAAGCAAGCTCAATGATTTGGGCCTGCAACATGTTCAGAGCAAAGTGTGAGATAACGACTGATTCAGCATGTGCTTTAATGTTTCATGTTTTTTTGCTGCAATTAGGTCTGAAGTGACAATTTAATTAGATCGTTACCTTAGTTTTAAACAGAACTGTTCCCTAAACCAGGGGTTCTCAACCTTGGGGTCAGGACCCCATTCTCAAGGCACTTGGATGGGGTCGCCAGATGCCTTCAAGAAACTATAAATATTTTTTTAACAATTTGAGCCCATTTTTGTTTATTTTTACCCTTTTCCTGCAACTACACCAAACTTGCCATATTTTAACCTATTTTCATACCTTTTTCTTGCCATAATCTCGCTCCTTTAAATGTATTTTTGCTACGTTACTCCCATTTCTGCCACTTCATTCAATTTTAGTACCTTTACTCCAGATTTTTCCAAGACAGTTTTGGCATTTACAAACCCTTTCCACCACTTTTTCCATCTAATGTCACATATGTTGACTCATTTTTGTCACTGTTAACCTCTTTTCACCATATTTCATGCTTATTTTTGCCAATTTAACCACATTCATGATTTGTCAAATCCATTATTTGCCAGGTTAAAATAATTTTTAATTACACTCCCCCCCACCCCATTTCTGCCACTTTTAAAGGGGACATATCATGCTAAATCCACTTTTTTAGCCCTTAAATGCATTTTGTTGTATATTTAGAGTGTTTAGAAGTACAGAAAAAATCAAATTAGTCTCTTCAGGTGCTCCGTAGATATCTTTATGTTCTGTTTTGGTCATATTTTTCAATCTGTTTCGATTTTTCTATTCTCTATTACGTTTTTTGAACTATTACGTCAGTATTCGCAGCGGAACTGCCAAATGAAGACATCGACTCCAGGCCCAACACTTCGAGCAATCTGCCATTTTTATTTCTCGCTTTTATTTTGTAGTCCAAGCTCAAGGATGCTGAAGTTACGAGAGGATAAGTCAAAATGTTCGGTTGTTGGATGTAGTAACCCACACGCTTCATTACACCGCTTCCCAGCATCAGAACCTTTTCAAAGTGCCTGGTTGAGTTTTATTTTTTATGGAAATGTACCAACATCTGTGGATAAGGTCATTTTTGTGTGCGCGAAGCACTTCAAGGATGACTGCTTCTGCCAGTATAAAGAAGGATTTGCCGAAAGACTTTGTCTGATTGAGGGTTCAATTCCTTCTATCATTGGAGACGACGAACAGAGCACTTCGGTAAGCTGTAAATAACGCTAAAAAGTGTGATGATAAGACGTCCCTCTCATTGTTTTGTTAGCATTAGCAGTTGCACTGTCTTCAGACTTCATATGTTAGCGCTGTGTGCTCGTTTTAGATCCTTGATGATATGGCCTACGTTATTTAATTTAAGTCTAAAGTTTTCATTAGTCATTTCATTTTGCCGTTTTTGTCTTTGAAAAGACCGTATTAAAATGCATTTCGTGACGTTAGCTTGGCGCTAGCGTTAGTGCGGTGCTTGTGTTAGCTCGGTGCTTGTCTTAGCTCACTTGTTAGGGTTCTGCAGGTTCATCATCTTCATTTTCATCTCGCTCCACCGGGTCCGACTCTGGTTCAAACATGTAAGGCTGGATGGACAAGTCTTCCGTTGTTGACATTTTGTAAATAACCTCTGAATAAAAAGTTTATGCGCCGCTACATAGCCGTATTTCTTATATCAAACTACAAAAATGGCTGAGCAGGGTGGAGTTGAACCGAGAGGGGGCGGGGTATGAAGTGTCTCATTTGCATTTAAAGAGACCGCACCAAAACGAGTTACTCTCAGAAGCACATCAGAAAAGGGGTAGAAAAGGGGCCTGTGGAGCTATAATAATGAGGAATTCAGACACAAGCATTGCAGTTCCACTTTATATAGACCACAACTGTATGATTTATATGTAAAAAGGAAAGATTTAAAACCATGATATGTCCATGATATGTCCCCTTTATTTACAAAATGTCAACAACGGAAGACTTGTCCATCCAGCCTTACATGTTCGAGCCAGAGTCGGACCCGGCGGAGTGAGATGAAAATGAAGATGATGAACCTGCAGAACCCCAACAAGTGAGCTAACACAAGCACCGAGTTAACGCTATCGCCAAGCTAACGTCACGAAATGCATTTTAATAGTCTTTTCGAAGACAAAAACGGCAAATTGAAATGACTAATAAAAACTTTAGACTTAAATTAAATCACGTAGGCCATATCATCAAGGATCTAAAACGAGCACACAGCGCTAACATGAAGTCTGAAGACGGTGCAACTGCTAATGCTAACAAAACAATGACAGGGACGTCTTATCATCACACTTTTTAGCGTTATTTACAGCTTACCGAAGTGCTCTGTTCATTGTCTCCAAAGATAGAAGGAATTGAACCCTCAATCAGACAAAGTCTTTCGGCAAAACCTTCTTTATACTGGCGGAGGTTGCAGAAGCAGTCATCCTTGAAGTGCTTCGCGCACACAAAAATGACCTTACCCACAAATGTGGGTACATTTCCGTGAAAACTATAACAACCAGGCACTTCGAAAAGGTTCTGATGCTGGGAAACGGTGTAATGAAGCGTGTGGGTTACTACATCCAACAACCAAACATTTTGACTTATCTTCTCGTAGCTTCGTCATCCTGGAGCTTGGACTACAAAATCACAGCTAGAAATAAAAATTTCTAGCTGTGAAAAAACTAATTTGGCAGTTCCGCTGCAAATACTGTGATGAAATAGTTCAAAAAACGTAATAGAGAATAGAAAAATCGAAACAGATTGAAAAATATGACCAAAACAGAATATAAAGATATCAACGGAGCACCTGAAGAGACTAATTTGATTTTTTTCTGTACTTCTAAATATACAACAAAATGCATTTAAGGGCTAAAACAGTGGATTTAGCATATGTCCCCTTTAAGCCAATATTGACATGTTGAACTCTTTTGGCCACTTTTTCTCTCAGTTATTGGCCACTCTAATTAGCCATTTCTGTGTTTTTTTTCCCACTATTTTTGGTCACTTTTAACCCATTTTTTTTCTGATTAAAACAAGGATTTCCTTCTTTAAGATGATTACATACTATGGCTCAAATAATAAACTTCTTGGATAACAGTGGATAATTTTTAGATCAGTAAATAAATGTGGTTATCAAAGATTCATAGAACAATGGTCCACACACTGGGGTTCAGGTCAGGCCAGTTTGCTGGGCTTGCCTAATCCTATTTTTTTTTATTGATTTTATGTAATGTTCTTATATTCTGAGATTTTGAAATTGATCTTTAAGCCATAATCATCCAAATTATAACAAAAAATAAAATGATTAAATAAAATAAATGTATTTATTTAATTGTAATATTAAAACATGCATAGCTGTCGCAAAAAAATTGCACTACATGTAGTGTTAACCTTTGACAGTATGTGCAGATAAGGTGAAAAATAAATAAATTATAACAAATAAAGGCTTGCATGTAACGAGTCTATATAATATATTAGTTTAGAAAGAAATGCACTTTAGCACAATATTGTCTAATTTTTCACCTTCATGTAGTTCAGTGGTTGTCTATTTTGTTGGCTTTTTGTGAAACTGATGTTGGATTGGTTTCCGTGATCAGGAATGGGCAGCGGGGGCAGTGCAGGGAAGGAAGCCGGACCCCTGAAGACTCTGCTCCGACAGCAGACGCAAACCGCACTGGAACAAAGGGTCAGTAATGCTCATGCTATCATATGTATATTTACTAACCTAACTAATCAAAGAACAAGTAGAGCTTTAACATACATTTTTGATGTGGGATGATGGTCTGACTTTCTTTAAACTTTTTAAGTGCTTTGTATTTCTAGGATTTCTTATTGCAGCGATGAGGCTAAAGGTCTCTTTAAGAGCGAGTAACATGCGTCTCTCTGTCTTCTCTAATGCCTGTGCTACTCAGGGAGCGTCCTCTGGGTTATTGTTTAACGCCAGGGTATGTTCCATCCATTTGACACTTTTACTCTTTTGACTCTTTGGTTCTCCACCCCCCCATCCCCCCACCCCAAACGAGCTGATGGCATCACCTAATTAATCCCCCTTCCCTCTGCTGTTTGTAGATCACTGAAGGTTCTTCTGGGTTGAACAAACAGGATTGTGGGTCCTTGTATGACCCCCCTTCCTGCTAGTGTGTGTTCACTCAGCACCCTGAAAGATGTACAGGCACGTTAGGTGGAGGCGGGTGCTAGGAATTGGGTACCCTTCAAAATCTGAAGGGTGTGCGTGTCACTGTCTGTGTGTTTTCTTAATTTTCTTTTCTTGGTTTTCTTAGAATGGGTGCTGCACTTACTTCTGTCATTCCAATTTAATAATTTTTGAGTTTTTCTTTCTGTTTTTGGAAAATTTGATGAACTGTTTTTTATTATTCTTTCTGTCCACTAAACCTTTAATCACACACCCATTCTGCATGCACGTTTGAGGTCACAGCTTTTCACTGCCAAGTGCTCATCAATTCCACATAGCTTTTAAACCAACTATAGATGCAAACTGGTTTGTTTATTTCAAGCAAATTTTGAGATAAATTGCATGGGTTTGCATTGCATTTTTCCCCCCTGGAGAGACAGTAACAGACGGAATAACCATGTGTTCCTCATTTAACGCAATCATCCCCATGTGCATTGCTTTTGGGTTCCTATTGTCCAAATAATCAGTAAATTAAAAAATGCAAATGGTCTTTTTGAATTGGAATTGGGTAAAAAGAGGCATGTCTGGGTGGAACCTGCATGGGGCAACTTGATTGCATTCGATCTTTAGCGCATGTTTATCTTTACACTGGGATTTTATGGCTTTTACACATCATGTATAGTTTATTTAGTTATAAAATATATTTACATTGAATGTAGGCTGCTTATTTTATCAAATTTTATGTATAAACATCAATGCTGGGTCTTTATCGCATTAATTGCGATTAAGTAATTACAGGAAAATAACGCACTAAGAAAAATTAACTATGCTGAACATTTCTCACTCCATAAGTTCCTGTTATACCCATAATACTGATGCACAGACCACAACACAAGAAGCAGGAGAACCAGAGGAGAAGTTGTTGCTGTGCTTCGTGCACATTAATTTTAGTTTGAATAAAAACACCGGATGGATAAATAAAGCCCATCTGTGTGAAAATTGTGCAAGAAAAAGTTTATGGATCACCGGAGCTCTTCTAGCCTCAGCTAGCACTTCAATGCTAAACATGTAGCAGCTAGCACTTCAATGCTAAACATGTAGCAGCTAGCACCTCAATGCTAAACATGTAGCAGCTAGCACCTTAATTCTAAACATGTAGCAGCCAGCACCTCAATGCTAAATATGGAGCAGCCAGCACCTCAATGCTAAATATGTAGCAGCCAGCACCTCAATGCTAAACATGTAGCAGTTAGCACCTCAATGCTAAACATGTATCAGCTACAGCTAGCACCTCAATGCTAAACATGTAGCATCTACAGCTAGCACCTCAATGTTAAACATGTAGCAGCTACAGCTAGCACCTCAATGCTAAACATGTAGCAGCTACAGCTAGCACCTCAATGCTACACATGTAGCAGCTACAGCGAGCACCTCAATGCTAAACATGTAGCAGCTAGCACCTTAATGCAAACATGTAACAGCTTGCACCTAAATGATAAACATGTAGCAGCCAGCACCTTAATGCTAAACATGTAGCAGCTAGCACCTCAATGCTAAACATGTAGCAGCCAACACCTTAATGCTAAACATGTAGCAGCCAACACCTCAATGCTAAACATGTAGCAGCTATCACAGATAATGGTCCTAGTCTGAGCAGACAGTGTCTCCAATCCACACTGGACAAGATGACAGAATTCAGAGCCAAAATGATAAAATCCATGAGTGACAAATGAACAAAGTCAGTGGATAAATTATTGTAGTGGACAGTCAACCATTCTCTGTGGTAGAGGATGTGGGCGGGGCTAGAAGCGCTGCTACAGATAGCATCATCTGACCCAACTTATCAACTGCTATGTAGAAAAACTATTTTAAACTATATTCATCAGCTCCATCAGTTGCTCTGTTAATTTCATTAACAGAGCAACAGATATTTTAACTATTTTGTACAGTTCAGTTTTCACTTCTCTGGAATATTCTGTACTAAGTGCTGTTTTTTATTTAAATACACAAAAACACATTTGTTTTAGAAAGTTTACAAAGAAATCCTGAAAAGCATGAATACAGCTAATTTAAATTTAAGTTTGTTTATTTTTATTACACATTGTTTGCACTCATTGATTGAAATAATAAACACTGTTTTGTTGTTTAAGCTCATTTTATTTTCATTAATTCAGTCATGTACCAAAATCCATTTAAATTGGAAAAACATTGCTTCTCGTGTCAAATATTGTCATTATTTGAGATTAATCCAGATTAATTCATTACAAAGTTTCAAATTAATTTGATGAGTTTTTTTAAATCGAGTGCGACCAATAATATGCATATATATGTGTTGGTTTGTGTATATATAGAAAAACGTGCTTTTCTTTTATGTTAATATAATTTTTGTTTCTGAATGACAAGGGTTTAAGACGGTGGTTGGATGAGGGGGTGTTTACAGTAAAGAGTAACTGCTGTTAATGTAAAAGGAGGTAAAAACAATATATATATATATATATATATTTTTTTTTTTTTTTTTTTTTAAGTAAAAAAGAAATAAATAATACTAAATATTTAAATAGAATACATTCAAATAAATACATTCAAAAGTGAATGTAAAAGGAGAGTTATAGGGGATGGGACTCAAAAAGCATCTGCATCTTTCTCCTCTTTTTGGACTTGAATGAGAAATTGTTACTTTTGCTTTTCTTTTTTTATCTAGTTTGTCAAACATAAATAAAATGTTTTAAATTATGTGACTGTAATGCTTTCTTTCTGTAGGAGTTTCCATTTTTCACCTTGACGTCATTCCCGTCTGGTTTCCTGCTTCATGTCGGAGGAGTGGTCAGCGCTCGCTCTGTCAAATTACTGGACCGGATACACAACCCTGGTGAGTAACGCATATACGTCCAAACACATTGTTGTAATTTAACACACATCACTGTGTGAAATGTTAGGGTGGGTTACTTTGTTGATCATTGATGCGTAGAACGTACTTTCTACGTGTGTTTCACTGTGTTTTGGTGTCAGGTCTGAGTTTTGTGTCAATACAGATTAATTACATAGAATGGTTTCATGTATGTTTGAAATGTACAGCAGGTGAAAGCTGTTCCTGGTCACTTTGTTGTGTTTTTTAATGTTTTGAAGGCAGCTTTTAAGATGACAATGAGCCAGTTTCTTTAGTAGTTTATTCAACACAGGAATGTGGCCACAGGCTTCATACTTAAACCTCAAATCTGTAATAACTTTTTTCACTTATTTAAATGTGGGAGCTCTACCTTTACACAGCCTATTTCCTGATTAAACCTCAAGCTAGGAGAACTGAAAGGCAGCAGCTTTCAGTAAATAACATAATAAAAATGAATAAATGAAAAAAAACAGGAATTTACCCTCAGTAATTACAGTAAAAATAAATTATGTATCGGAGATTTTAGAAGCAGGCCGATATCATTTGATTTTCTTTCTTTCTGCTTTTTGTTTATCAGATCAATATCTGATATCAATATCAATCGGGACACCCTCACTTTTGAGCCCTGTGTATAAATTTTATAATTACCACTGTGGGCTTTATGTATTTACCAATATAAGTCTGTGGCAGGACTTTTACGGATCTATCAATAATTCTGGTCTGTGAGGATTCATAACAAGTTCCTTTTAATAGGGCCAACTTCCACATCTGGGTTTGACTGTGTGTGTTAGTCAGTATGTGATTGCTTCACGAAAGCTGTGTTCACGTTTGTCTACTCGTGCTATGCCGTTAGCTACAGTTGATAGTGATGCATGGCTCCAGTGTTTCCTGCTTCTTCTGCTGTGTGGCAGATGGGAAGTCTGATTTATCCATCGTCTACAATCCTCAGTTTTTCTACATGTTCTTTGTCTGTTTTCTTCGCTTACATACATAGGTTTAGTTTGATATTTCTCATTGGTTATTAGCTGAGTTCTTGTCTGGATTGCTTCAGAGTTTAAAGCTACAGTAGTCATTCTGGGTTATAATTAAAACTCCTACTCTCAAAGGAAGAACCAACTGACAGTTTGCTTTTCATTCACACAAACTTTGCACCCTGAAAATAGAATACATTTTAGTCTTTGACATTGAATTGTAGAAAAACAGTTTTCAGTTATTGTTGATTCGTAGAGCAGAGATGTGCAGTTTCTATTTATTTTTGCCCAAGTAAATAAAAGCTAAACGGAACATATTGTATAGGTAGATGGATTATAACGTTCTGCTCGATGGCCACAGTTTCTCTCGTTTGTCTCAATAATATTTGTTGGTTTCATAATTGAATCTGCAGGAAAACCATTCCCTTAGCCCCATAATGCAACACTTCTGTGAGTTTTAACATAAGCTGTAATATTAATAATTAGTGCTGAGACATTGTTGCTTCAATTGCTGTTAAATAATTAAAGAAAAAAATGCATTCATCCCTTTTTTTTGCACTCCTAACTAGGGATGTAACGATTCACTCAACTCCCGATTCGATTCACGATACTGGGTTCACGATACGATTCTCTCACGATTTATTTTACAAAATGGGACCGTAGACAAATTTGTTTTTTTGGGAAAAAAACTAGAAAATACTGTGCTATTTTCCTTTTATTTTTCATTGTCAAAAGAATTCCTTGATAAACTATTCAAAACAATGCAATTTAACTAAAAATAAATCTTGAATGAAATAAATAAAGGAATAATACAAATGAAAATGAAGCCTATTAATTTAAATTCTGGTTCTATAATAAACAATGCAAAACTGCATAATAGTTCTTTTTCTTTTAAAAGTGCAACTGAAAATGTATTTTGTGCCTTAACAATTGGACTTTAAAAAAAAAAAAGAACCGTGATTGCACCGATTTACGTCATATTGGACCAGCAGAGTACGCTGGTAACGCAGTGGTCGGTTGGCATGCAGATATCTTGCAGTGAAGAAGAGAAGCTATGCTAGCAGACAGAGCTAATAGAAAAATGTGACTTTTACAGATTTTCTTTCAGTGCTAAAGGGGTAATGAATCATTTATTAACATATTTAAGAGTAGAAGGCGGCCAGAAAGAAAGTATTAGCAGACTCCGCCCGCCGCCTATACACTTGTGGATAGCGCCCTCTGCTGGTTAAAAAAAGTACCAGAGAACCAGATGAGAAGTTGTTGCTGTGTTTCGTGGGCATTCATTTTAGTTTAAATATAAACACCAGATGGAAAACTAAAGCGCGTTTGTGTGTAAATTGTTAGAGAGATAGTTTTTTGGTCACCAGAGGGGTATTCCATTAAGCGGGTTATGTTCAAACTCTGAGTATGTTCAGGCTGAAATGAGGGAAACTCTTGAGTATCCCATTCTTAAACGTGAGGTATGTTCTTCTCTGAGTATGTTACCATGGCAACAGTGTCCGTGAACTAAACCTGGTCGCTGCCAGGTTTTATCAAAGAAACCCTGGGTTTCTACCTGGCTCCGCCCACCTGAACACCGTTTCTGAACACTTTAATGAACCTTAGCTCTTCTCTGAAACACAATAGTAACATCACACACCACAGACGTGTTCACATCATTACTAATGTTGTGTTGCTTTACTTTTTTTTTTTGTGTGTGCAAACGGTAGTTTTCTTTATAACATTGTGGATGTAGGTTAAGGTTGATCTGCATTAAAACATTTACTGACGTCTGTAGTAAAGTTCACTGAAAAAAAACCTGTGGATAATATAAAGGAGGAGATGATAATTTAAATGAATCCACTTTTAAGGCTCAATTGTTGTTTTATATTGTTATACAGTTAAATCTGTAGATTGCGGCTCTTTGAAGATATGATGGCGCAGTGAGATGTGATGCTGCGCGTGGAAGCGGTGGGTCGCGGGTTCGCGTCTCGCTTCAGTGTTTTTTATGACATTTTTTAGGACGTTGAGATGACTCTGGCGACAATATTACATTAAAAATCAATATAAATAATGCAATATCAAGTGGCATTTACTGTCTTAATATCCAGTGTAACAATAGAGCTCTCTATGCAGCCATCCTATGTTGCTGTCACGTCTCCTCAGACACATTTTATTCATATTATTCTCCGCTCTTCACGCCACTGAAGCAATAAAGTGATGAAGCGACCAAAAAGTGTGACTAATTACGGGTGATTTAAGCCACTATTGTCACTGAAAACTGAACGCACCTTTAGAGCAGGCTCATATTCCTCAAACACCGGCTTATTTCACCCATTACGTTGAATAAATCACTATTTTCCGGGTGGTTGCCATGGCAGCTCGACTCATCTTCGATTTATTGATGATGGCTTTTTATCGCGCGTGTGCACGTCAGTAACCCAAGGTTTACATACTCAGGGTTGATTAACCCACTTCACACCAGTTTCTCATTGCGGGGTATGTTGACCCAGAGTTTATGGATAGACTCAGAGTTTGTTAACCCTCCTTTATGGAATACCCCTCAGAGCTCTTCTAGCCTCAGCTAGCACCTCATTGCTAAACATGTAGCAGCTAGCACCTCATTTCTAAACATGTAGCAGCTAGCACCTCATTGCTAAACATGTAGCAGCTAGCACCTCAATGCTAAACATGTAGCAGCTAGCGCCTCAATGCTAAACATGTAGCAGCTAGTACCTCAGTGCTAAACATGTAGCAGCTAGCACCTCATTGTTAAATATGTAGCAGCTAGCACCTCAATGCTAAACATGTAGCAGCTAATGCCTCAATGCTAAACATGTAGCAGCTCACTCCTCATTGTTAAACATGTAGCAGCTCACGCCTCAATGCTAAACATGTAGCAGCTAAGGCCTCAATGCTAAACATGTAGCAGCTAATGCCTCAATGCTAAACATGTAGCAGTTAGCACCTCAATGAACAAAGTCAGTGGATAAATGATTGTAGTGGACAGTCAACCACACTGAGGATGTGGGCGGGGCTAGAAGCACTGCTACAGATAGCATCATCTGACCCAACTTAACAACTGCTATGTAGAAAGACTATTTCAAACTAAAATACTCAGCTTCATCAGTTGCTCTGTTTATTTCATTCCACAGATATTTTAACTATTTTGTACTGTTCAGTTTCCACTTCTCTGGAATATTCTGTACTAAGTGCTGTTTTCTATTTTAATACACAAAAACACATTTGTTTAGAAAGTTTATCCAAAAAAATCCTGAAAAGCATGAATACAGCTTAGTTGAATCTAATATTGTTGGGCTATTAATTTAGATTTATTAATTACAAAGTATCAATTAATTAGAATTGGATTCTAGTACACTTTACATTGGTAAATCTCCTTATTGATATGAAACTTTTATTATTCTACATTTTAGCTTTTAAACATTCCAAACTTGTCTCATTCCTGAAATGTTTTTTTCTTCATCAGACTCTTTCTTAGTTCTTATCAGGACTTGGTTTGGATTCACTTTGCTCAGTGAGCGTGCAGTGCTGTCTGGCTTTGCTAAAGTGACTGTGGAGTGTTTCTGTTGTGCTGTGCTTTGTTTGTTAGACCTTCTCTTCTTTTCTTTTCTTCTCTCTCTCCCTCTCTTCTTCTGTACTAACGGTGTGTTCTGGCCCAGCTTTGGGTAACGCGCGCTCATACAAACTGCTAGACTGGAATAGTGTGGCAGCAGGTATTTCTTCCCTTTTACTGCTCTCACCCACAGGTGCGATGGCAGCTCATTGATGAGGATGAACATAGAGCAACATTTAGCGCAACAGTTTATGGTTTTTGACAAAAATCAATAATGTTTCAGTGAGCTGCCATCTGGCCTCCTCAGGTGTGTGTGTGTTGGGCTAAGTCGAGCATGCCTTTGTGTCTCTGGCTGTTCCACCTACAGCTCATCCTGCTGCAGCTCGTCCCTCCGCCCCCCCCCCCCCCCCCCACCCGTTGTCCTGGTGCCGTTTCTAACGCTTCTCGTGGTCAAACCTGTCTAGACCAGAGGAGGTTTAGGAGGTTTACTCTGTGACATGATGAGCCACTAACTGGGCATGTGCATCCTTACCTCACTAGGCCGTATTCATCAGGGTTGGGCTCAATTATAATTGTAATTGCATAGGGCCGAACCCTAACCCGCAAAACCTGTGGAACCATGTTACAGTTCCATGTCTTACACTTACGTAGTTAATGATTATTCAAATATATTTCAGATCAACTTTACCTGTCGCTTCTCATCATTTTAATATTTCTTTTTGAAAAATTTAAATCGAGGGCTATACAGACAGAAAAAGGCTCAGACACCCACAACAAAAATATGAATACCAACATTTTAATTGATTAGGAAGCCTAACAAGGTAACCAGGAGGTGAACAACAAATCAGAATCAGAAATACTTTATTTATCCCAGGGGAAAATTAATTACCGTATTTTTCGGACTATAAGGCGCACGTAAAATCCTTTAATTTTCTCAAAAATCGACAGTGCGCCTTATAATCAGGTGCGCCTTATGTATGAAATTAACTACTGTGCTTCAACATACTGAACTGAAAAAGTGAGTGTATTGTTCTGTATTTTATGTGTTAAACCTGAAGAATGTTGAGTTATTGTTAATGAGTTGAATAAAGTTTGACTTATCTGACTTTTATTTCGCTTAATGCGTCTTAATATTAATAATAATAATAATAATAACAAACCGGTACGCCTTATAGTCCGGTGCGCCTTATGTATGAAAATAGACCAAGTCAGACCCATTCATTGATAGTGAGCCTTATAGTCCGAAAAATACGGTATGTTACAGAGGCTCCAGAAATATTACAAATGAAAAGTAAACACTAAACAAAGAAGGAAAAAAAATAATAAGTAAGACTGTTAATTAAATAAGGATTAAATACAAGTGCACACATTACAGTAGAACAAATAAAGATAAAAATAATATTACAAATATAATATACATAGAATCAAAAAGCTGTTAAAGTGATGATAAATAATAAATTGGATGGTAGATATTATTTTTTAGTGTGTTTTACATCTGATTTAACTGACCCGTTATCGTAAGAGATGCTAAAACAAGAGGAACTATTTATGAGCTTATTTATTAAAATAATTATGATAATTGTAATTGAACTTTAATAATTGAGAACAGTAATTGTAATTAACTTTCAGGGGAAAAATAATAATTTTAATTGTAATTGGGAAAAATGCCAGTTAACGTAATCGTAATGGAGATGTAATTAGACATGGATAATTGAAGGCTTAATTTTAATTGAAAAATGTAATTGACCCCAACCCTGATATTCATACTGGGAGAGAAAGCTGTGTGGGTGGAGGAAGGACTGGGTGGGAGGGCAGCATTGGAGCTTTCAGAAGATTTTCACTTGGACTCTGGTGGATGAATATGGCCTTTCTCCACTTATGAGCGTGCACATGGTCATCAAGCGTGCACGTTGGTGAGCCTCTGCCTGTATGACATGCTTATTCTGGTATAGAAGGAAACCCACTGGATGGGCCCGATGCCTGACTTTCATTCATTCATTCATCTCCATCTTTTCTGTTCTGTCATGCATTCCCTGGCTATGCCCCGCCCATCAGTGGAGTTTCTCTCTTTCTGGGACTTCGTCAGCATGTTAACCTCCAAACATGGCATTAGGTGCAGATCAGTTCTTCTACTGAGCGGATGATCCCCTCTGAGTGTTTTAAAAAAAAAAAAACCTTGTGATGATATTGAAACATGCTCGATGTTGAAGCTAGTGATGCACCGAAATTTTGGCCGAAAATGGCCCAAAAATGCATTTTTGACTGAGACACTTCTTTCACTGAAACAAGCCGATCGAAACAGAATGTTGTGATGACGCGAGCAAACACCAAGATCAGCGCGCGCTTGTCTGAAAATGGGTCAACATGTCCGTGAACTCATGGAGCGGCGGTATGTAATGAGACGGAGCTTTAAGTGTGTTTTATGTTTTTGTGTCACGTCGACACTGTAGTTACGTGTAACCCTCCATCAACACTAAGGCTGTTAGAAAAAATCAATTTGGCGATATGTCGTGATATTTCACCGAGTGATTATTGCATCGATCCAAAAAATGTTGAAATCGATTTTTTTTAACTTGTTTTTTGAGGAAAAATGTATAAACATATGACTTGTTTAGATATTTAGGAAGCAAAATAAATTTTATTTTGTACTTGTAAAGGTACTTGTAATTAATATTATTGTGATGTATTACAATGTATTTCGTATTGTTTATTATCAGATTCATGGCAATGCACACTCCTAGACAACACGGACCACACTGCAGCCTGACACATGGTCTGTGCTGCTCATCAGCATCATGATCACAGAGGTCCCCTGTACTTCATCTCGACTGTACTTGGTCCTCGTTATAATAATAATATAATAATTGATACACGCTGCAATGAATGCAGAGAACATGCTCTGAGATGCCCAAAGTAAAGAAGAGTAGAGCTCACAGTCACTGTAATAAAGCAGAAAAGTTGCTCTTCATCAAGAACTTAATTGCACTCTGTGTTTTAATGATAGAACAGATTTAATCTGACTCTCTTTCAGCAGCTCAGTCACTTACAGGCCTGTACATTATTATTAATGTATGATTGGGGACAAGTTAAACATTTTTTTTAAATTTTATTTTATATTGTGCGTTGTTGGAATTCAGTGCTAAATACATATTTTTAATTTATTTATTTTTTGAAGCAATAATATTAATTTATACAATTACAATGTTTTAATTTTAGTGAGGTTAGTACACTTTTATATCCATAAATGCAACAGGACTAATTTGCATGATTATTTCTTTCTGTTTTTGGCCTTGGTTTTCTCATTTTCGGTTTCAGCCAAGATCTTTCATTTCGGTGCATCCCTAGTTGAAGCCCATGTATGATGAAGGCTGTAAAATTCCATTCAAATGTGTGATATGATCTCAAAACATTTTTTATGAAACCTTTATTTACCACTAACCGGAGAATCACCCGCCATGTGATTGTAGAAGCTTCTGCCTGGCATGTCACTAGATAAACTGATCACCAGTTCAGCTAATACACCATCAGCTAAACCTGTCTTTGTACCAGAGCCCTTCACATTTGAACGCAGTCAAAATAATCTAAACCAACAAAATCACACTTCAGAAATAGCTCTGCATTCATAGTCAGTCACAGGATAACACAATTACTCGACCAACCGTTACATGTAGCAAGAGAGTTTGAATGAGATTATGGGTAAAACAGAACATAATCCATGTCTGTATTGTAAATGTCCCAATAATGTACTATCCACTACAAACTCAATGAGTATATACTGTCTACTATATACGATAATTATGATTAGGATGATCAAAGTTCCCACTAAATTATGCTTCCAAGTTCCCCAAGATGCATTTGGAACCTACAAGGACAAAAACCTGAATCACACTGAGGTTAAATATCTCTGTTGATTCTCCAATTTTTAAAGTTCTGAAAGCATTTTAAGTAAGAAAGTGACCAAGTAGAATATCAACATGAGCTCATTTGATCCATAAAACGCACGTATGCACATTTCATTCACACATTTCACACATTTTCAGAGACCCTCCATTGTGCTACTCACTAAACTTCCTGTCAACTTCAAAACAAGAGCCCTATTAACAAAAGAGTTTAAAAAAAACAAATGGAAGAGAAGAAGAGATGCTTTTATTTTGAAAAGAAGATGTTTGATTTTTTACCTTGAAGCAGGTCCCAGGACCATTTTACATTCTGCTCGCAATGCATCATGGGACGGTTGAGTATGACTAGTGTGCCCACTGTGCACACTTAAAAAATGTCCCCATATAGTATACATCTGGGTATTTCTCACATACTCAATCTTTTCATACTATCTAATGTGAACCCATACGTACTCATTTAGACGTCACACTTAGTATGAGTAATACTTTAGTGTGACATTGACAACACGGCCCATTTGTCACACTTTGTAGACAATCAGTCACTCATTTTCTAGTCAAGAATACCATGTAAATATGTGATATTGTCCCAAAACATGCATTAGAGGCATTTCTGTGTCATGTTGGGGCCTGATTTTAAATAAACAAAAATTAAAAATAGAAATGGGGCCGTTTTAGAATGCAAATTTCCCCCAAAAATTGTAGGCCCTAATCATATATATTATTACCCTGTGAAATGAACACAATGTGTGTACTTTTAATGTGATATTTCCACTGAATGTATTTAACAAAAAACATCATCTGTACAAAATAGGAAAACCAGTTTGACTTCACTTCTGGAACAAGAACCATATTTATTTTTCATGTTGTCTGAGCATAGCACACATCTAATATCAGCCGATAACATCAATAGTAGTTATTCAGCTTTGTTGGTATGAATAGGCTGCATGTGATTGATTCCTGACACTGTGTTAGGGAGACATAAAAAGGAGACATGATGTAATGAAAGATTAGCACAGAAATCATCCACCACAAGTCTAACCATTGACTCTGCCTTCATCATTCATTCTCAGTCTTTACCACAGTCACTTTGTTCTACGTGATGGTGGTTTATTTTGGCTTGCTTTAACACCTTTACCTCATGAGTCGGCACAAAACAAATTTCCTACTGCACTGTCCACCAGAGAGGGTCCTATTAGAGATGGCGCTGTGTCAATGTTTGCTGTGATTTTAAAGGTACAGGTGTAGAAGTGTTTGAATCAGAACTCTGTGTTTTTCAGATGAACCAGAAACCCGAGATGCCTGGTGGGAGGAGATTCGTCAGGAGATCAAATCGCACGCCAAAGCTCTTGGTTGCCATGCTGTTGTTGGTTACAGTGAGAGCACAAGTATTTGGTATGTTCTGAATCTTTTCATGGGAATCATTCCATTTATTTAGCAACCTATTACAGCACCTGTTCCTCATAATGAACGCAAATACAATTTTTTTTTTTTTGGGACATAAAAGCTAAAAAATCCATTGTGAGTATCTTTAAAGTCTGACAAACGATTGCATGTGGGTTTTTGGTTTTGTGTAGTTTTAGAAAGCCAGAATGTTCTCTTGTCATCTTTTCATTTTCTCATCACAGTGAAGAAGTTTGCATCTTGTCAGCTTCCGGCACAGCAGCCATCCTCAATCCTCGGTTCATGCGTGAAGGCTGCTTGGACGTTGGAAGCAGCGATCACAGGTTGTGCACTCACATTTTAGTTGCATGTACATGTTTTAATAGTGATGCACCAAAAATTTGGCCACCGAAACAACCCCATGTTGTGCTGACTCAAGCGTATTCCAGCATTTCTGAGCACTCAAGCCTCTTCTAAGCAGAGGGTGAGACAGAACGAAAGTATTGATAAGTTCACTCGAAGTTGAGATTTATGATTTCAGTAGTATTTTTCACAAAATAAAAGCGATATTTCGAACATTTCCACAAAGTCCAATGTCTTTTTGAACGTGTTTCCATTGAAGGTTGTTTTGGAGCCTGGTAACTGATGAAGTCTCATCCCGTGAGACTTCTGTGCAGGAAGATGGACGCTGCAAACCTCCTTTTAACACCTGCTTTCTTTGTTGTTTCATAGTCTAATGCTAAGAAATGTCTGGGTCTTCTCTTCTGTCACACATACCTCGCCATGGTCTCTCAGAAAGAAAGGGTCATGTGAGCAGGTACATCACAGAGAAGTTTCGCACGATGAGATTTCATCAGAGTTACGAGGCTCCAAAACAATCTTCGCTGGAAACTAGGGATGTAACGATTAATCGTAAGGCAGTTAAAAATCGATTCATAGGTATCACGGTTGATATCGATTTTCTGAAAATTGAATTGCAGTACTTTTTTTAACCAGCTATCCACAAGTGTAGGCGGCGGGCGGAGTTTGCTAATACTTTTTTTCTGGCCGCCTTCTACTCTTAAATATGTTAATAAATGATTCATTACCCCTTTAGCACCGAAAGAATGTCTGTAAAAGTCACGTTTTTCTATTAGCTCTGTCTGCTAGCATTGCTTCTCTTCTTCACTGAAAGATATCTGCATGCCAACCGACCACTGTGTTACCAGCGTCCTCTGCTGGTCCAAACAAATATGACGTAAATCATTGCAATTACGGTTTTTTTTTTTTAAAAGTCCAATTGTTAAGGCACAAAATACATTTTCAGTTGCACTTTTAAAAAGAAAAATAACTATTATGCAGTTTTGCATTGTTTATTATCGGACCAGAATTTAAATTAATAGGCTTCATTTTCATTTCTATTATTCCTTTATTTATTTCATTCAAGATTTATTTTTAGTTAAATTGCATTGTTTTGAATAGTTTATCAAGGAATTCTTTTGACAATGAAAAATAAAAGGAAAATAGTACAGTATTTAAAATTTGTCTACAGCCCCATTTTGTAAAATAAATCGTGAGAGAATTGTATCGTGAACCCAGTATCGTGAATCGAATCGTATCGGGAGTTGAGTGAATCGTTACATCCCTACTGGAAACGCTTTCAAAGCAAAATTACTGTATATTTGGTTGAAATTTAGAAAAATTGCTTTTGTTTAGCAAAAAACTGCAGTGGACACAGCTTTCTTTCAGTGCTTTGGTTTTTGACCTTGGCTTTTTTCTCATTTTTGGTTTCGGCCAAGAATTTTTCTTTCGATACATCCCTGTATTTTATACGTACAGCTGCTTCCCACAGTTGATCGTTCATCCACACCCTGATGACACGACTTGTTTGTCTCTGTTCAGATTCGAGGATCCGTCTCCCCCGAGCTGCGGCTTCTGTCACATCCCATACGACGAGCTCAACATG
Source organism: Gouania willdenowi (assembly GCF_900634775.1). NCBI lineage: Eukaryota > Metazoa > Chordata > Actinopteri > Blenniiformes > Gobiesocidae > Gouania > Gouania willdenowi. The sequence goes on from NC_041049.1 coordinate 40,332,126, forward strand.
CCGTTTCCTGCCCAGCTCACCTACTGTTATCACTGCAGACGTCAAAAGGTAGCTTTCTTTTTTTTTTTTTTTTTTTAAAAGCACTTCAATGTTTAAAGTTTTTTTTTTATATATATATATCTGAATGCAATGGTTTTGTTTTTAAAGGTTCCTGATGTTCTTTTTACAACTATTGACCTCCCGTCAGAGGCAGCAGTCACAGGGAAAGGCTGCCTCATCCAGGCCAGGTAAGAAACCTTTGATTTCAACCACATTAACAGGATTATAATACATTTTGATTCTGTTAATGTTGTTTTTCCTGTTAAAGGCTGTGTCGACTAAAGAAGAAAGCCCAGGGGGAGGTGAACGCGACAGCCATCTCTAACCTGTTACCCTTCATGGAGTACGAGCTTCACACTCAGCTAATGAACAAACTGAAGCTGCGCAGCATGAATGCACTGTTTGGTCTGCACATACAGATCAGTGTAGGCGAGAACATGCTCCTCGGTCTAGCTGTAAGCTCTCATATTTTATTTTTAACTCCACGATATAACGACACATTTTAGTGAAGATGAGTTTGTTCAGTCTGCCACAGGAGTTTACCTCGCGGCCCTGCCTCCCCCGGGAGGGATCCAGATCGCTGGGAAAACTCCCGGTGACCTCAGTAATGAGCACCACATCTTGACTATTCAGAAAAAGATCAATGACACCATCGCCAGGAACAAGGAGCTGTACCAAATCAACCCTACGGTGAGACACGCAGACAGTGTTGATCAGGAAATGAAGGAAAGGAAAGGGATCCTCCACCGTTTTTACAAATTCATCCTAAAATCTTTTAAATGTATTTATTAAGTGGATCTATGCCTAACAAAACACATTATTATGCATAATAATAATTTAGAGGCCTCTTATGAATGGGACTTTACAGTTTTAGAGCCTATGTTCCTCAATATTGAAATCACGTGATTGAGGATGTCACACTCCCCCACTGCCTGTAAACATCCTATTGTTTTCTATTGGAGTGAAGCATTCAGCCTGCTTTTTAGATCATTTAACAGCTTTTTTCAGTCAAAATGACGACTTGTGCTGCGTTTGGTGGCTTTTAAAAACAGGAAAAGTTAAAGATGCTGATGTAAACCTCTTTTTTTTTTTGCTGAAAAAGGATAAAAACAGATTTAAATATTTGACCGCAGGGGGCGACAGTTCAAATTCTCCGGTTTGGTAGTAGACAATAAAGCAGCAAAATCGAGCTCTCCTGACCTTAACCCGGGGTTTCCACTGGACACGTCTCCACTGCGCCGATCCGGTTTTGCTCTGCTGTTTGTCGTCCGGCAATCCCCACCGGTTACATTTCGAGTGCTCCACGGTGTAGTCTGGTTGATGTCATGAGACCGAGGAGTTCTCGCGATATTTACATAATCCCACAAGAATGCAGTTAAAGGAAGTGTTTTTTACTTGTTTTTTAAATAGTGAATTACAATGACATATATAATAATAAAGTGCAGCAATATTCACAAACAAGTACAGATACAGACGGGCATTTATGTGGTTAATAGAGCCAGGGAAATAGATTGAATGACATATATAATTAGAAAAAAAATAAATAAAAAGAGAGAGAAAGGAGCAGCAGACCCGTATCCAATGGAAATTGGGGGTTAGGCTGTGTTGTAAATGTCCCACGAATGTACTATCCACTACAAACTCAATGAATTATCTTTTTGGGTGGGAATCCTTCTATTCTCTGGGTTTGTGCATCTTCAGCGGTCCGGGATTTACTCGCTAACTTCAGCCACCAGAACGTGTCGGCACACTGTTTAAAAACAAAAAGAGGGTTACATCGACATCTTTAACTTTTCCTGATTATTTAGACAGAGCCACCAAATGTAGCACAAGTTGTCAGTGTGACTGAAAAAGCTGCTAAATGATCCAAAAATCAGGCTGAATGCTTCACTCCAATAGAAAACAATGGGATGTTTACTGGCAGTGGGGCCGTGTGACATCATCAGTCATGTGGCAAATGGCGCCCTGGTGTGTTGATGTGTCTTTCGCTGCAACTACCGAGTTAAATTCCTGGTACTCTTTTTAAACTGTATCTGGTGAATAAAATGCTTTTTGATTCTGATGTAATGTATATGGAGGAACACAGGCTCTAAAACTGTAAAGTAGTCCCATTTTCAAAAGGCAATAAATGAATATGGAGCATAATGTGTTTTGTTAGACAAAGATCTACTAATAAGAACATTTCAAAGATTTTAGGCCAGATTTGTAAAAATACTGGTTTGTAAAAAAAAAAAAAAACATCAAGATCTTTACATTTACAACAGCAGCTTTCTATCCTATGTGGTTAAAATCAACTGCTTTAGTTCCAAACTTTATTTGAACGTTATCTCTGTACACGGTGATACAGTATTGTCTAATATACGAATCTGTAGCCTTGTCACACATTCCCATGCCATGTTTGCCTGTTCTCTGTGAAACATTGATCAACTTACCGATCTTATCTTTCTCTTGATTGTTAAAGAAATTATTTGCCCTGGACCCTGAGGTATTTGACGGCACAAACATGGTACTGAGCATGTTGGATTTTAGTTAAAGACGCACCAAAGCATGTGCAACATTTCACTCTAATGATAATACCACATTACCATGACTTGGAATGTGTAACAGCTATTAACAGCAGACTGTGAGGGAAGCCAAGGAGTCACTGACAGCAGTCACTTCTTTTGGGACATCTTATCATTCCAGTGTGTTTATTTTTAACCACCTTAGATTTCTCTTTGAATTAACAAAGTCAGTGCGTGAGCCAGGTTTGGGGTCAATTACATTTTTAATTTACAATTATGTTTTCAATTACCCATGTAATTAAATTATAATATTTTTTATATTATATATATATATATATATATATATATATATATATATGTATGTGTAATTTGAGTATATATACTCAAAGTAAATTACAATTATGTTCTCAGATACGAAAGTTCAATTAATCACAATTACTGAGCCTGAAATAATAACCTAAAAAAAGTGAACCTCTTGTGTTAGTGTTGTGTATTTTACAGCTGATAAATCAGCTGTAAAATACACAACAAAAATGTATCCATCTAATTGGTTTCTCATCTCTTGGTTACCTTGTTAGTCTTCCTAATCAATGAAAATATTGGTATTAATATTGTTGATGTGAGCGTCTGAGCCTTTTTTCTGTCATTATACCCCTAGATTTATTTCTTTTTTAAATAGTAAAATGTGGAAAATATATAGAATTTTCATGGCAATTACAAAGTCAGTTATCTGGACTTAATTACGATTACAATAGATTGTTAAAATTACATCATAAGTGTAATTAATCATCAATTACGCAATTACAATTATAACTGACCCCGACCCCGGTGTGAGCAGATCAGACTGGATGAGTGTGAGCATGCTGATATTTATTTACTAACACGGTGCTGCTGCGGCCATCGCCACACGTTCCCGTTCTACTAAAAGTGACGCACACACGTGTGTTTGCAGGAGCTAACGGAGGAAGTCCTGGGTTCACCAATCCCTGAGCTGAGGCAACGCTCCAGACTCCTTCGCTCCCACTCGGAAAGCTCGGACGAAGTGTCCGAACTGGATCTGTCCCACGGGAAAAAGGACGCCTTCGTCCTGGAGGTTTGCACTCGTTCAAATCCATTCACATCACAACAGTCAATGTAACACAATATAATATTGTTTTATTTTAATTGTCGTAGATTGATGACACTGATGCTGTGGAGGACATCCACTCCTTCCTTACAGATTTACCCCCACCTACAGGTAGGTTTTATGATTTCTGTCATACACACAATATTTTTACAGGACATCCCACACACTTTAGTCTAAAAAAATTCAGAAATTTTTAACAATTGTTTCATGATTATTCAATAGTCACACTTTAGTTTGATTGGATAAACACTTATGGACAATTTAGTGTGGGGGAGTAAGTGTAGATCTTTGCACGTCCCTATTCTTCTTCCATTTTCAGCTTCCAATATCTCAGGAACCACACCACATAGAAAACTGAAATTTGGTAAAGTAATACAGCTTCTCCTACTCTCTCAGAAAATACAGAAAGATCTGCTATACTAACCTTGCCTGTAAGATTGATTCTCCTGGTGTTCACAAACACCAGAATCCATCTTGTGCTGCTCCAGCCCTTACCTTTCGTAAGCTAACCGAACAGGTTCAAACTAATCATGAGGCAGCATTGTGGTTTAGAGCGGGATGTCCGGGTGTGACAAAGACAGAAGCGTGGAAGCAAAACATGGCGCATGCGCAGTTGCGGGGAACGGAACTAGCTGGGCTACCGCTATTAGCATAGCTCCGAATCAAAATAGAACGATGTAGACGCAAGAGGATGAACGTGTGGAAGCTGCTATAAACTTTTAGAATAATCCAGAATTCCCTTTTTGAAAGAGCAACAGCGAGAGACGCTTTGTGCATTTTTAGACAGTAAAGACGTATGTTTTCACCAGCGGAGCCTTCTTGTTTTAGCCATAGCAGCGTCTCTGCCGTGTGATTGGCTAAACCAAATCATGGTGGACAGGCGCTTTGTTCAATCAGCTTCAAGCATTCTCTTCATGTCCCTCCCTGGTTCCGAAAGGATTCGCCTGACACAGACCCAGATCGATGTGGAGAACTTGAGTTAGAGGGAGGGCTACACATCAATCAATCAATCAATCTTTTATTTGTATAGCGCCAAATCATAACCAATGGTATCTCAAGACACTTTACAGTAGAGCAGTCTTAAGGAGGGACTCTTCATTTTATGGATACACACATATGCATATATATGTATATACACATACATATGTATCCCACACCCAGCATGAATTCATCATGGCGGCAAGGAAAACCTTCTGTTAAGCAGCAGGAACCTTGTGTGGATCCCATTCCTATGATGAACAGCCATCCATCAATCTGACTCTTGCCAGGTTACTGCTATACATCCTATCTGGTGGACATGCCAGCGCCACAAAATTGGTAAAAAATTTAGTGTGGGTTTGAGTCTGGAACATGTTTGGGCCTTCAATAAACAAGTTGGCATATGCCTCAGCTCCTTGTAATTTCATCAGCTTTGAGCTATGTACATAGACTGTTCACATCACTAATAACTAGTCACATTTACTGTATGCATTGATTCTTCGGTGACACGCTCTTGAAACCTGAAAAAAAAAATTTTTTTTTTACTATTTTCGTTGGCCCATAACTGCATGTGAGAACGTATGATCATTTATAGTATAAAGGTTACCCTTTCTTGGGACATAAAACATTTTTTTTCTTTATGGGACTTTTTCATTGTTATTGTGGACCACAACTTTGGGTTATTTCACATTTCATTTTCAGTCACAGGATAATCTGATCACTACTCGAACCATAACACCCAGCATGAAATTTTGAACTGGCAGATTTGCACATATTTGTCCGTTTGCTACACTTTCTAGACATTCAATCAACCTTTTTTCCAATGACAAATAGTGTGTAACTTTGTGATATTATCCACATGCATGTGAGGCATTTCCATGAAAAATAAAAAAAAAACAGGTCATATTTCTTTCCATTTTCAGAACATTGAAGTCCATTTTGTCCAATTTCCATGCTCATGGAAAGCCTAATAATTACATTAGTCATTACAACAAAGATTGCAAGGAACAAGCATGATTTATGCATGATTATTATTTATTAAAAAATGCATGCGTTTTCGAGTTCACAAACCTTATTGTCTGTGCTTCATCGTTCCCTCTGCAGGTTTCTACAGCTGCAACACTGAGATCATGCCTGGAATTTATAACTGGACTTCAGGAATTCAGGTACATCTACTAATTTGGCTGTGTTAACACGTCTAATGTGAAATTGTTAGGAGTGAATAATCGACTCTGCTGTGAGTTTATTGAAGTGTGCGCACGCTGTTCCAGATGTTTACATCAGTGAGAGTCTTTAGACTCAGCCACGCTAATCTGACAAACCAAGGCTTGAACAAGATCTTCACTGACCTCTGTGAGAATCTTCTGAAGGTAGGAACCAACACACTGATACTCTGAGTTTAGCATGTTTGTGTCGAAAATGTTTATTATGTTACGATTGTTTTTGTGAACCATGTCACATTCATTTCAGAGTTTTTACTTCAAGCTACGCTCGATGATCCCCTGCTGTCTTTGTCATCTCAACTTTACGGTAGCAGTGCCAGAAGAGGAACTCATACAGGTAGCATCTAATTCTTTTTATAGGATAGGAAAACATTATTTGCTCCAAAACGGATCCACATATAACTTAATAAAGTTATCCAAGGGTCACATGATCAACATTCACGCCAGCATTAAAATAATGACCAATCTGATTATTAACACAAGAAATAACAACGGCTCTGATTTTCTTGTCATTTTGTTTAATTTGTTTCTTTTTTTGTGGTGAGTCGTACAGTGTTATTTATTGTTATTTTGTCAATTTTTACATTATTTTTGTTTGTATTTGTTTTTTTTTTTGCTAGTTTTGTGTGTTTTTGTAATAATGTATAATTTGAGTCATATTGTGTATGTATTTTTGTGCGTTATGAGTCATTGTATCATCTCATTTTGTGTATTTTTCTGTTATTTTTGTGTACATTTGTACATGTTTAATGTGTTTTTTGAGGTAGTTTTGTGTACTTTGTTTACCATTTACATATTTTACTGTAATGTATGATTTTTTTTTTTGGAGTCATTTTGTGTATTATATCTGTCTTGTGTTTTTGTCATTGTATGTGTTCTTGAATCATTGTATGTGTTTTCCTCTGGCTGCCTGTTGTTTTCCTTTATCTGACTGTAAATGACGCTCATTTTACTCTTTCACAATCCCTGACCTTTTTAGTGTTGTGCTCAGATCAGCTAATGTGGAATCAGATTATGAGTTTTTTGGATCTTTCTGTCTCTCTTTATTATCTCCCTGTCAGGTTGCAGTTACTGCTGTTGCCATGACGTTTGACAAAGACCAGACCCAGGACAAACCAAGTGAGAAGCTGATCACTAAAGGTCTGTCCGTTTTTACGTGTTTACTATTGAAGCGACACTTCGTGAGTGACTGCAGTCATTGGTGAACTGAAGCTTCCCCAGCAGCCAATGACCCTGTGATTCTTTTCAGGTCACAGTGAGACTGAGGAACAGCTGCAGTTTCCTTTAGAGTTGTGTGCAGACGCTCAGCCTTCATGTAAAATCTCAGGTATCTTTGAAACATCCTCATTTCTTTGCCCTGCTTCACTAACAAGCTCTGCTATCCTATCTCCATCACTAACACCCCAGGTACAGTCCATTTATTCACCCCCACTGCAAAACTTTGCCAAAATCATCTGGTTATGGTTCTTGCAGGTAAAAGAAAAAGTAACGTGAAGTAGTCCTTTGTTTAGTTTGCTTAGAAGATTCCTCAGTTTCACAAAGCAGGGTTAGTTATCAGGATGTCCCGGTATGATATCAGCAGGAATCTTACACAGTTTCAATGCTTAGTTTGTTGTAGGAACATTAGTAGGGCCCTATAAAATCCACGTTAACGGAATCACAGGCTGAATCACGGAATTGACCAATGAAAACGGTTAAACGCGGAAATGGACAGGATCGGCCGTCACCGTGAGGCAAGGAATGTTTTTTTTATGGGGAAATGTTTCCAGGGACCGCTCATTAGGTGCACAGCCCGCCCCCCTCCCATTCTGGCCGAATTAAACACCACCTAAACCACCCCAAACGCCATCTAAACTGCCAATAAACTACACAAATCATCACTGACTACAAAATCAGAGCCGACCAGTGCCCGCTTAACTATGCTGTGCCTGTTTTTCGTCAAGCGCAGTGGCGCTCCGTGAAAACATGAGTCAGCTTTATTCAGCTTTACCTCATCAGAGCTACAGAAGAACTGTAGGAAAAGTTGCGTGTTGTTGTGGACGAGACCATTGATGCCTGGGTTTGTAGAGTCTAAACTTAGATAGATTCTAATACTGTAAAATATTCTGGCCCCTAGTGGTGAAATAACTGATGCATTTTTGTGTTCATTTATTTTTGTGTAATCATTACAGCCTAGTATGATGTCATCAGGATCATTTAAATTAGGTTAATTTGAATTAAGTTGATCAAAACTTAATCAATAATGATAATAATATTAACCTGCTCAGATTCAGTAAACCATTGATCTCTGAGGGGAAATTGTGACATTAATGCTGATCTCATACATCTTTATTTGACATAAATTATTTACAAGGAGCAGTCAGACTAATCCATGTCACTACAACTTATATCTACCTTTTTATTGTATCTTACTTTATTTTTGACATACTGTTTTGTTTTATTGTTTTTTTTATATTATTTATTTATTTAGTTTCCTCACAGGAGTTAAAAACTAATATTTTCAGAAAAAATTATTAATTTTTCTAAAAAACAGAATTGAAAAAAAAAACAGAATTTGCAAAAAATTAAACGAAATTTGGAAAAAAAAAAATTAAATGGATTTCATAGGGCTCTACATGAGGAACATCTGGATCAAGAAATATTACCGTCCTCGGAGAACATTAATAAGCAGCATTAGGGAATGGGGATGACAAAAACTGTGAGAGTTACATACATTTTAATGTTAAATATAAGATTATTCTACTATTGAACAAAATATAAACTAGAAAACTCTCAAAAATAACCTAAAAAAATCTAAAGTGCAAAATAACCTCTAGTTTAACTTAAACCTAAGAATATTCTACAATTGAATAGAATAAATAAATTTTAAAAATCATTAAAAATATATATATATTTGTTTTTAGAAAATGATTCAGACTCGTAGCCCTGCAGTAGTTTTTTTTCTTTGTCTGGTTGGCAGCTGGTGTGTACTAGTTTAGTTTAATCCTGTTCTTATCATCTAGACCAGTGGTTCTCAACCTTTTCAGCCCGCAACCCCTAAAATAAAGACCGGGGACCTCCACTGTACCTGAAGGTGGTTGAACACAGACATGAACATTGAAGAACAGTCATGTGGAGACAGGGTCATCTATAAGGGGGAATAAAGGGGAGAGATTTTTGGGGTCCATCCATAAAGTCAGTAAAATGATGGTCCATTGTTCTATGAATCTGTGATAAACACATTTATTTATTTATCTGAATAATATCCACTGTTATCCATTAAGTTTATTATTATTTGGGGCATAGTATATAGTCATCTTAAAGATGTTAATCCTTGTTTTAATCAGAAATAAAATGGGTGACCAAAAATGATGGAAAAGCTGGTGAAACTGGCTTTTAAAAACCACAGGAATTGGTTAAAAGTTGTAAATTACAGTAACCAGAAACAAAAGGGTTCAAAGTGGCAGAAAAAATTAAGAACAGTTAGTTTAAACTGGCAAATAATGGGCATGACAAATCGTGAATGTGGTTAAATTGGCAAAAATAAGCATGAAATTTGGTGAAAAGAGGATAAAAAATGGGTCAACACGTGACATAAACCCTTTCCTCCACTTTTCTCACCTAATAAATGCTGAAAGTGGAAAAATGAAGAAGTGGCAGAAATGGGAGTAATGTAGAAAAAATGCATTAAAAATATGGCAAAAAGTGATGAAAATAAATACCATATTTTTCGGACTATAAGGCGCACCGGATTATAAGGCGCACTATCAATGAATGGGTCTGACTGGGTCTATTTTCATGCATAAGGCGCACCGGACTATAAAGCGCACCGGTTTGTTTTTATTATTATTATTAAGACGCATTAAGCGAAATAAAATAGTCAGATAAGTCAAACTTTATTCAACTCATTAACAATAATTCTCAACATTGTTCAGGTTTAACACATAAAATATAGAACAATACACTCACTTTTTCAGTTCAGTATGTTGAAGCACAGTAGTTAATTTCATATATAAGGCGCACTGTCGATTTTTGAGAAAATTAAAGGATTTTAAGTGCGCCTTATAGTCCGAAAAATACGGTAGGTTAAAATATGGCAAGTTTTGAGTAGTTGCTGAAAAATAAGCTAAAATTGGCTCAAATTTTTCAGAAAATATTCTTAGTTTCTTGAAGGCATGTAGTGACCCCCTCCCAGTTTCTCACAACCCCAAATGGGGTCCTGACCCCAAGGTTGAGAACACCTGATTATTCCCTTCAATAATCCAAAGGTCAAAGATGATGTTTGTGTGTTTTTGTACGACAGGAATCCCAGAGAGTACCAACATCTCCTCGACTAGAGGTGAGCTGCATCTCCACCCACTAATCCAACATCTCCCCCCACTTACTACTACACAGCCCTTTGTTGACTTCTCATCTTTTTAGTCTCGGACTGTTTTTCCTGCGACGCTCCAAAACCTCATACAGTTTAATTTTCTGTTCTTCTGTTTTTATTTTTTATGTTTTTTTTATGTTGTTCGATGTTGTTGTGTTTGGGTGTGGGCTCTGTTTGTGTGTGTGCGTGTGTGTGTTCTCTCCAGCTGCCTCCGTTGATTACGGTTCCTTTGCAGACAGATGCAGCACCTGGCTAGAGCTGCTTAGGCTGAAAGCTCACACCATAAGACGAGGATCAGTTAAGACAAGTAGGACGACACACAACACTGACATTAAAAAAAAGTCCCAATCACGCCACTGATGAGGAATCACCAATTCAGCTGCTTGGCTTTAAACGCCTGTTAGCAAAATTAAAGTATATTTTCTTCTTTTTGTGCATTTAGTTTTGCAGCAGCAGTTTATTTTTGTTTCCTTTCTGTTTGTGCTCCAGAAAATCAGCAGCTGCTGCTCAGAAGGGATTTCTATGATTTGTTTCTGCATTTGCATCAAAAAAATAAACTTTCGCTAAAATGTAAAGCTGCTGGACACAAAATTATTAGATCAGATAAAGACAGTACAAGTCTCATGCATCAATAAATCAAACATCTTATTGTTGTTGGATGAGTTTGGTGCATTGCATTGTGGGATGTGGAGTCCCGTAGATGCATGAGTTATTTAAGTGACAATAACTAGACTATGACTAAATGAATAATACATGTGAACAAAAACAATCAAAATATATTGATCAGTGGTAATCAGAGCTTTAAAAAGAGTTAATGCTGTGTGTTATAGTCGACTATATCTGTAACAGATTTAGTCGACTAAAATCTTAATGTCATTTAGATTATTACTAAAACTAGACTATAACTGAAATATTTCTGATGACTTCAATTTGACTAAAACTAAGTTGCTTACCTGATTTGTATTACACACTTTAAAAAATGTAGATAATCAATCTATGGAAATTTAACAATTAGTGCTGTTCAACAATTAAAGAAAATTAAGAAATTAATTTTGATTAATTACATTTTTCTACTTAAGACTGAAGCTTGTAATGGATCGTATTATTTACTGAAAATCACGGAATTACTGTAGAATTAATACACGGAAAGTATATTTAAATTAAAATGCATTTCTTTCAGCTTTGAATGACCTCAGTTTCCAAGTTTATCAAAAATAAGAATAAAAATATTTCCTATATCACTAACAAAATATGAGAAAACCCAGAGCTATATATTAGTGCCAGCACTCCACTTTGAGAATAAATATTTAGAGAAGTAAGTTTTAAACTTGTTCCATGAACAAAGGTTCAGTTATATACAGTATAATATATATTGTCATAATAATCACCAAATGTCACTGAGGGGTTTTAATCTTTGTCCTTAAAGCAGCTCACTCCTGTAGCATAGCCTAGCTGCACTCCACAAGGTCGGGGGTCAGATAGCGCCGGAAGTGTTTATGTTTTTTAATGAAATAAACATCTTAAATTAATCGACTAAATTAAGGCGTACGTTTTGACAGCACTATTAAAAATTTATTCATAATCGTCAGTAATTAAATTGTGATTTATCTACAGCGAAAATGTTCTAATATCAATAAGAGAGTGTTTAGAGTAGAGATCAAAACATGTTTTTGAACAGCAATTTCAACCTTTTAAAACTTTTAGTTTTTGAGTAAATTATCTGTGATTTATTGATCTCTGAGGCCTACGATGTCTTTATATGATCAATAATTATGGTCTCCAGCAGCTTTAAGGCTTTCCTGTATAAACGTTAAACAAACATTTGAGTGGGGGGTTGGCATGGCTGATTTTAGTCAAAGTGTTTAGGGCTTGAACGTCCACAGTAGGTAAAGCTTCCCTCTTTGGCTTGTGCGTGTCGCTGAGCTCATTAGCTTCATTAGCTGTCTCTGTTCGTCTGCGTGTCTCAATCAACTCTCAGAGATGCTGCGCTTTAAAAAACCAAACGTCTTTCACTGTAAGATCTGTAGCTGTTAACGTCTGCAGCTATGCCCAGGTCTGTCCGTCTGTCTGCAGACGTCGTCTGTCCACTGCCTGTGCATGACACGCATGACCTTTGCATGCTTTTCAAGTGATTGCATCTGCACTTTGCTGCTTTTATGTCTCTCTCTCACACACACACACACACACACACACACACACACACAGCAGTATGTGTTCATGTGTCTGTTACTTGTCAGTCTTTTCACACACCACCAAAGTTTTGTTTTTCACATTCCATGCGGGCATATCTGTTTGTATTTTGTACATTCCTATGAATGTTTTGTGTTTTTTTTCCTTGTTTTATCTACATTTTCCTTGTTCTCACCTCACCCTCCATCTATCCTCTTCTCTTTCTTTCTCTCTTCATCTGGCTACCTCCTACAGTCTCCTCTCTGGAGCGCAGCAGTCCTCTGACCGAGGGACGATCTCGCTCTCTGCGGTCCACTCGCTCCTTCGGCGGCAGCTCAGTGACTGTGGTGAAGATGACGCCACTGTCGTTCCTTCCCGGGACACGCATCATCAAATACCTCGGGATCATTAACATGTTTTTCATCAGAGAGACCACGTCTTTACGAGAGGTTGGTATTCCTGTTACTACTTTATTTTATTTATTTCAAACTTTAAAGCAGAACTAAGTAACTTGCGCTTAGCACTCCCCCGAAAGGTTCCTTTTGGTTATGTCACTGTTGTAAAAACTCTGCACCCCACGCCGCCTGCCCCACCCCACAGCTGCATGCGCACCTTTGCTCTCTCAAGACGGTAGCAATCAATCACTGAAAAATCCTAATACAACAGTGACACTAACGGTGCTTTCACACATTAAATCTCATGTGACCATGTGAACAGTATGAGGAAGAGAGACAAGTAAAATAAATGAATGATGTGGGAGTAATACGGAAGGGAATGTGGAAATGTGTGTGATGTGTTTGTGTGCTGACAAAGTGGCTCTGAAAGTGGATGGATGGATATTTGCGTGTGTGCTGCCTGATGGAGCATTGGGTTACGAGTGTGTGTGTGCCTGCATGGAGTTGCTCGGACAAAGGTCTTTTTTTTGCTGGCTCTGCCACGACATAAGTTTGAGAAAAGTGAATTTGTAAACAACCGTGTGCAGCCACGGGGCTGGTCATAATCTAGCATTAGTTTGTATTGTGCTGCCGTAAAGCAGTACGTCTTGCCACCAGGTCGGAGGCAGGACAGTTGCAAGTGCTGTTTTCTGGCCAGAGACAGCAGGGGGGATGAAAGACCCCCCAATCACCCCATAAACACTTGTATTACCCTCACAGGGACTATGAGAAAGATTTATTAGGGTAAAAAAGTTACTTAGTTCTGTTTTTTAAAAAAAAAAACAATATAAAGCAACCATCGCTAACAAAACAAACAGAGCTCCAGAACTGTTTGAGAAGGGGCAGAAGGAAGCTTAACACTTATGTACTCCTGCCCTTATACTTCCAAGCTATTTCACCAAGAAAAAAAAATCTGGCATTTGAGCACATGCATGTTTATGTATATATATATACACACACACACAAATATAATAAAAAACAAGCATTTATAGGCCTACCTACTTACATATCAACATGTCCACCTATTAATAAGATTCTAGTCTTTGTACTGATCTAAGAACATTTGCTTATTTTTATTTTTTTGATTTCTTCATGTTGTTACAACTTTTAAGTTTAATATTAACACTGTTCCAAAGAAATACAAACTGAGACACACATGATCGAAGTTGTCCGCAATGTTCTCTTACTAAAGTTTAATTTCTCCCACAAATCATACAGTACGTCACTTGTCTGCTTAAAAAAAAGCGAAGACAATTTGAGATGTTTTAAATTTAATAAAATTCATAAACTTAAATTCTTAGTATGATCCAGATATTCTGCACTTCTAATTTTTGTATGTTTTTCCCCAGACTTCCACACCATAACACATATATGGTAGAATAAAAGCACAGTATAACATATGTAATGTTTCTTGCTTCAGTATGTATCTGGTTTTGCTCACTATTCCAATGTATTTTGACATCTTGGTACAGAAACATTTTGTGTGGTTTCCAGTAGAGCTTATGATCTGTTAAGACACCCAGACATTTTGCACTCTTTCAGTCTTTACATGATCAATTTCCAAACGGCATTACTTTAGTCTTATCTAAATTAATCAATAGTCCATAACTGTCAAACCATTATTCAAATTTCTTTCAGTCTTCATTGACCTTTTTTGTCAACCGCTGCAGCTTCTTCCCAGAACATAAATTATTTGTTTTGTCTACAAAAGTGATACATTTCAGTTTGGTCGATACAGTACAAATGTTTGGGTCCCAGTACTGACCCCTGTGGAACACCACAGCTAATAGAATAGCTTTATTTGTCATTGCACATGTTACAGAGCCTTTAGACCTATGGTGATCCATCTGTACAAACTGCATCATATTACTAATATAGATCTTAAGTCATACCAGAGCTGCTACTCTAACTCCATATCTCTCCATCTTATCAATAGGCACGTCATGATTAATAGTTTTCAAAGCTTTCTTTAAGTTAATAAAATATCTAAGGTGTTTTTTTCAGTACTGGTGACAATCAACAATATCTAGTTGTTCTAAATATATATATACATACACATACATACATATAATACAAGTCCTGAGACCTTCTATGGCATCATCATGGAGGAAGTGGATGGAAAGCTTCAAAAGGAGTAATCTCCACCATGTTTATATTGTATTGTATATACAGGAAGGCGGCGTGAGCGGCTTCCTCCATTCCTTCATAGCAGAGGTGTTTGCAATGGTACGAGCTCATGTGGCAGCCCTGGGTGGAAACGCGGTGGTATCGTACAGCATGAAGGAGTGCATGTTGATGGAAAATCCAAACAAGAATCAGGTGCCCCACACACACACACAGCGTATTAGGGCCACATGGGCACTACAAGATTAAAGTCATAATATTTTGAGAAAAAAGTTTTAATTTTATGAGATTAAAGTCGTAATACTTCTAGAAGTGGTAATTTTATGAGAATAAAATGTAAATCCAAATAGGATGTTGTGGTCACTCGTACGTTATGGATAATATGGAACATTCAGTTAGAGTATATTTCTCTTTAGGTTTAACACATGGTGAAATACTGAGCCTTTTGGCCCATTATCATCACACTGTTATCATTTTACGGACTTTAAAGACACTTTGCAGATGTAGCGTTTTAAAGATATGGCTTTATATAAAATTACTTTATTCTCCAAATATTACGACTTTATTCTCATAAAAGTATGACTATTCTCAAAATATTACAACTTTAATCCAAAAATATTATCACTTTAATCTCAATCAATTAAGACTTTATTCTTGAAATATTATGACTTTAATAAAATTATGACTATTTTCATAAAATGATTACTATTCTCAAAATATTACAACTTTATTCTCACAAAATTGACTCTATTCTCAAAATATGACTAATCTCAAAATATTAAGACTTTACTCTAATATAATTTCGACCTAATTCTCAAAAAATTACAACTTTATTCTCAAAATATTACTACTTTTATCTTGTAGTGCTCTGACTTTTTATTTTACTGTGGTACTAATACGCTGTCATATACACACACGTTTTTGTTTTTTCTTTTTAATTATTCTTACATCCTAACTCTCATGCTTCACATTCAGGCTCAGTGTCTGATCAACGTGAGCGGAGATGCAGTGATCTGTGTGAGAGAAACGGAGCAGGAAACCACAGCGTCCACAACCACTGCTGCTACTGGGAGCGACGGCACCACATGACACTGGATCACACAATGACTTATATCGGCCTTAAAACTCCCTGAAAAGATCCAAAGGTTTGGACATTTGCACTAAAACATCGAGTGTAACGCCACCGTTTTTGTTTTGTTTTTTGTAATAAGAGAATGTTCTGATGTAGTGAGAGAGATATTTGATGATTTCAAAGTGTTTTTAAAATCTTTTTGGATGAAAGCAGTTGTTGAACTTTATGTATTATTTCCATGTTGATAAACATGCACAGCATCAATGTCGCAGCAGTTTCATTTTTGTAGCCACGAGTGAAGTTCCCGAGGCAGCTTTGATGAACCGTCCAACCATTCACTGTGTGGGGGGGATGCCGTGTGTGCACGCCAATAACATCATTATTACTTTTCAGTTATTTGTTTCACATATGAATTGATCAAAAAATGTTAAGTTGTTGCCTGCTTCTCTTTTTTCCATTGGGAGACATTTACAGGGTGAATTATTGGGATTTATTGTTTATTTTTGGTTTGTTAATTAGAATTTTTAATTTGTTTTTGTAACTGCTGTCACAGTATTACACATGTGCTGTCAAAACAAGTTACTTTTTTTTTTTTTTTTTAAATCGACAAATTATCGACACTAATGCATTTTTAAAATTTTAAAACAATTTTTTTTACCTGAAGAACTAACCGGACATTTTTAAAGACTGCTTCATTAATGATATTGAAATTATCATTTTAAATTCTAGTGAAAGCTGATGATAATTTTATTTGATTTTTCAACATTTGAAAGTCTATGTGTAACAATATTTAAAGGCAGTTTTTCATGAATATGACAGAGGATGCTAAAGACATTCGTGTCCCTGTCACGCCTCCTACAGATACACTGTGTAGATGTTCTCTAAAAAATCATATTCTGAATATTTTTGTAATAAATTGTCTTTCAGCTCACTTTGTCTGTGCAAACAATTCATGTTTTTTGGGTTTTTTTAAATCATATTTTGATACTTGTATCTAAAACTTGAATGTAAATATTTTTGAATGCTTTAAATTTTTTGATGAGCTGCATGCAGACCTGCATTTTATTGCCATTATTCTGTATTCTTAACTGAGAAGTCTTGAAGAATAAACCTCAACTTATACCAAAAGGCTGTCATTTAGTGTTTTTATTAACGTTCTTTTTATGAAGGAGCTGACATGGGCAACTGGCGGGGGCCACACATGGCCCTTGGTCTGATCTTGTGCAACCCCTAACGTCAGTGCATGAAATAACAGGAAAAGTACACAAAATTGACTCCAGAAACGCATATTGACTTAAACAAATGCGGAAAAAATTCTCTTAAAATTGACTCTCAACACACTCAAAATTAGAGAAAAATATACAAAACCACAAGAAAAATACACAAAAAATAACCTGCAAAACAAAAACACAACAGAAAAAAAATAGGAATCGAAGAATCATCCCTCCTGTTTGTCTTTGTCTCACATAAACACACACCCCAGACACACCCAAAGGCAGCCAGCTGAGATGCTGACAACTTTAAACCAATCAACGAAGCTTCCCTCTTGGGAGGCGAGTTTCAAAGATAATCTTTTAAAAGGAAGAAAACCACCCAAAATGTCAGTTTGGGGACGCTGGCGTTTCATGCTCAACGCGTTTCCCTTTCCCAGCTTTTCATTTATTTCATTTTATTTTTTATTTGAAACAGCTAGATTTTTGGAACCAACAGCTGCTTGGTTCGGACGAATCCAGCATCTAGTGACGTGCGTAACAGCCGAAAAAGAAGCCCGGCCCGCGACCCATTGGAGTAAGCCACGAGCCATTCTCTAACCCATCTGTGAAGGCCAGAAGTGCTTGGAGCAGCTGAAGGGTCTATACTCTGTTGAAACGCAACAGAACTCAACGGTGGCACTTCCTTCAAACAGCACCTCCAGGTCCAACCCTGACATCATCTTCAAGGTACCAGAACAAACTTTCATCAGCAAACTTTATCCACAATAGATCACATACATACTTCCATAACTACACACTCACACACTCACAACATGTTCTACACCCAGTTCATCTCATTCATGTCTGTTCGTCTCCCCTGTCTGTCTTCCCCTTTGTTTTATGATTTTATTCTTTGATTTTATGATCTTATTTGAATATGTATCCTGCATTTTTATTCAATAATTAGTAGACTAGCATTCTCCTAGAATAGTGATTTCACTTTATTACATATAATCCTCACTTTTATTAGCCTAGAAATGCATTTTATCATGATTTAATTATCCCATTTCAATTGATATTTTGACTGTGTTAATTGTTGAATTTTGAATAAAAGGTTAAACGTAATCTTTGATTCTTCTGATTCATTAAAGCTGTGGTTATGGTGTAGATGTTGCTGGTAGAATTCACTTTTCCCTGGTTTCACATTGATGAGTCTAGTCTAAAAACTTAGACATATTTCTCCTGTTAAAAGGAGTGGCACCCCGCAAAATTTGAAGTAATATTAATATTAATAATCATAATTAATATTCTTATTTATATAACCCATTAATAATAACTCATCCTCCTACATTTTATTGGGACGCCCGGAGATGGGACAGCTGAAGCCATGAACACAGCGTTAATAAATAATCATCGAAATCAAAAGCCGTTCTAAAAACTGAACACTCTGTGTTGCCAGATTGGGTCGGAAGCCGCCTCACTCCGACCAGTGTGGTATTTTAAGCAAAGCCGCTGCGCTAATGCATGGAAACTGAATAAATAAGACCGCCGTGTCTTTGTGTTTTAAAGCGCTAATGTTATGAAAGTCCGCCATGCCGAAAAAGTTGAAATTTTATCACTGTGATGTCAGAAGGTAAACAGTAAGTTGCAAGAATTGGGAAAACCCCGTAAAGATACGTAGAGAGAATGCAAACTAGGACTTTGCTACCCCGAAGAGCTCTGAAACTCTGGCATCTCGTTGACACAAACAAAGTGTAAGTCGTCTGAATCTTCCGTTTCATGAAAACGGACAAACTAACGTTGTATTAGTTCATGTTAGCTCTTCTTGGTTGGTACATGTATGTGAACGCTCCGGAAGCTGTGCTTAGACGAAGACAGGCCTTCCTGCCCCTCGTGGCGAGCTCGCGAATAACAGGCTAACGAGAGCTGAAGCATAGCAGCAGCAGCAGCAGCCTGCTACTAAGCGGCTAGCATCCAGCTCACCTAACTTGCCCAGTGTGGCCTTTAAACACATTTAAGTTAGAGCGTGTCTTTTAGACACGTTTGACTTGACTTGACTTGATCTGATTTTGTCATCTCACACACACACACACACACACACACACAGCGCTGTGACGAATCAAACCGGAGATTTTGACATTTATTAAAACAAATCTAACGGCGAGATTTTTATCTAAAAAGTTATTCAATGGTTAACATTGAAGATAAAATCTACCTAATCAAAGCAACCTCGAGCAGGCTTGTTAATGATTTCATTGAACGTCAACTACCTCAGGTCAGAGATGATTACACCACACTGTGCCGCCTCCTGGTGGATGAATTCTCTGACGCACTTTATTAAACAGGTTTTGACTACGCCCACACCATTAAACAGGGAAGAAACAAATCACCCCAACAATATTACCACACCTTTCTACAGGCATACTTTGGTAACCGCAATCACTCAGGTATGGAGGAAAAAAATTTTCCTCAGAAACCTTCACCACAACACGAGCACCCATCTCGGCGTCACGGCAGATCCATACACCATGTCCAGTAAGAAACTTCGTGATCTTGCAATCAGAGGCTTCCTCTTGTACAGACAAAATTCGGCAAAATCCATACCTCACGAAATGTTCCCCGTAAAAAATAACTCCCACTCGTTGCAATTGGAAAGCACAAAACAGACACCCAACGTTCCTCAAACGCCTCCACCGTAAGCGCCACAACCTCTTCCACCACACACCCAGCAACCGTACCACGGTACGAGACCAAAACATTACCAAAATAGAGCCAATTACCACGACTAGGCTCCAAGGCAAAACTTTCAGCACCAAAATTTTCGCCCCAACCAACACCATTCGGATCGCCGATCATGCCCACCGTGGTTTGATAATGACCATTCTGACCAGTGGAAAAGACACGAGAACGACCGCCAATCACCTCCACCCAGAAACGAACACTCAAAACCTCGGTACCACATGAATCAGAAAAGGTCCTATAGCCAGCTGCCGAACAGGTCAAAATCAGACAATGAATCTAATGAAACAGAAAATTTTAAAACAAAGTTGTCTAACAAAATGGCTAAAGATATGGTATCTATTATGAAAAAAATGTTTGAACAAATGACAGACGACAAAACCAAAGAAAAGCCAAAACAATCGAAACAAAAAAGATGACGATGATCCACCGAGTGCTGTCTTGCTGGTGCAAACATTTTTGCCACACCGCCTCCTTTCCGGAGGACATCATTCCATTGAGGGTGAACCATCAATTCACCAATTCTTGTGCGACCTCTACGAAAGAGGAATTGCCCGAAAGTTTTACATATCAGCCACTTTTGAAGGTGTGCTTACCAATGAAGCCTTACTTGACACTGGAGCAGACATATACCTCTTGTCAGCCCAACTGTTCAACGAGCTGCGCAGCCTAGCCAAGGAGGCCAACCTAAGGTTGACACTCCAAGACTGCCGCATTGACATTGAACCTTATGGCGACAATGCCACCACCATCACAAAAAAGGCTCTCGTTCAAATCACCATAGGTGAGCTATCTCTGGTGCACCAACTGACCGCAACACCCTTAAGTCAACGGGCACCTGCATCCTCAAGGTGTCGTGGAATGGTAGAGAAATTTTCCACCACTTCCTGATCGTACCGAAGCTGCCCCACGCAGCATGTATTGGAAGTGAAATGTTAGTCTGCCTTGGTGTCCAGTTACACACTGTGAACAGTGTCTTATGGTCACTAACGATGCCAGCTCTGCAGCATGGCAAGTCCATGCCACTGAAACTAAACTCCGGTCAAACTATCCTGGAAGTGTGCCAAGTCATGTCCGAATCAAACGTCACCGTGCCACCACTGGCTTCCAATGTGCGCATCCGGTTGGTTATCATACCGGGACAAAGCCTTGACTGCTCCCAGGTCTTCTTCCAACCCTCTGCCGCACTGTCGAAACTAGGTCTCGCCCTAACGGCGACACCCCTGCTGGAGGTACACAATCGTACCACCAACCTACTTTGTCAGAACCCCTCTAACAAGACTGTTGTGATTTCCAAATCCACCTCTCTGGGCTGGCTAATCGACACAAATTTTCATGTCTTTGAGTTAAACGTGCCCGTTGTAGGGAAAATCCCTGCTTCACTTGTCGCAGAAAGCGATAACAAAGCTATCATGCCGACAAAACCCTCCGGTGCCGTAATGTTGTTCGCCACAACCACTCTGGGTGACGACACACCAGCCCGGATTGATTTAACTAGAGATGATGTAAAGGTGATTCATATGTTGACCCCTGAAACCACTGAGTCTGAGTCGAACCGCGAGGCAGCAACGACACAAGTCCTCACCGCACAAGTGAGTGATCGGGCCACAACCAATGCTTAACCAGACCCCCACGCCGAACTGATGAAGCATATTGATCAAGTGATTCTGGATGCTGACGGAATCCAGACAGAACCCGAAAGGGCCAAACTCAGAGCAATTCTGCTAAAGCACAAAGACGCTCTGGTCTCCGACTTGCTGGATTGCGGTTTAACTGACATCCACTTCGTCCGCATCCCGACACCGCCAAGCGCTCCACCAACGTTTGTGCGACAATACAAAATCCCATTAGCCTCATACGAACCAGTCCAAACTATCGTAAATGATCTCCTGGACAGAGACATAATTCATCCGTGCAATAGCACCTACTCGGCACCAGTCTGGCCTGTTCTGAAATCTAACGGTAAATGGCGTCTCACTGTTGACGACAGGCGCCTGAACCAACAGATTCCTCTGTCACGGTGGCCTATGACACAGTTACAACAAGAACTACCCAAAGTCAGAAACGCTAAGTACTTCACGTCCATTGATGTGGCCTCCGGGTTCTGGACCATTCTAGTAGACCCGGAGGACCAGCACAAACTCGCGTTCACCTTTGCAAACCAACAATACACCTTCACCAGGTGTCCCTTTGGTTATGCTAACTCTCCAGCAGAGTTTAACATCTTTCTGAACAAAGCATGCCCGGACGCTAGCGACCGCGGCACTCTCATATATGTTGATGACATGCTAATGAGTAACACGACTTTTGCAGACCACATGAGTGAAATCGATCATGTACTGACCCAATTCACCTGCGCCGGCGCCAAAATCTCACTGTTCAAGTGTCAATGGTGCCGCACAAGAGTCAATTATGTCAGTCTCCTGGTCGGTAGTAAGGGTGTGGAACCACAGGCACAACGCATCCAAGGTCTCCAGAACCTCAAGGTTCTCCAGGATGTCTCAGGCTTAAGAAGCTTCCATCTACGACTACTCCAGGCAATTCAACGACAATTATGCTGATTTGGCCAAACCTCTTTACACACTCCTAAAAAAGGATGTTCCTTTCACTTGGGGTGAACCCCAACAACACGCTATGCAGGCTTTAATCGATATGCTAACAAAGGCTCCATGCCTCGCTTACCCTGATCACAACAGAGAATTCCATCTGGAAGTGGGCTTTTCAGCACACTGCCTCAGTGCCGGTCTGTACCAGATACATGATACGGACAGACGAGTGGTGGCTTACGCAAGCAAAACCCTCGCCAACCCCGAACTCAAATACAATGATTGCGAAAAAGCTCTGTTAGCTACAGTATGGGCTGTGAAACATTTCTCCAACTATGTTGGAGGTCAAAAGGTCATCGTTGAAACACAACACCAACCAGTGGTATTCCTCAACAGCCAGCCCCTAAAAGATGGTGTGGTTACAAACGCTCGCGTCGCATCTTGGATGATGACCCTGCAAAGCTTTGACCTTGAAGTCCATTATAGACAAAACCGCAAGACGCCGTTGGGGATGGATTTGGCCGCATGCCAACTCTGCCCCAGAGACGCCTTTGCTCAGGCCGCGTCAGCTGGCTCTCAGCCCCATAGCACACGCCTGCCTCCGATCCCAGCCGATCCTCTGTCTGACGTCCCCTCGAATCATCATTTCTTTGATCCGAGCGTATGTACAGACATGGCAACAGCTTTTGTTGATGGATGCTCTTTCCACCAAAACCCCCAGGTACTTGCTGGGGCTGGTCTAGTCTGGGTCGACGATGTCCCCAGCATACCAATGATGTTCAAATTAGGCAAACAAACGTCTCAGTTTGCAGAGGTAGCCAGCATCCTCATTACCCTGCAACATGCCACCGACCATGGCCTCAAAAACTTGGTAATCTGCACTGATTCTAATTATGTGCGACTCAACTTTGTGTGCCATCTACCTGTGTGGAAGGCCAATGGCTTTGTGACTCAGGTCACAAACCCGTTAAACACAAGACCTTTTCATTGCATATGATGACTTGGTGTTAAAACACGACATACAGGTCTACTGGAAAAAGATCAAGGTCATTCCAAGGTGCTCGGCTTAGACCGAGATCTGAACGAAAAAGCTGATGCCCTCGCCAAACAGGGGGCGCTGTCAGGAGCACCCTGGTCCTTTGACCCAACCCAGCTCACTGAGCCCCACCCGTTGTCAGTGAATACTATTACGCGCTCTCGTGCTGCTGCTGAGACCGACGCCCCAACGTCCTCGCAGGTCACCGCATCCGTAAAACCCGCTTTCACCGACAATGACCTAATAACGTTACACGGCCAAGATCCTGCAATCTCCTTCATGATTCGCCTCATGGGAGACACTACACCTGATAAACCCTACTCCTCTGACTTTGCCTCCACACCCAACCTCGGCCATCTGGTCACTGTCCGTCGCTCGTTACGGTTAGTCAAGGGCATCTTGGTCCATGTTTCTGCGGACTCAATGCGTTTGTCATCCCACAGAACCAAAGGGGGGTGATACTGGCACATGCCCATGACGCACCCTGCGCCGGACACAGAGGAGTCAAGGCCATAATGACAGCTCTGCAACAGATTGCATACTGGCCACACATAAAAAAAAGACTTAACAGACTACATAAAAGGATGTCTAGTCTGTTGTCAGTTCCAACCATCAAACTGTACAAAAGGAGGCATCACTTTCCCTTGGTCCGACCTCCAAATCGATTGGGTCGGACCCTTAACTAAGTCCAGTAGAGGGAACAGATATTTCCTCACAGTGACATGCGCATTCACAAAATGGGTTGAGTGTCTACCGGCACCACGAGACAGTGCAGGGATGACAGCATTTCTGCTAGTCAACCACGTCTTTCCAAGGTTTGGTTTTCCAACTCGCATCAGCTCTAACAGAGGAACTCATTTCACCGCTGACACGATAAAACACCACTCACCAATACATGACCGATCTTGAGAACCACCTCCGAGCTACGTTCGCGTTCGCTCAAAAACACCTCAAAGAGAGCGCAAAAGGCCGTAAAACCTACTACGACCAAAAAGCCTCACAGGAGAAACTACAGGTGGGAAACCATGTCTGGTATTATAGCTTTGCTCCGCCCACCGGCAAAAACGATCATCATGCAACCAAACTGGTGAAGATATTTCTTCCCAAATGGACAGGACCCTACCTGGTC
The DNA here is from genome assembly GCF_900634775.1 of Gouania willdenowi. NCBI lineage: Eukaryota > Metazoa > Chordata > Actinopteri > Blenniiformes > Gobiesocidae > Gouania > Gouania willdenowi. The sequence goes on from NC_041049.1 coordinate 40,356,789, forward strand.
ACCGATAAACTGTCTCCAGTGGTGTAACAAATAAAGATTCCGAGCACAAAAACTGAACCAAAGCTCAAATGGGTCCACCGAAACCAAAGTAAGCTGTACAGAAAACCAAAACCAACTGACAAACCATCAACCGCGAGCTGAATAAACCCTACAAGCCGAGAGATAGCATTCCTAATTAACCTACCAGCCGACACGTTCAATAACATCTACCACCTCAAGGATGACATAAACTAAGAACTAGGAACTAGAATCCTCTAAACTATCTTGTCCCACTGAGGACATACCTGAGGGTCAGGACTTAACCGTGTTGGTTGATCCGTAAACTCCCAACCAGCCGTCCCATTGATCAGGCCCCTAAACATTAGCATTTCTTACACCCCGCTACTGAGACCACCAACTCGTCTCATTATATAGGCACAGGCCTAAATTAGCTAGAGCAAAAGAAAACTTTTCTTCCTTTTCTTTTATTTCGTTTAAGTTCCCATAGGGACTTATTTTTGTGTGTTTAGACATGATTCTTTTATATCCTGCATGCATTGTCTTTGTCTTGTTGATGTGCACCAGGATTAACTGACGAATACCATGCCTCTAGCTTTGTGCTTATGTGTACACTTTCACGTTACCCGACTCTCCTGATCCCAAATTACATGTTCGCACCGAGCATTGTTGAGGGACACATTGTAACATATAGTACACACACCTAGTCTGCCTCCCTGGTCCATGGGTGCCCACTGCCAAGCGGCGCCCCAAAATTGACTCCATGGTTGCCCAACTCCTACCTCCATGGTCCACGGGCATTAACACCAGGCAATGCTCCAACGCCAGCCACCAAGGGCTCCAGTCTTCAACTTCCCGGGGCTCCAGCCTCAACCACCAGGGGCTCCAGTCTTCAACTTCCAGGGGCTCCAGTCTTCAACCTCCGGGGCTCCAACCTCAACCACCAAGGGTTCCATCTTCGACATCCAGATGCCCAGACGGCAACCTCCAGGCGATACCGCCCATCTCAACATCAAGGTGAGAGTGGTTCCCATAATTGACAGAGAAAGCACCTGTGCCATCCCTGAGGACGTCGGACTTTTGTCAGGAGTGTGAGGACCTCTACACACCTTTACCTGTTTCCAGTTTTCTTCAACTTGAAGGTTCATTCCCTCTTTTTGTTTCCTCAAAAGAACTATTTGATAAGAGCTTCAAAGCATTGAAACCTTATCAACAGGGGGATTATGTAGGGAACCAAACCACATCAAGCCTAAAGACCCTCTTTCTAACAGGAATTAACCAAGGAGCCTGTTTCTTTATCACGAACTGTTTACAACATAACTGCCCCGGCAAATTTGAGGTGCATAGCTAACCCCCACTATGCAGCCTTTGAACCCAATAACGTAGCCGAAAAGACGGGCCCGACACTCTGAAGTGTTCAGTACGAACCCTCTTTACGACTCCACACGGGGGAAGAACATCCGTCTTCACAGAACTGTCCCACTGACCCCTGACCCCCTGTGGTGAAATGTCACAGAAGGACACTTTCCAGGCCCCTTCTCTGAGATGTGTCCCAGTGAAGAGGGGAGATCAAAGAAATTGTATTATGTTTGAAAAGTCACAAATGAAAACGTTATTGAAATGGTTTCTGAAGAAATTGAAATTGCAAATATTGTCTGTCCTATTCAATCAATCAATCTTTTATTTGTATAGCGCCAAATCATAACCAATGGTATCTCAAGACAGTTTACAGTAGAGCAGTCTTAAGGACAGACTCTTCATTTTATGGATACACACATATGCATATATACGTATATGCACATACATATGTATCCCACACCCAACATGAATTCATCATGGCGGCAAGGAAAACCTTCTGTTAAGCAGCAGGAACCTTGTGTGGATCCCATTCCTATGATGAACAGCCATCCACGTTATGCTGTGTTGGGTGTGTGCAGAGGAAAGGGTGGAGACAGAGTTGTTTAGACTCTGTAACTCCACACTGAGGATCCCACGGACCTGCAAGACAAAAGCCAGAAGGAGTACAGGAGCAAACACACAAGGGAAGAAGCAGACATAGAGGGAGTGTTAGAGAGAGGAATGGGACCCTCTCCGGTCCCTCTCTAACCTAAATGACCTCTCTCTTAACGCCCTCTCCAACCTCTCTCCAACCGAGCATGCCAGACCCCCCCGGCAGTCTATGCCTATTGACCTGGTTCCTAACTCAAAGCTTTACCAAAGAGGAATGTTTTGAGCCTAATGTTAAAGGTAGAGAGGGTGTCTGCCCCCCGAACCGTGGTTGGTAGATGGTTCCAGAGAAGTGGGGCCTGATAACTGAAAGCTCTTCCTCCTATACTACTTCTAGAGACAAATGGAACAACGAGTAGGCCAGCATTTTGAGAGCGTAGTGTTCTGGGGGGATTGTATGGCACTACAAGCTCCTTGAGATAGACTGGTGCCTGTCCATTTATGGCTTTATAAGTGAGAAGAAGAATCTTGAATTCTATTCTATATTTTATGGGAAGCCAATGCAGAGAGGCTAATACAGGAGTAATGTGATCTCTTCTCCTAGTTTTAGTCAGTACACGTGCTGCAGCATTTTGAACCAGCTGAAGTGTCTTAAGCGACTTGCTCGGGCAGCCTACTAAAAGAGAATTACAATAATCCAGTCTAGAGGTAACAAAAGCATGGACTAGCTTTTCGGCGTCACTCTGAGACAGGATAGGTCTGATTTTAGCAATGTTACGGAGATGAAAGAAGGCAGTTCTTGAAGTTTGTTTTATGTGAGAGTTGAAGGATAAATCCTGATCAAATAACAGTTGTGCTTCGTGCCAGAGTAATGCCATCTAGGGCAGTTAGGCTAGCATAGATTTCTCTACGGTGTCATGGGCCCAGTACAATGACCTCCTCAGTCTTGTCTGAGTTAAGAAGAAGAAAATTTTGGTCTTTTCAGACCAAATTTATATTCCACTCTTTTCAGATAATTTTATACCCACAGAATGCTATTTTAAATGTTTCATCATTTAAAAATTCATTAACCGGTCCCTAAAGTAATATTAGGCTATTTTCCAGTCGTGTTTGGTATCAAACTCTTTCGTGCTGAAAAACACAAGATACAGGGAGTTCATTATATTCACTAAACTTCTAAAGCAGTGGTTCCTGACCTTTTTTTGTCACGACCACATTTTTATTTTACATGCACATTTCTGACTTTTTTTCTGAAGTTAGTATTTTATCACGTTTGTTATATTGTGTTACAATTACAAATCCAGAATATCTAGGAGGAGTGCAGAAAATGACAGCTCAGATATTTCTAAATTGCATTTTATTTTAACTACATTTATATTTGAGAAAGTGAAGATATAGAATACAGTTGTTGGAGATTGTGTGTGTTTTTTTTTTTTTCAAGTTGAACACAGTTCTATGATCCCTCCTGACCGCCAGAGGTGGCGCTTTAAGCACTGGAATCCTTGCGATTGCGCAGGTCGAGAAATTAATAACAACAAAGTCACGTGTGACCCCTCCAGTATATTACGGAAGTCTATATCAGTACCTCACACCGGAGGCTCAGTCCCTTTTTACCTTCTCGCGTGCAGGTTGGATGTGAGGTTGGGTAAGCAAACCTTGTTTATAGAACGGATTGGTTTCGCTACCGTTGCAAGTATCTCTGTCACTGTTTGCTGTTGGTGCCGCAAGTTTTTTGCCTTCCGAAGGACTGCACAAGCTGTTTCTGTTTCGTCTTCACCGTAATTTAGCGCTCGGTGAATTTACGCTGATCGGCCGTGTCCGACTACTTTATAAGCCACTTTGGCATGTGTTCGGCTCATTTTCAGTTAAGTAACCGCTTCGGCGTGTGTTTATCGGCCATTTTTTACGTTGGTTATCATAGCCGCTCGGTGTGCAGCGAAGGAGCACCATTATTTTTGATAGAGCTGTGTTCAGCTTCTTCCTCAGTTGTTATTATTACAGGGCCACTAGTGGCGTTTCTGCCCGACCTGGCCCGCGGCTTAATGCCCGATTGGGTTAGTCCCATAGTGTAACTACTTTGACTGGATCACTAGTGGCGTTTCCTGCTCGACCTGACCCAGCTGCTAACAGTCAGCGTGGTACCTGCTGGACTCCCTAAAACAAGTCACTCATGGCGTTCTTTCCTCAACCTGACTCTGCTGCTGCACTTGGCATGGATGCTTTTACTGTGTGGCTGGTGATGTCTCTGTCCGACCAGGCCATACTGCTAGCGCAAACTTTTTAAATGACAATTGTTAATCACAGGGTCACTGGTGGCGTCTCTGCTTGACCTGACCCTTCTGCACCGCTCTTACTTGGAGAGTACTGGTCTAATTACTGGTCACTAGTGTCGTTTTCTGCTCGACCTGACCCTCGCTATTATCAGAGAAGATGATGCTTGAGACTCTGTGTTGCCAATCCTGCATGGCTCAGCTTCAGCCTGACGATGGCCATGACCTTTGCCCTTCATGTCTGGGGGAAGGCCATCTACGAGAAGCCCTCTCAGATGGTGCATGCCTCAATTGTGCCACTCTGCCCCGATTGGTGAACGTGACCCGTTTGGCTGCTGTCGGGGTGGACGTCCGATGGGCCCCCGAGTTTATCACCAGCCAGCAAGTCGGCGGGGCATAAGCGCCCAGCTAACAGAAATTAAGGCGGGCCATGTAAGAAAACCAGGAACAGTGGGCCTGAGAAACTGTCTACCAAGCTAGACACGTTAACTAACAAAATGACCCAGATGAGGGCTCTTATTCGGACCCTTCAGACTGATGCTGACCGGGCTGCAGCGGTTGGTCAGGATCATGACGAGGCCCCTGAAGATGTTATGTCTTTGGCGGCCTCGGACACCCTTTTCCGGCATGAATTTGAGAGCATGAGCACGAGGATCTCAGAACCTGGTTCCTTGGCTTCCACTGGCTCTGAAGCGCAGGGGTACGAGCCTATTACCACGGTAATGTATGGCCCTGGCACGCCTGAAATTAGACGGGCAGGAGCAGCCCCCTCTCGTGCTTTATTTTGGCAGCAGTCTTCAGCGTCTTCCTTTTTGGTTCCAAAAAAAGACGGGCGATCTGCACCCAGTTTTGGACCTCAGGGGCCTGAATGTGTTCCATGACAGCGAGCCTTTCACGCAAATGGATGAGGGACATTCAGGTTATGCTCCAATAATTTTAGAGTAGAAGGACTCATCCTTCTGTTGCATCTCTCAGCCTCCTGGGCAAGCTGACAGTAGTTCCCCTAGGCTTGCTTTCTTTACGCCCTCTTCAAATTTGGCTCAACAGCTTACACCTGGATCCTACGCGCCATGCTCACAGATGGCTCCGGGTCCTGGTATCTCCTGGCTGCTTGTCTCAGTGGAAGAACGAAGGTTTCATGCTGCAAGGAGTTCCTCTTGGCCCTCTCTCTTCCCGAAAGGAGGTGGTGCATACGGATGCATCCCTAGTAGGTTGGGGTGCCACATGGCAAGGCCGGATGGTGCAAGGGAAGTGGTCCCTACAGCAGAGCAGACATAAATGTACTGGAGTTTTTGGCTGTCCAGGGAAAGTACAGAATCCAGTTGATTACTCAATTCCAAACATACTTGCCTTACTACAGAGCTTACTCAGTCAGGGATGTTCACCATCTACCCTAAAGGTTTACGTCGCAGCCATCTCCTGCTGGCATGCAAAGCTGGAGGGGGGTGACTATTGGCCGCAACCATGAAGTGTCGCTGTTCCTGAGAGGGGCTTGCCTTTTAAGTCCACCAAGCCAGCGGATGGTCCCCACACATATTGACCACAAGTGTCTCTCCATGAAGACAGCATTTCTTCTATCCATGGCATCAGATAAGCGGGTGAGCGAGCTTCACGCGTTGTCTGTCGAGGAGTCCTGTTGCCGTTGGCATCCTGACAGATCTGGTGTGTCTCTTTGGCCTAATATGTCTTTTATTCCTAAAGTGTCCTCAGCAACAGGGCAGGTTCAGCCACTGCAGCTGGCCCGTTTTAACGTGGGCATTGCTTCTGAGCATCTGTGTCCGGTACGGGCTCTTGAGGCATATGTAAAATCTACAGCGGCCGTCAGGAGATCAGACTGCCTGTTTGTATGTTTTGCGGGCTGACACAAAGGACAGGCTCTGTCTAAACAATGCCTTGAACACTGGATTGTCGGGGTCATTACCAAAGCATATGCTCTACAAGGGCTGCCACTGCCATCAGGTGTCATTCCACTAGGGGCCTCTCAATATCATGGACATCCCCAAACACCTTTGCAAGATTCTACAGGGATTCTACAGAGCACAACAAGGTATGGGGTTTCTCTGGTTGGATTCCTCGTGACTGTGTTGATGTTCATCATCCAGTGCTTAAAGCACTGCCTCTGGCAGTCAGGAGGGATGAAACAGAACAAAAGTTACGACTGTAACTAAGGTTCTATGAATCCCGGATGACCGCCAGAAAACTTGGTCCCTCGGAATCCTCGTGCTTGCAAGAAAGGATTTACGGACTGAGCCTCCGGTGTGAGGTACTGATATAGACTTCCGTAAAATTTCCCAATGTGTTTTGATAATATATATTCTAAACACATTTACAAGCAGCTTAGAAATGCCAGAGAAAATCAAGAGCATCTGGATAATTTACATTGAGAACAAGCAAACTCCACACAGAAAGGTCTTTGGTCTCCAACCTAGGATTAAAAAAATATTAATAAAAAAAAAAAAAAAAACACGGACTTTCTACCTGAAAATATTGACAATATCAAACTTATACAGAAACAAATAAAACAATCCACCTGTTGTTCAACTGCAGGATTAATTGATAAATTATTTGTAATATAAATGAACTGTTAAGAATAAATCTGGTGGAGCCATTTCAGCAGCAGAGGGCGCTAGAGAAGTGGCTCTGCCCTAATCAGCATAAAAGAAGGCTGTAATGAGCATCAGGTGTGGCGCTGGAAAACATACGGTTTTTATCGTGCGGTAGGGGAACATTGTGTGGAGTTTTTTCATACCCTGCAATAACTACAGCATTCTGGTTTTTGGTCATTTAATCTGCAATAAATGGATTGACATATCTGACCGGACATCATCGCCTTTGGTACTTCATATTTTAAAAACCAGCTCTCAAACTTTGGACATAAAGTATTTCCCATTCTCGAGTTGGAGAATGGAAAAAAGGACAGTGACTCTGGGGCTGGTGGCTAAGTCTGGTCACCACCTGGCAGTCAACGCACTGGGTGCAGAAAGCCCACGCGTCCCGGAAGCAGCAGTAGCGTGTGTGCGAAGGAGCTCGCGGTGAAACACCGGCACAGACTGGGTCTTACCGGGGCCACGGAGCGAAGTGAACGAGGTGAGCGTGAGGCAGTAGAGTCACCAGGACAGACTGGGTCTTTCTGGTGAGAAAAGCGGAGCCACGACACTGGGAGATGGAGTCTCGTGTATTGGAGGCATGGTGCTGACTGAAGGGCTAAGCTCAGCCGTACGGGCACTATGTGGGAAGACTGGGTCCTCCACGGAGCGGCGTGACAACAGCAAGCAAAGGTTGGGAGACTGGGTCTCACTTTCATCTTCAGAGCAGCAGCGACGAGAAGACCTGCAGCAGGCAGGGGGCCTTGGAGCAGCGGCAGCAGCAACGAGAGGACCTGCAGCAGGCAGGGGGCCTTTGAAGTAGCGGCAGAAGCAGCGAGAGGACCTGCAGCAGGCAGGGGGGCCTTTGAAGTAGCGGCAGAAGCAGCGAGAGGACCTGCACCAGGCAGGGGGCCTTCGAAGCAGCGGCGAGAGGACCTGTGGAGCAACAGGGAGCCTTGAGCAGCAGTGGAAGCAGCAGCAAGGGTTGGGAGACGTATCTCGCCCTCAAACCAAAGCTGTCTACAACCGGGGCCGGAGTTTGTGGGTGCCTGGGGTGGCCACAAGGATCCAGCAGTCTTATCGGGCCCATGTGTAATTGGGAAGACCAGCTTAAAAGATACTCAGACACAGCACAGTTAAGGTGCAAATTGAGCTTCAAGCTAAAAGCTGAAGAAAGAAGACAACCATATGGGTCTAAAAAAAAAAAAAACTAATAATTTGGTTAAGAGAACTCAAATGAAGACAGTTGAAGAGTAAATAAAACTAAAAAAGCTTTCAAGCTCAGCGATGCCTGCTGAAACAAAACATCCCATTATTCTGTCCAAAAAGCAACACATCTCAAATCTAATCATCAAAGACATTCAGGAACATACCAGACACAGTGGAAGAAATCAGGTCTTCTCAACATTAAGAGAAAAATATTGGATTACTCATGCAAATGTAGCAACAAGAAAAGTTCTATCAAAATGTGTTTTCTGCAGAAAGTAAAATTGTGTCATCAAAAAATGGCAGATCTTCCAAGTGAAAGAAGCACTCCAGACTTGCCTCCTTTCACCAATGTAGGAGTTGATTATTTTGTACCCTTCGAAGTAAAACAAAGGCACTCATATGTAAAGCGTTATGGAGTTATATTTTCATGTTGAGTTCAATCAATCAATGCAATCAGGCATTTAATTTCTCCGCTACTGAAAAAAAGTTAAAAAAAAAAAAAACAATCATGAAAATATAGAAAAGAAAATATGAAAATATTAAATGGACGTTCAATCCTCCGTCAGCATCACACCGCTTGGAAAGCATGATCAGACTGATACGTAAAGATTTGTTTTCAGTTCTATATCAACAAACATTAACTGATGAAACACTTCACACTGTTCTTTGTAAAGCCGAAGCAATACTTAATGACAGACCAACTACAAGAATTTCAGAAGATCCCGATGATCTAGACTACTGACATCTAATCACTTACTCACACGCAAACCAACCAACCCTCCCTCCTGGTGTGTTTGAACAAAAGGATTTGTATGCTCAAAGACAGTGGAAACAAGCACAATATATTTCGGATCTGTTTTGGAAAAGATGGACAAAGGAATATCTAGCAATTTTACAGAACGACAAATGGAATCAAGTAAATCGGAAATTGAAAATGAGAGATATCGTCCTAATTGTGGACAATACTGTACCTGGATGATTTGAAGAATCATAAATACATTTCCAGATAAATTTGTAATTGTTCGTTAAGTTGAAATAAAAAAAAAAGAATAATGTTCTCAAGAGGCCAGTAACATGGTCATGGTCAAGACCAAGACCAGACATGGTCAGCTGGTGGCCCCAGGGCCACAAAATTAGACCCTTTGTCTAATTTTCTGCGGCCCCTAAAGTAACTGCATAAAGTGACGTCATAAACAAGTAAAATGAGAGAAAATACACAAAAGGACAATAAAAACACACAAAAAATGATGCAAAAAACTCACTAAATGAAAGAAAAATTTACAAAATGTCTCCAAAAATACACCAAAGTCCTTTGTTCTTTCCTGTAATAATGCTTTGATTGGTCGTTATTCTTTATGTCGTTATGCTGACATGAATGTAGATAATATGGGCCTTAGATAAAATCAGATTTTTGTGGCCCTCACTGTGAAAAATCTTTTTTTAATAATATAAGAAAGTTACATTTTACAACGGTAAGATAAAGTCTGAATTTGATTATAATATTGATTTTTATTAAACTAGAAGAATGTCTTCTAATCTTATTATTTTAAATATTTTTAGTGTCTATATTATTATTACTATTATTATTAAGAAGTTCGTATGTTTGTCATTTTTGCACTTAGCTCCAATAGAATGAGAACAGATCCTTTTCCTGAATCAGTGTTCAACCTTGTGTCATTGATCACTTTGATTAGAGCAGTTTCTGTGCTGTGATGAGAACAAAAACCTGACTGAAATGTATCAAATATTTTGTTGAATGTTAAGAATTGACTCAGTTGGTTGAAGACCATCTTCTCAATGATCTTGGCTATGAATGGAAGGTTGCTGATTGGTCTATAGTTAGCCAGTATAGAGGCATCCAGGTTTCTCCTTTTTTAACAGAGGTTTTACAGCAGCTACTTTCAGGGATTTTGGTACTGTGCCTGATTGGAATGAGCAGTTAATTATCTGACACAAATAGTGACCTAAACTGGCCAATGAGGGGCGCTACGTACGGATAGACTGCCGGTCGATTGACATGTATTACGTACTGATAGCCATTGCCTTACTGATATCAGTGCAACCAATGGGAAGGTAGGGGTTCCCATAATGTACTTTAAAAGCTGGACGTACAAAAATATTATAAACTTTTAACACCAACAAAACTTTACCAAACAAGCTGAAGTTTAGAAAATGAAAATATTAACAAACTTAAGGTTAGTAACTCAACCAAAAACAACCCAAACGTTAGACAAAGATTAACAAAATCAAACTAATCAGCTAAACCTCACTTCATTTAGTTAAAGTGCATGGTGCCAAGTTTAATAAACATGATTTAAAAGTTTATTTGAATATGATTTGAGAGGTTATTTGAACCTGATTTGAATATTATTTGAGAGCTTATTGGAGCAGCAGCGGCTAACTGTATTAAAAAAACATAACAATTAACTTCCTGAACATCTACACTTAATAAAGAGTCAGTAAAACAGAAGCTACCTTCCACACTTGGAAACCCGGTTCCCACAGGGGCTCAGGGCGCCTCACAAGAGCAGCATTTCCCCCTCAATGCAAACTCCCATCGATAGCCTAACTCAGGAGCAGGGCAGCAATTAGTTATTGAGTACATTAACACAAAAACTTGAAGAGACTAGTACTCACATTTAGCACCCGACAGTACAGCCTAGGAGGCTAAGGAAGCGTCCGGTAGACGGGGATGATGCGTTCACGGGCTATATGACGGTAAGAAACTACCACACTTTAACCGCATGGTTACATCTACCCCCCCTAAATGAATCGGTGGCCCACCAATTAATAAAACAACTTATGACCATGGGCGAAATATAACAGTCCTTTGGCTGCTAGCACCTTGGGTCCGAGAGGCAGCAACCCCATTTTCCTCACTCCGGACAGGGAGGCGATGAGGGTTTGAGTGCTTTCCTGCAATCTTTCGCTTTGACTTCCTCGGTAAAGACCCAGAGCTGTAAGGCACAACTGGAACAGGAGGAGTTGGAATAGGAGGCAGTTCGTGGGTGAGTGGTTCAACCGGCGTAGATGAAGCACTGACCGTTTCTCTGACCCTCAGCCAAGCCCCCGACTCAAACTCATCATCACTGGCATTCTCATTTGCAGGTAGTCCTTGTCGCCAGGCCTCCTGGTTAGTGTTTTGAGGAGGGAGCACAGGCTTTAAGGCGGTACGGTGCACTTGCTTTACTTGATCGAGCCTGTCGACTGGAGTAGACCACACCTCCAGGGGTAGGAGCCTTTACGACCTGATAGATGGTAGAACTCCAGGCATCTTGGATTTTTCTGCGCCCTGGGCCTACACCCCGGAGGTACTCTTTGGCCTTCCACCAGTGACTCACACAAAGCTCGTTCATCATGCCACTCCTTCCTCTGCTTTGCTGCAGACTTCATCCGACTCCCAGTAACATCCATAGCCACCTGCAAGCACCTCCGATGCTCCACCACCCAATCACACAGCCTTCCGGCTTCAGGCTCAGGGAGGTTGCCAAGAAGGAAATCCACACTCACCAGTGGACTGATGGGAGGTAGCGTTATAGTTGAACACCAGTTGTGGAAGGTGATTAAGCCAATTTTGCTTCTCTTCTGGAGGAAGTATGCAGAGCAGGTTGTGCAGGGTCCGATTGAACCGCTCACACTGGCCGTTACCCTGCGGATGATAGGGGGTAGTGCGGCTCTTCTGGACCCCATATAATGCACACAGCTGCTGGACCAACGCACTCTCAAAGTTTCTTCCTTGGTCCGAGTGTATTCGGGTTGGGACGCCAAACCGGTAGAACCACTCTTGGACCAACATTTTTGCAACTGTTGCTGCCTTCTGGTCGTGGGTAGGTATGGCCTGTGTGAACTTGGAGAATTTGTCCGTCATGATCAGCACTGTCTCTCTTCCGTCACAGGCTGGTTCAAGCAACGTGAAATAAATTGCGAGCACCTGATTGGGTTTGGACGCAAGTAGGTGGCCAAGGGGAGCCCGGATCCTTGGCTGGGTGTCCTTGGCAACAGCGCAGCGCTCGCAGTTCTGGCACCAGTCCTTGATGTCACGGTCCATTCCTGACCAGTAACAACACTGCTGCACCACCTCTGTAGTACGCTAGATCCCCTGGTGACCATGGTTCTGGTGCAGCTCCTACAACACCTGCAGACACTCCGGCATTAACAACTGGAGGACTTCCTTGCCTCCATCTGGCCTCAGCAGCCGATGGTACAGCAGCCCCTCCTTCTGCACAATGCGGCCCCACTGCTTCACCAAACCCCTCGCTCAAGGACTCAGCTTCTCTTGCTCAGCACAACTTGGCACTCTCTGTTGGCTCCAGAAGGGCAGGAAGGCGCTAATGGAAGGATCCGACCTTTGGAGCCTTCTCAGGTCGACTGGACTGCGGGATGGAAGAGCAGTAATGGCGAACTGGGTGGCCGCCTGCTGCGGATGCTGGCAGACGTTCTCTACAATTGAGTCAGGAACCCGGGTGCCAGGTAGGTAGCACTCCAACTCGACCCCCTCGCCGCCAGTAGGATTACGTTGCCTGGAGAGGGCGTCCGCGTTCTGGTTAATCCGTCCTGGCTGATACGTCACGCTATAGTCCAATGCAGACAACTCGGCGACCCAGCGCTGCTCAGTTGCTCCAAGCTTGGCAGTGTCCAGGTGACTTAGCGGATTGTTGTCTGTCCCCACAGGTAATCCTTGAACTTGTCGGCCATGGCCCACTTCATGGAGCTATAGTTTCTCTCTGCAGGGTGCAGGCTGCGACTGCCATAGGCCACAGATCTCACTTTTACTCCTTGCTCCTGTGATAGCACAGCTCCCAACCCACAGTGGCTGGCATCTAGTTCAAGAATAAATGGCAGAGAGAAGTCAGCAAAAGCTAAGGTGGGTGCACTTACAAGGCAGGACTTCAGCTCCTTGAAGCTCTCCTCACAGTCCTCTGACCAGGCATCACCCAGGTAAGTTCCTCTTCCCTTCCGGTTGTTGGGACCAGATAGTGCAACTAGCCGGTGAAGGGGGGGCGGCCAGCTTGGAAAATCCTTCCACAAACCTTCGGTAATAGCTGGCAAAGCCAATAAAGGACCGCAGCTCATGGACAGTTTTAGGACGGGGCCAGTTGGACACGGCAGAAATCTTCCCAGGATCAGTTGGCACTCCCTCTTCTGAAATGCGATGGCCCAAGTACTGCACCTCCTGTTTAAAAAAAAAAAAAAAAAAAAAAAATGAGTCCTTCTTGCTACAGACGGCTAAGCACAACCTCCAGCCGTTATAAATGTTCATCAACAGTGGAAGAGAAAACGACTAAATCATCTAAGTAGAGTAGCAGTGACTGGCCGTGCTGGGAGCCAAACATTCGCTTCATAAGTCTCTGGAAAGTCCCTGGCGCATTACATAACCCAAAGGGCATTCAGTTAAATTCAAATAATCCAAACGGGGTGCAGAAAGCAGTCTTTTGCTCGTCGCCCTCTGCCATTGGCACCTGATTATAGCCAGATGCTAAGTCCATGATGGTAAACCACCGAGCTCCACACAATGAGTCCAGGGACTCCTCAATTCGGGGCAGCGGAAACGCATCCTTTCTGGTTTTCTTATTGAGTTGTCGATAGTCCACACTGCCATCAGTTTTGCGTATGATGACAATGGGGGAGGAGTAGGGGCTACTGCTCTCCCGGATTACCTGGGCATCTAGCAGTTGGTTTATGTGGGCCTTAACCGACTCGTACTCTGATGGAGGAATACGTCTATAACGCTGACGCACGGGTACATTGTCCAAAAGAGGGATATCGTGAGAAATAAGCCCAGTACAACCTAGGTCACCTTCAAATGCAGAAAACACTGACGCGTACTTAACTAGCAGTGCCCTGACTTTTAGCTGCTCAGCCTCAGTTAACATGGAAAGATTCAGCCCCAATATTTTATCCCGCACCGAACCCTCCTTTGCCGTGTGTAAATGAACGGTAGCCACCATAGATTCACGTTCACCGGGAACTTCATGTAATCCCGAGGGTAGGCTAACAACCTCAACAGAAGACACAAGGGCCAAGGGACAGCGAGACTTTAAAGTTACAGTGGACCTACCAACATTGGTCACAGGTACAAAAACAGTCTTTCTAACAACACTAACCAAAGTGGGCGACACCAACAGCCCAGGTGGCACACTAAACCCATACCCCAGGGGCTCAGCAAGGGTAGCTCCAGTAGACCCAACTACGCCGGAGCAAGTGGCAGCAACAAATTTTGTAGTTCCTGCAGGGATAACAATGGCCCTCCGACCTCAACCTTTTGCCAAACCATTTCTAGTTGAGCGAGCCTGCACCGCAACCTGTTGGCACAACTGAAGAGCAGGTAACCAGGGTGTGGGGACTCCTAACCCAGAGGTAAGGTCAAACAAATTAGGGCCATACTGGTGATAAAGCTGCTCGTAATACGCTTTTATGACATTCATGCCAATAATAGCCGGCACGGAAGTGGTGCTATCCTGTCCTGGGGGGTCTTTTACTACCAAGATTCCTCTTCTAGTGATCACTCTCCCATTCACTTCTACATCAGGCTCAAGATAACCTAGGTAGGGGATCGCTAACCCATTAGCAGCCCTCAACTCAAGCCAATTACATGACTGTAACTTATCTTGAAAATTTTGCCTGAAGAAGGACTCTGAAATAGTTGACACCATTGACCCAGTGTCTAGGATACACTGAACGACAACCCCAGCCAATTTCACTGTAATCTGTGGACAAGGGACTATTAAACGCTGTACTTAATCTACCACTGGAACTGATGAGCCTAGCCCACCCCCTCCTAATGTCTGGCTCCTGACAGTAGGGGGTGCTAGTTTTCCATCTTCTGAAAACTACTGGGGCAACAGCCTGGGGGGAATGAGCAGGATTGGGCCTGGAGCGAAAACGGGCATTATAGTGTCGAGCGATATGGCCAGACTGCTGACAGCGATGACAGGTAACACTATTGGGACCCGAAGACCTTGGTGGAGGCGACTGCATAGCAATAAGGGTAGTGATGGGACTTTCGGCTCTTTTAAAAGAGCCGTTCATTAGAGAGCCGTTCACTTAAAAGACCCGTTCAAAAGACTGGCTCATTATGTTTTTGTTTTGTTTAATTTCATGATAATAAATAATTTTCTTTTTTTTTTAAAGACAAAATATGAGTTTACATGTATTTTTGTTATAGTTATATTTGTGGGCCTATTGTGTTATTCCCATGAAATTGTTCATCTTTTTTAATATGCATAATTTGTTTATTGACCTTCATTTAACCAGTATATTGTCCCACTGAGATTTCACAATCTTTCAGGGGAGTGATGCTGACCACAGAGTATAAAAATGTGTGAGGAAAACTGAATTTCATACAATTCATTAATTGAGTTTCATACAAAAACGTTTTATGTGTAGTGCAACAATCAACTTTTAACATCGGGCCAGGCCAGCAATAATAAAAAAAAACAAAAAAACACTCTCCAGCTATGAACAGGTTCAATCTTTCAAATTGGCATTGAGAAACACCAGTGCTCTAACTTGAGCCTGTTTCTCCTGTCAGAGAATATTTGCCCAGCCTTTGAAAAGACTCTTTCAGATGGCACTGAAGTTGCCACAATGCATAGTTTTTTTGCCATTAGTTTGCAGAGCCTTAGGTATACGAGGACCCGGCTTTTCCACCAATTGAGTGGATCCTCATTTTTCGGAAGAAGTGGCTCCTCAATGAAACTCTGCATCTCCAAAATGGCATCCGCTGTTGGATTACGGTTTCTCATGGTTCCGGCAACCTGTAAACGTGGTATGTTTGTGTTGTTCCGCCTTCGTTCTGTGGGAGCTACTGACTGGCTGCGTGGCGACTGGCGTGCGGAAGGAGCCTCTGCCGCGCCTGCTGTGCTCGAGTGTACACGCCCCTTTTCCCATGCTTCTATCCAATGAAAAAGTAGTCTGTATGGAAAAGCAGAAAAAAAAAATAGAAAAAAAGAGCCGTTCACCTCCGCGAACCCGTTCATGTCATTCACTGTAAAGAGTCGTTCAAAAGAGCCGGATCGTTCGTGACCGACATCACTAACTAAGGGCCTGTGTAATCTGTGTTAATTGCTCCTGTTGTTTCTGAACTAAGGCAGTTAGAGCTGCTAATTCGGAAGCAGTATCGGTAGGAGATGTGGTGGCATTTTTGTGCTTTGAGTAGCACACAAAGAAGACACAGAATGGAAATTTGCTCTATTCTCAACAACCCCTCCCTCACGCTCCCACTTAATAGCTTCTGACCGGCCATCAAGCAGCGTGCTGTTTGGATTTTCCCGCACTAAACGCTTGAGCTCTCTGCGTAAATTAGGGTTAACATTTTCAAAAAACTGATCACGCAACAATGTTGGTGAATTTGTCATTCAATGGGGAGCATTGGCAACCACTTTTTCCATTAGACAAAACAATGCATGTGAAAATTCTTGTAAAGTTTCCCCCTCTAACTGTCTTTTGGAAAAAAAAATCTTCTTGCAACCAAATGCAAGGTTTCTGACACCCATATAGATCTTTTAAAATGTTGAAAACAGTTTCAGGGTTCTCACGTTCTTCAACAGTTCTGTACTTGATCTCATCCTCTCATCCAGATGATGAAAAATAAACCCAGGCTGATCTGCTAGTCCAACATGCATAACATGCATGCTTGAATGAATTTCCTCGACCCACTCATCAATCCCACTACCGTGATTTCCTCGGAACATGGGGCACTTTCTTTCTCGAGGAAGGTAGATGATCCGGTCCATAGTGCCCGTGTTTTCTGCTCCTCTTTGACAAGGCATCCCGCTCCTATTTCTGGCTTCCAACTCGCGGCCCCGGTCCCGGAGCTACTGTAGTTCTTCCGCCATTGTGAGTGGGATAGACATCAGAAGCCAAAGATCTTGGACCACATCCCACAGCGTGCCAGCTGCTGCCCAATTAAGCTCTCTCTTTTTTTTAAAATTATTTTTAGATATATACAGTATATAGCGCTCCGATATAACAAACCACTTTTGCCACACTCAGCCTCGTTCGCCAGAAATCCTGTCGTCAACGCCACTATGCAACCAATGGGAAGGCAGGGGTTCCCTTCCGGTTAAGTAAATCTCACCACATTAGTCTGGCAAGAAAATGAACAGAGGCCAAGCTGGTAGCAAAATATGTTATTTTATTTATCATCCACAATCATAAAAATACTTATTTTATTTCATAATGTAGTTTAAAAGCTGGACGTACAAAAATATTATAAACTTTTAACACCAAATAAACTTTACCAAACAAGCTGAAGTTTAGAAAATGAAAATATTAACAAACTTAAGGTTAGTAACTCAACCAAAAACAACCCAAACGTTAGACAAAGATTAACAAAATCAAACTAATCAGCTAAACCTCACTTCATTTAGTTAAAGTGCATGGTGCCAAGTTTATTTGAATATGATTTGAGAGCTTATTTGAATATGATTTGAGAGCTTATTGGAGCAGCAGCGGCTAACTGTATTAAAAAAAACATATTAATTAGCCTCCTGAACATCTACACTTAATAAAGAGTCAGTAAAACAGAAGCTACCTTCCACACTTGAAAACCCAGTTCCCACAGGGGCTCAGGGCGCCTCACAAGAGCAGCATTTCCCCCTCAATGCAAACTCCCATCGATGGCCTAACCCAGGGACAAGGCAGCAATTAGTTATAGAGTACATTAACACAAAAACTTGAAGAGACTAGTACTCACATTTAGCACCCGACAGCACAGCCTAGGAGGCCCGAACACGCAGACGCTACGGCGTGCACACCTGCTTATAATGCTTCTAATCAGAGGGTGCGGTTAAGGAAGCGTCCGGTAGATGGGGATGATGCGTTCACGGGCTATATGACAGTAGGAAACTACCACACTTTAACCGCCTGGTTACATCAGAATATAATGTTACAGGTGATCCCACTGGCCCTGGTTTCAACACAACGGCAATTAGAGCATCCGGAAGCTGCACAAAAGTCTGCCATCTTCACTCAGTAATTTCCTGTAGAAATCATGAAATAAGATGTTTAACAAACTTTTTTAACAAGTTAAATCTGGTGGTCTCTGCCTTACACAACTGTATTGCAAAATTAAGTCGTTTTTGAAAAGAAAAGCTGCACTTTTAACATTTACAAACATCCAGAATTGTAACCACGTTAATAACGTTTGTAAGAAAGCAAACAGTTTGTAAATCCGTCAAGATTTTAGCGAGATAAAAGTATTTACGTTCGACAGATCACTCACCTTCCCTCAGGTACCACAGAATCCGTCAGAGAGCTGCCCGAGTTAAGATGGCTGCCGGTGATGCCGTTGCAGAATCCGCCGCAAGAAATCTAGCCTTTAAATATGTCTATCGTCAGGCCCGGGTGTAGATGCGTTGCGCGCATGCGTTGAAAGGATCCTGCCCGTGAAGGATTGGGCACTGAGAGGGAGGCATTATTTTAAGTGTCAATCTTGTGTGCAGGGCACTAGACTCCTGTGGGCAACTTGCCGATCAAATCAAGTTAAGATAACCAGATTAAGACTGGGGCATTGTGGACTAGCTGCATATTTAAATCGAATAGGCAAACATCCTGATGGATTATGTCAGTGTGGTCAACTTGAGACTATTTCCCATGTTCTATTGGCCTGTGGATGCTATTCTGTTGAAAGAGGAACGTTATTTAAAGAACTTTCAACTCTTGGGCTGACAGTGTTTTGAAAACACTGTTTTCAATAAAGT
This sequence comes from Gouania willdenowi, assembly GCF_900634775.1. Taxonomy (NCBI): domain Eukaryota; kingdom Metazoa; phylum Chordata; class Actinopteri; order Blenniiformes; family Gobiesocidae; genus Gouania; species Gouania willdenowi. Next base: position 40,375,500 of record NC_041049.1, read on the forward strand.
CAATATTTGCACCAAGAACAGAGTCGATTTTAATAGATAAGGCAGTGGTGAGGTATCTCCAATCTTCCAACCTCTATTTGAGAATCTAAAATGGAGTGACTCTAAGTGAACAGAAGAGGGCAGCATTAAGCTTGTTTTAGTGTACAGCCTGCCGGAAACCATTAGAAGAAGAAGAAGAAGAAGAAGAAGAAGAAGAAGAAAGAAAGAAAAGAAGAAAGAGAAGAAGAAGAAGAAAGAAGAAAGAAGAAGAAGAAGAAGAAGAAGAAGAAGAAGAAAGAAGAAGAAGAAGAAGAAGCAGGAGAAGGAGAAGGAGAAGGAGGAGGAGGAGGAGGAGGAGGAGGAGGAGGAGGAGGAGGAGGAGGATTGGGCACTGGCAAGCGACCCCCAGCGGTGACCGAGGTGAACGTCGGTCTGCTACATGTCCGTGTGCGGTGGACGGACGGGTTAAACTGTGTCCTCCGCAGCTAAAGGACTTAAGACAGATATGATGGAGGTCAGTAAACCGCGGCGGCTCTTCCTCTGGTGCATGGCAGCCATCTACATGGTCGCCTTTGTGTCGCTGTACGTGCAGATACCAGGTGAGCTAGCTGTTAGCCTGTTAGCTCAGTGTTAGCTCACCTGCGCCACTTTCAAAGTTTCAGCCACGAAAAGTCTGCCGTACCTGCATCCATGTTCACACAGTAATTGTACCCGTCTTGTGTGTTTTAGGAGTACATTTGTGTATCGTCCTTTTTTTTGTTGTTGCATTTTTCTGTGATTTTATTTTATTTATTTATTTTATTAATTTTTGGGTGGGGATGGATTCATTTGGTTTTTTTGTTGTTTCGTGTGTTTTTAGAGTAATTTTGTGTATTTTTGTTGTAAGTTTGTTTCTGAATTTGTGTATTTTCTTTGTTTATTTTTTTATTTGTGTATATTTCTGGCATGTTGTGTGTATTTATTTTGTGTGTTTATTTCTTTTTCTGTTTTTGAAGTCATTTTGGGAATTTTTGTCATTTTCTTTCAGGAGTTATTACCTCCACCAAGGACGTAATATTTATGATGTTTTGTAATTTTGTAGTCATTTTGTGTGTTGTTAGAGTAAATGTGTGTATTTGTATTTTCCCTTTGTGCATTTTTTTGTGACTTCCTTTTGTATGATTAATTGGAATAATTGTGTATTTTTGTTGTGGTTTTGTATTCATTTTGTGTTTTTGTTTTGCGTATTTTTACTTTTGTGTATTTTTGTTCTCATTTTGTTTCTTGAGGTGTTTGGGTATTTTCTGTGGTGTTTTGTAATTATTATTATTGTTGTTTGTAAACGTCTTGTGTGTTTTTGTAATTTTCAGTATTTGTTGTCATTTTGTGTTTTTGAAGTAATTTTTGTATTGTTTTTTGTATTTTTGGTGTTTTGTTAATTTCCAGTTACTTCTGAGTATACAGTATTTGTTGTGGCTGTGTGTTAGAGTAAATTTGTGTATTTTTGCTTTCATTTTCTGTATTATTCAGTTGTGGATATTTGTTGTCTTGTGTTTTTAGACTAAATGTATGTCTTTTTTATGCTTTTGTGGATATTTCCTGTGATTTTTGTGTATTTTTTTGTGTTTTCATGTTTTTGGAGTCATTTATATATATTTTTAGTGTTGGTCTGTGTATTTTCTGTTTCGTTTTGTAGTCGCTGTTTTTTTTGGGGGGTGTTTTTAAGTGTACGTTTGTCTGAATTGTATTAATTTGTCTGTGTTTTCCACTTTTTTCTCGAGTCATTTTGTGCACAGACACTTATTGGACTGTATTTTATAGTTTATTACTGTATAACACTGATGTTATAAATACAAATGAAACTTTAAAGAACCAAAAAAAGATGTAATTCATAGGGATTGGGAAAAAATTCAATTTGATATATTGAAATTTTATTTTTGTGATAATCAAAACAATTTTGTCACCAGAATTAATTTTTTTTAAATGTATTAAAAATGTTTGGAGTCATTTTGTGTAATTTTCTTGTTGCCACATTTTGTATATTGTTGTTGTTTTCTGTTTCTGGGGTCATTTGTGTTTTTAGTGTTGTCTGTATGTTTTTGGTGTTGTTTTGTATTTTTCCAGTTACTTTTGGGTATATTTGTAGTTGTGTTTTTTGGGTGAATTTGTGTATTGTATTTTTGGTGTTTTGTGTATTTTCTAGTTATTTTGGGGTATATGGTGATATAAAAAATTGTTATTTCTCCCCAGAATTAATTAAGAAAAAGTCTTCATGTTAGGTCATTGGTCAGTGCTACAATACATGTAGTACACGTATGGATGGTTTCCTTGGTGACGGTGGAGTTCTCCATGTGCTCAGGTCTCTATGGTAATGAGGGGCTGCTCCCGGCTCGTCTCCAGCTGCGTTACGGCGGGCGGTCTCTCACGGAGCAGCTCCGGTCCTCGCCTACGCTGCTGTGGCTGGGGCCGCACCTCAGCCTGGACACCCAGGCCTCCATGGAGTTGCTTTGCCTGCTGGGGGCGCTGCTGAGCTTGGCCGCCCTGCTGGTGGAGGCTCTCAGGGACAGCCTAGTGTTCCTGTGCCTCTGGGTCTCGTACTTGTCCATGTACCAGGTGAGTCTCTGGTCTCTGAGTCCGTTACTGTGGCCGTCGTGTTTCTTTAAACGTGTTGCGTGTGTGTGTCACAGGTGGGCCAGGTGTTCCTCTACTTCCAGTGGTGAGTTCCTGATGGCGAGATGGATTTTTTATTTAATTTGACTGGAGATGATTTGAGTTTGTGTGATGTTCTCCTGCTCAGGGACAGCCTGCTCCTGGAGACGGGCTTCCTCACTGTGCTGGTCGCCCCCCTCACCCTCGTCCGGGGGTCACGTGGCATCAGAGAACACGACAGTATGACCTTCTGGTTGGTTCGATGGCTGCTGTTCAGGCTGATGTTCGTATCTGGAGCGGTGAAGCTTACGTCACGCTGTCCCACGTGGTGGGGCCTCACAGGTGTGTGTGTGTGCGTGTGTGTGTGCGTGTGCGTGTGTGTGTTGAGTTAAATAAAAACTGTGATCATTTCTGTGCAGCATTACATAAAGCAGATAAAGTCACAACAATAGACAAAAATCTGAACACATTTTATGACCAATTTATGCAGAATTGTCTTTTCTGGTAACTACAAAATATAAAGAAATCTATTTGTGACGAGTATACATATAAAACTATAACCAAGAATACATGTATTACTGTACATATCCAGTATAACACAGTTGATCAAACTGTCAAATTACATTTTTCAAACTTTTAACTTTTGCTACAAAAGTGCCCAGTATGTTTTACGAAAATAAGGTGCAATCAACTTGAAACTGAAATGCATTGAGGAGTGAAGTAGTTTAACAAGGTCTACTCAGTTTACTTCATTTAAGTTAAGGAACTATAACTAGTAACAGTCCAGATGTCAACATAAGGACTTTAAACACACTGATCATTAAGAACAACAATAAACTGGTGCATTATATTTCCCCCAGTGTCTCCATAGTAAATAAATACATTAGTTGGAACCTTTTAAAAATGATTTTAATGAAGAAATGAGCTTGTGACTTTGAGTGTATGACGTGGAACGCTGTGCAGTCATTGGATTTTAATGGACGACAAACGTAGGACTTAATGGTTAGTCTGTGATGCTCTTTTAGTAACTGCACTGCGCTGAGTGTGCTGTTGTATCATGTGTTTTACCTTAACATCCAGCTGATTGATGAGAACTAAGAACTAACACATGTGCAAAGGTAAAGAAAATATGTCTAATAATCAGCAGCGCAGATTAATCTCCCTGTACAACAAACCCAAACTATGAAGCCTCAGGGCAGGGATTTAACACTAAAAAGAGCCAAATTCAACAAACTTTACTGTTTTAAAACCTTCTATACTGTTATTTAAAGCATGGAGTGGTTTCTTCCAGGGTTGGGATCAATTACATTTTCAAATTACAATTACGTCTTCAATTATGTTATGTTATGTTCAAATGCAACTCAGCTACAATTACGTTGACTGGCATTTTCCCCAATTACAACTATTATTATCCCCCTTGAAGCCAATTACATTCTCAATTACTATAGTTTGAATTACAATTAATGGCAATTACTGAGCCTTTTTATAAATAGCCCAAAAAACGTAACCTTCCCCTTGTGTTCGCTTTCAGTTAGCATCCGTTATGATAATGGGTCCTAAATCAGCTGCAAAATACACTAAAAACAAATACCATCTAATTTAAATTCTATCTCTTGGTTACATTGTTAGGCATCCTAATCATTGAAAATATAGGCTTTAATATTTTTGGTGTGGTCATCTGAGCCTTTTTGTGTAGGCCTAGTCCTCGATTTAAAAAAATGTTTAAATGGTAAAATGTGGGAAAGCTTGATATGAAACATGTTTTAGTAATTGTTAAATACCTGTGTAGAACTGTAACATGGTTCCCCAGTTGAGCTTTAAATTATAAGTTACAATTTTTATAGAATTTTCATGGCAATTACAAAGTCAATTATCTGAACTTAATTACAATTGCAACAGAAACAGATTTTTAAAATTATAATAATTTTAATTGATTATAAATTACGCAATTACGTACAATTAATGTACGTTCCTCCCCCAGCACTGACCTATCACTACGAGACCCAGTGCATCCCGACGCCACTGGCCTGGTTTGCTCACCAGCTCCCCGTGTGGTGGCACAAGCTCAGCGTGGTGGCAACCTTTGTGATCGAGATCGCAGCTCCTTTCCTCTTCTTCAGCCCGCTGCGCCGACTCAGACTGGGAGCTTTTTATCTACAAGTGAGTCGACGATTTTTTTAAACGGAAACCTGCATTTTAACACTTAAGTGATGAATCATGATTGGTGTGATGTTTCTGCAGGTTCTGCTTCAGACGCTCATCATTCTGTCTGGAAACTACAACTTCTTCAACCTGCTCACACTGACTCTGTGTCTGTCTCTGCTGGACAATCAGCACGTTAACTTCTGGCTGCGCAAGAGGGACGACAACAGGGAGAGAAAGGAAGGTGAAGCAAACCATTCTGTACCAAAGATGGGATTTCTTCTTTGTTTGTTTGTTTGTTTTATCGTGGAGGTATCTCAGCTGGTTCCTCATGTTTCTGTAGCACTAAGCTCTATTGTTTTTGTTTGTTTATTGTGGAGTAAGGGTGTGCGTTCTGACAATATTAGATTTCAGCATCAAAACACGACGATGATCTGCCAAATTTTCTTAAAGGGACAACATCCTGAATGTGGTTCAGCAACACTACAGAATTTAATCACATTTCAGCTTTAATGAAGGAAAAAGTCAAAAGTGACACAAAATGTTGATATTGTGTTGCTAGTGATTAATAAAAGGGTCTTTGTGGCATTTTTCTCCGACATGTTATTGTTTTTCCTGTAAAACGCTCTTGAAATTTTTTGAAAATAAATGAAGTTTAAGTCCCTATTGCCATTTTAGGAAAAATATAGAGATATGAATAATGGTTAATATCACCCAGGCCTAATGTAACCAAAGCAATGATGTTTTATTTTGTAAAGGATATGATTTTCCAAACTAACGGAAATGAGGGGTTCCAAACTATTTTTAAAGTATTTTTTTAACGTGTGTGTGTTACCTCAATAACAAATGAAAATCACTAGACTGATATGCTGACCTGTTAATGCTACACCACTTTGGTTAAACAAATACATGTCAGCATTTTTGTTTGTTGTCAATTATACTTGGAACCAGTTTGATAAATTACTTGTATACATTTTTTTAAATGTTTGAAAAGTACCCTCACTTAAATGATCTTTTATCACCTTTTTGCATTTAGGGTGATGATTTTAAGTTGGTGATTTAGTTTGTTTTATTGGTAAATAAATTTAAAATATTCTAGATGATTTGAATGAAAAAAACATGATAAAATTGTGATTGTGATTTTACAAAGAAAAAATCGTGATATGATTTTTTTTTCTGTATAGCCCACCCCTATCGTGGAGGTGACTCAGCTGGTTCTTCAGAGCGCTGGTCCTGGATCTGTTACCTGCTGGAGCTCGTGGTCTGGTCTCTCATCATCTTTGGAACAATCGTCCTTTTCGATCTTCAGTTTGACCCGCATAAGAACGGCGTCTCGTCTCGCACAGGTGTGTGTGATGTTTTTGAGTTCATGGATAAGGATCAAAATTTGTTGTTTTTTTAAGCTGGAGGTTGAAATTTCTGCTTTTTTTGTTGTTGCAGCATTTACGTTCCACCATTTTAACCAGTTCCTTAAGGCCGTCACCATCCCATGTATCTGGATGGGAGTTCTGTCTCTGATCTGGGAGATGATCACCTCCATCTTCAGGTGAGACTGTCCAAGGGTGTCAGTTTGTTTTAAGAAGTGAGCAGGACATTTACTTTGATCAAAAGTGACTTTTGAGAAGTGTTTGGACGATGACTATAACTGGTTTCATTTTAGCTAAATGCGTTTGCTGCACTTATTTCATGTTTGAAGTGATTGTCATGAATTGAATAAAACCTGTTGAGAGCTGGGCCAACACTTTTATATTTATATGAATCACACCCAGGGGATGTTGTCAGGGTTTTTGGCTCCCATGAAAACTCATTTTTTGATACAGTTTTACTTAAAACTGTGTATTTAGATTACATTAATTGCTCTATATTCCAAATCCATCTTTATGTTTTTTTAATTTTTTATTTTGGAACAATTTTTAATCTTTAATGGGGTTTTTTCTTTCCCTAATAATCGATGAAATCGTTGAAATGTTTCCAAAACAAATAAACTTGTTACCAAATACATGGTAAATAAAATGTGTGTGATTGTTCAATAATCACAGTGTTAAATGGAGACATTTGGAATACACATTTTAGTTGATGCTGGAAATTCAAAAAATTGCCTTGATTGTGGGCGGTGCTAATGGAGCAGATAAGACACACCCACTGTATCTATACTATAATTCAAGGGAGGTCTGTGTGTGTGTGTGGAGCAAATATCTCCCAGACGCGCTGCCAGTTCGACCTGAAACTCGGTCGACGGGTTCCAAATACCCCGAGTGTGTGTATCTGTTATTTTGGAGTAATTTGGTCATTTCAAAATGTTTATTTTAATTTTATTTCACTTCTGGACGGCCCGAAATGAAACCTATTCAACTTTTGACCTCAGGGTGTGAGGGGGCGATAGCACACCATCTATATTTATTTCACAGCACAGCTCACTTCCGGTGCGTGCGTGAGCTCCCGTGGACTTCTCTTTTCTCTTTTGAGGAAAAATACTTTTTTTTTACTGTTCTTCATTTGGTGATGACATTTCGAAACGTTTATTTTCATCTTAGTTAGACCGTTCGCTATTTACACTGGACGGACCTCACCCGGAAGTTGTATAACGGACCACCATTTAGTCCGGTTACAGTCTGTCACGACACATGTCCGTAACGTGGTAGTGCGCTCCCGTGGACTTCTCTTTTGAGGAAACATACTTTTTACTGTTCCTTATTTGGTGATAATGTTTCAAAACGTTTATTTTCATGTTAGTTTGACCTTTCGCTATTTAGACCGGACAGAGTTCACCCGGACGTTTTTGACGTCAATGGCTGCTGTGTTGAAAGCTGCACATTTTGTGCATGTGTGTGAGAACCAACGGAGGAGATTAGAGTCTCTCTCACACACACACACACACACATCGATCAGGTGGGCTTCACTATCGATCACCGTCTACGTGACATGCGTGCAGGTATGTGAGTGTTGAGTGAATAACGGACCACTGTTTAGTCCGGTCACGACACCCGTCCATAGGGTGGTAGTGAGTGTAGTGTTACACTCTGAGTCAGATCTAAGTGTTTACATGTCGCTACATAGTGAAGGTCACCTGATTACTGCAGCTTCTCTCACGACACACCTGCCACTACATCTAACTTGTGAAAATAGAGAAGTTTAGTGAAAGTTAGGCAGGTACACGTGGATGGACTGGTGGCATGAATTTAGAATGGATTCCCCCAAAACACACACCAAACAACAAAAATATGAAAATGACTCAATACACAAAACTAAATATTTAAACAAAAAATACACAAAACATAACAGAAATGCAAAAAACTACACTAAAAAAAGATACAAAATGATTTCTGAATCACACTACAAATGCAACAAAAAACAATAAATATATAAAAAAAATGCACAAATGACATAAAACAAAAAACTAAACAATATTTATACAGTACACAAAACGACAACAGAAATGCACAAAAATATACACACGAGATGACTCCAAAAAACATATATTACAGAAAAATACACCAAACAACAAAAATATGAAAATGACTCAATATACACAAAACTAAATATTTATACAAAAAATACACTAAAATGACAACAGAAATGCACAGAACTACATCAAAAAAAAATTACACAAAATGACTCCAGAATAACACTACAATGGCAACAACAAACAATAATTAAAACAAAAAATATAAAAATGAGTAAAAAAAACCCAACACATTCATCATGCGCATGTCTCATAAAATTAAACCAGGGAAATTGCACACGTTATTTTACTTTGCACCTGCAAATATACCCCTTAACAATGCTACGGAGTAGTTATTATTATGCCCGTAATTGACAACTCTCCTTAAGCGCCCACTATATGAATGCATACTTCCGACGGGCACTGTACTAGTTCTATAAAATATCCAAAGAACAATCTATGCTATGCCAACTAGCTTCAATACTCACTATAGCTACTCTCACAGATTGCAGATTTCATCCAAAGGGGATAGTTTTTATAGAAGGGGTGGGGCTAACAGTAACGTCACAAACAAATATTCCCAGCCAATCGCAGGGTTTTGGCTTTAGTTACTTTTTAAACTTGTGTGTGTCTGTGTGCCCGCAGGTGTGCATGTGTTTCTGGTTTTCTGACAAGGTTTTGGGGAATGTTCCAGTGGAGTGTGTTTGCGGTGGCGGCGACCTTTATGTTCACAATCAGCCTGGTGAGTGCTGGTAAAATATGGTGACCTCTGACCTCTGCAGAAGTCCTTAAAGCTGGACTTCACTTGTGCGTCACCTCTTCCTTCAGGTGCCGCTGTCGTATGTGGAGCACGACTCTCATGTCCGTCTGTGGCCCGCCGTGCGCCAGACATATGACTTGGTGGATCGCTTCCAGTTGGTCAACTCGTATGGCCTCTTCAGGAGGATGACGGGGGTAGGGGGGCGACCCGAGGTCGTCTTGGAGGGAAGCTACGATGGCGTCACGTGGAAGGTGAGAAACTTGAGCAGAAATCAGTTTATTTTAAGCTTTGTTTTTGTTTCAAACAGAATGTTATGTTATTCCTTTCCAGGAGATCGAGTTCATGTACAAACCAGGGAACGTGAGCGCCCCACCAGCCGTGGTCACGCCCCACCAGCCTCGCCTTGACTGGCAGATGTGGTTCGCTGCTCTGGGTGCTCACACTCAGGCTCCTTGGTTTACCAGCTTGGTTTACAGGCTACTGCAGGGAAAAGCAGACGGTGAGCCGCCTCCAGCTTATACATTTACATATACCAGGGTTTGGGTCAATTATATTTCTAATCAAATTATTGATAATTAATTACAATGACGTATCTGTAAGTTACTGTGAGTGTCAAACTCATTTTAGTTCAGGGGGAAAATGCAGACCAGTTTTAATGTTCTTTCTTTCAACAATTTGAGATGGAAAATGACTGCCATCATGTGACAAATATTGTGGAGTGTCATTGTATTTGTGGAGGCTGAGATGTCTACAACTTGGTGTAATTTACAGAATGATTCATGTTGCCATCCTTTTTTTTTTTTTTTTTTTTACTTTCTCCTGGGCCAGGTTTTGTAATTTGAAGCGATGCTGATCACCATACTCATAATTGCAATTTAAAAATGTAATTGACCCCAACCCTGAGCGCTACTGTAACAGCATGCGTTTAGTAAAGCTGCTTTATTTAACTGTGAATATTCTCTGCAGTGATAGAGTTGATTCAGACGGACGTGTCTCAGTATCCGTTTCACCAGCAGCCTCCGACCTACGTTAGGGCTCACCGCTACAGATACTGGTTCACTGAACGGAAGCCTGATGGGTGAGAAACTTAGAGTAACATTCACTTTCCTCTTTGGGTTCTATTGGAATTGGAACCTTCCTCGAGACTTTGTCTCTTTGTAAAATTTGTTAAAATAACTTTAGTTTAGGTTGTATATCATCACCTTTAAAACAAGGAGTCATTGTGCCAGCGTTTGAACAGCAGTGGCGTTACCAGACTTTAACTCATTCACTGCCAGTCATTTTCAGAAAAGTTACTGTACCCCCCTCACTGCCAGCCATTTTTTAGAGCATTTTGACTGATTTTTAAAGACCTAAAGAATATGTTGTACTATGACAATCTAACTGATTTTGAGAGAATAGACTCTCTACTTTCACTAAAAAAGTTTTGTTTTTAGCTTGTTTTGTTCTTCTATAATCAGCAGTTGAATATAGGCATTTTGTATAGGCTTCATACAAAATGCCAGTTTCTGAGCAAAAACTTGAGAAAACAGCCTTTTTCTGAAAAATCCTGTCAGTGACGTTAAACAATTTTATTTTTTGCTTTAGTGACACCTCAACATTGGTTTCCTTCTATAAAACTACAAAAACATCACTGAGACTGGGCCAGCCTATTTTGGTCTTTCTTCAAGTTAAGGGTGTGCGATCTGATGGTATTAGATCGCTAAGGATTACAACATGACGATGATCTCCTAAATCACGGAAATCGTAGAACCGTCTGTAGTTTACATTTTAACCCTTGCGGCGCAGTGTCTGCGTCATATGTCTGTCCATACACAGAACATTCAAAGGTTTTTTCTCTGCCAAATCACACTATTTACTAGGGATGTAACGATTAATCGTAAGGCAGTTAAAAATCGATTCATAGGTACCACGGTTCACATCGATGCTCTGAAAATTGAATCGCAGTACTTTTTTTAACCAGCAGATATAATAACCAGCTATATAATAATCCTTCCAGAAGCGGACGTGACGGGCGGAATCTGCTACTATTTTCTTTCTGGCTGCCATTTACTGTTAAACATGCTCATAAATGATTCTTTACTCCTTTAGCACCGAAAGAATATCTGTAATATTACGTGAATATCTGTAAAAGTCAGGTTTTTCTATTAACTCCGTCTGCTAGCATAGCTTCTCTTCTTCACTGGTGGAATAACTGCATGCCAACCGACCACTGGGTTACTAGCGCCCTCTGCTGGTCTAAACAAATATCTGACGTAAATACAGTAAAAATGACTGTTTTTTTTTTTTTTAAAAGTCCAATTGTTAAGGCACAAAATACATTTTCAGTTGCACTTTTAAAAAGAAAAAGAACTATTACGCAGTTTTGAATTGTTTATTATAGAACCAGAATTTAAATTAATAGGCTTCTTCATTTGTATCATTCCTTTATTTATTTCATTCAAGATTTATTTTTAGTTAAATTGCATCATTTTGAATAGTTTATCAAGGGATTCTTTTGACAATGAAAAATAAAAGGAAAATAGTATAGTATTTTCCCCCAAAAAATAAAGGAATATTTTTCAGTCATTTGTCAACATTCCCATTTTGTAAAATAAATCGTGAGAAAATCGTATCGTGAACCCAGTATCGTGAATCGAATCGTATCGGGAGTTGAGTGAATCGTTACATCCCTACTATTTACTAGTCAGCATGTCAGCATTACAGACACCAAAGAATTATTAAGCGTTTAAACAGCACAGAAGTATCCTCCTCCTTCTTTTCCATTTAGGGTGATGATTTTAACTCATTCAGTGCCAGACTTTTTCAGAATTTCTACCCCCCTCAGTGCCAGCCATTTTTTTAGCATTTTGACTGATTTTTAAAGACCCACAGAATACTTTGTACTATGATTATCTGAGATCTGAAAACAGATTCTGAAAGATTGATGCCTCTGCTTTCATCAGAATTTTGTTTCTGGCTTGTTTCGTCCTCCCGTAATCAGCCGTTGAATAGAGCAAGTTTTACACAAATCTTCAGTGTCAGAGCAAAAAGCTGAGAAAACAGCCTTTTTCTAAAAAACCGTCAGTGACTTTAAAGCAATTTTTTTTTGCTTTAATTACAATTCTAACATCTGAACATTGTTTCTTTTTATAAAACAAAAAAAAAACCACTGAGACAGGGATTTTGATGGCAAAACTATTATTATTTTGCTATCTGGGTCAGAATTGAATGGATTACTTACTGTGTTTTGGCGTTCCTCCAAGTTTCTCTCCCATCATTCTGCACACACGGAATTTCCTTTTCCTCCCGGACATGCCGAGTGTCACTGCTTGCCCCTTTTTTTTTTTTTTATTGTTTTATCTCACCATCACCACAATATCCAATAGTCGACTAAAGTTCCACACATGCTCTGGTCGGGCGTGCCCAGCTGGGCGCTGGTGGGAACATTGACATCATCTCTCGTCGTGCCATTTTCTGTCTCGTAAACTCCTTTCCTCTCCATCTGAGCTCTGCATCCAAATGTGCGCTCTTACCACCAGCAAGTCACCTATTATTTTGCTATCTGGCTCACAGTTGAGGCCCACCCACTCCCTGTCGATCACACAGATGTAACTTCCTCTTCCTCTCGACACGCAGCGATGACTGTTTTGGCTCGGTTAGTTGATAGTTTTATCTCACGACAACAACATTATCAATAATCCACTCAGGTACACACATGTTCTGTGTTAATATGTGGCGCTGTGAGCTGCTGGATTCGTCACAATATCACTTCATAGCCCCATAATCTCACTCCTTCCTGCTTCTCCCCCCAGCTAGTAGCAGCAGTGGCTAATGTCTCATCTAAAGGTGTACTGCTGCCACCTTCAGGGTACCAGTTGGTCACTACATCACATTACAGCTTAGATATTGATGAGGGACCTCCGCCAGGGAGTTTTCTAGTAATCTCTGTGAAAAAATGCAAATGACGAGTTATCTCGTCGCGTGCTGAATCTCACCGCTTGCCCCGGTTTGTTTTCTCTCACGATCACAACACTCTCAATAGTCCACTTAGTTCCACACATGCTTTGGTTGAGTGTGAGCTGCTGATAGCCTCACAATCTTCCCCTGTAGTTCCATTTTCTGCCTCGTCCCTGGCTTCTCCCTCCCCAGCGATTGTGATAATCATGGCTAGTCTCTCATCCAACGGTGTGCTGCTGCCACCTACATGGCACCAATTGGTCACTACATCATAGTACAAGGCTGATATTAATGGCAGAGCTCCGTCACACTGTCTCCTAGCAACTCCCATTGAAAAACGCAGTTGACGTTGTTACGGCAAATTTGCGGTTGACCTCATTTGGAGACATGATTTATTGCTCTGGTTGAGTGATGGAGTCCAGACGTGGCATTGATGATTTTATAAAAAAGGTTTATTATAAAACTAGGTAAAAAAAGGGTACAAAGTGGAACAAAAATTAGTGACCGTCCGGCCGGACGTTCGAAGGCAGAGTGATACACAGTTCTAACTCAACACGTATATTCCCCCTCCGTCCCCCTCCCTCCTCCCCCAGGCGATAAAGAGTACAGGGTGGAGGTGATAGGAGAGAAAGAAAAGAGACAGTTTCTTCTTTGGGTCAAAACAACCAGTTCTGGTATCTGCTGGTTGTTATGGGAGTGGAGGTGTGTGCGTTTATGTGTTTGTGTGTGCGAATGGATGTGTATGGGGTGTGTATGTGTGACTATGTGAGTGTGTGTAAGCATGTGACTGTGTGATGCCTCCGTGTCTGAGAGATAAAATGTGTTTTGGGAAGCTGACCTCAAGAAGAGAGCAGAAAACATGAGACAGCAGAAATGAAAAGTCTCAACTTAAAGCTATAAAAGAATAAGGTCTATGAGTAAATATGTTCATAAACATAACTAACAATTTTGGCCCTGACAACGTATATATACGTCATTGGCAGCAAGCGTTTGGATTTGAAATTACGTATATTTACATCACTGGCAGTGAATCTTAGTGAGGCTTTACCATTAGCTCCATATAAAGGTAACTAATCTGTTCTCCTTTGTAGTCAAATTACTTTAAGAAATCAAAAAAATACTTCAGAAGGATAAAAATGTTAAAATAATTCCTCCTAATCAATGCCAGACACAAAAAGGATTCAGTAATATTGCAATTTTTCTGACTCACTCCTCAATGCATTTTAGCTGGAAGTTGATTGCACTTTTTCATAAAACATACTGGGCACTTTGATAAATATGTGGTTACTTAAAAAAAGGTCAGGAGGGAGTGAGTTCCAGAGCTGGGGAGCAGAGCGACTGAAAGCTCTGCTCCCCATGGTGATGAGGCGTGCAGAGGGGACACTGAGGTGGATAGAAGAGGAAGATCTGAGTAAGCGAGAGGATGTGACAATGTGGATGAGGTTGGAGAGGTATTGGGGAGCCAGATGGCCTTAAAAGTGAGTATTAGTATTTTGTAATGTATGCAATGTGTTATGGGTAACCAGTGGAGCTGCTGTAGGATGGTTGTGATATGGTGAGTAACGGGTGTCCTCGTGATGATCATCGCTGCTGAGTTCTGTCTCCCAATCTGTTTGTGAAGTGATTATTATTTGTTTTGTTAAGCTTGTCACCTGTATATATCTAGTGCACTTTATTTTCCTTCTTATGTAGTCCGATTCTTATCATACTCTTGTTTATTGTATGTTGTACCTGCTGGGCAGGCCTTTTTTGTTCAGGAATAAATTTGTGTTAATTTTTGGAACCCGTTGTCGGTGGTTTTTGGAGACCGAGTTTTATTTTGATTACATTTTTATGTTGCGTCCTGGAGCTCCTAGACTAAGGTGTAACATCAATGGTTATAGAGAAACTTTGTACCGATTAATAAAACCTCTGTTTTATCACTGTTTGATTTCAGAAAGCTGGATGTGAATCATGATTTTTCAGTAAGGCAGTGAGTGAGGGAGGAAGGAGAAATAAACAGGCTTGGTGGAGATGTAGAGCTGGGTGTCATCCCTATAGCAGTGGAAATTGATGTGGTGCTAATGAAAAATATGGCCAAGAGTGATTAAGTAGATGATATAAAGCAGGGGCCCCAGGACAGAGCGCTGGGGAACACCTGTAGTGACTTGCATCGTGTTGGAGGAAATAAATAAAATCTCTTTGTCTCTCTTTAATCATGGGCAGTTCTCATCAAGCTCGTTGGTGGAGGAGAGTCTATGATGAAGAATTCTATCCCATGGTGCACCTGGGACACACTTATCTAGAGAACATGCTCAGTCGGTACGGATTGAAGGTATTTATTTCATTACAACAATCAAGGATGTGCATTTAAAGCAGGATTCAGAATCTGTTTTTCTTTGTATTTTTAGGACAAACTTCCTCCTCGTCATCCATCCAACAACACAGTCGTCCAGCTGTTGAGCTGGACTCGCTCCCAGGTCAAAGGTATCCCTGCTCACACTATAATCTGGACCATGTTGGCCTGCAGCGCCACCTGGTGTTTCCTCATGGGACTGATTAGTAACAAAAACCACACGGCTGTAGATCTGATTGATGAGGCCGAAAAACAAGGTGATGAAAAGTCTGTCGCAAAGCAGGAGAAGGAAGAAGAAGTGGAGA
Organism: Gouania willdenowi; assembly: GCF_900634775.1. Taxonomy (NCBI): domain Eukaryota; kingdom Metazoa; phylum Chordata; class Actinopteri; order Blenniiformes; family Gobiesocidae; genus Gouania; species Gouania willdenowi. The sequence goes on from NC_041049.1 coordinate 40,391,030, forward strand.
AAGATCAGGACGTTTGCACCAATCAGGAAGGTGAGGAAGAGGAGGAGGACAGGGATGGTGATGAGCAGGACAAAGAAGATGAGATGGAAAAGTGAAAACTTGGAATGTAGTGAAGCCTGTCCTGCCTTTATAAATGTAGAAACATCAAAGATGTTTTGTGTTTTTGTACATCCTGTTTGTTTGATTTTTTTTGTTGTTGTATTTTTTCATCCTTTTTTACTGCGCTGTGTCACTGATATGATTCACTTGAGAATCTGAGCAGGAATCCCATCTTCTGCTCGCTGGCTGAATCTGAACGATGACTGAATAAACTTTAAACTACGACTGTAAAAAATCACTGAAGAAAGTTTGTAAATGCAAACAAAAAATTACTTTTGTATCTATTTTTAAATGTTGAAATAATAAAGCTGTAGTAACACTAGAATGTGACTCCTCTGATTGATCTTAATCAGACAAATATTTATTGAGCAGCAGAATTGATTTGGTGGCTGGTGAACATTTAAAGAAGTGTTTGTATTGGACAGTAGAGGTGACAATGATCTACTCTGATTGGACAGTAGAGGTCACTATGGTCTACTCTGATTGGACAGTAGAGGTCACTATGGTCTACTCTGATTGGACAGTAGAGGTCACTATGGTCTACTCTGATTGGACAGTAGAGGTGACTATGATCTACTCTGATTGGACAGTAGAGGTCACTGTGATCTACTGTGGTCCCATCACCAGTGCAGGACTCCAGGGCAGTACTTGTCCATCAGTGACTGGTAGTACGGCTTCAGCTCCTCGATGTCGGGCATGTTTGTAGTTTTTGTGTAAAGATCAAAGTTACTGTGGAAATAATGAACAGAGTTGGAGAAAGTTGTATTTTCCTCTCATTGTTTTTCCAGCACGGTCAGTGATCAGGTTTACACGTTAGGGCAGTAATTAGAGGCTCAGCTGTGTAAAACAAATACAATTATGTTCTCAATTACTAAAGTTTAAATTAATCACAATTACTAAGCCTTTAATAAATAAGCCCATAAAACATAACCTTCCTCTTGTGTTAGCGTTCTGTTAGCTTGCCCATCTATCTATACTATAATTCAAGGGAGGTCTGTGTGTGTGGATGTGAGTGTGTGTGTGTGTGGAGCAAATATCTCCCCGACGCGGTGTACTTTTTTTTTTTTTAAATTCAATTACAAACATCACAACTGTATTTGTTATGAATTACACAATTACAACTACAATTGACCCCAATATCCACCATCAGTAATCTCTACTAGTGCTCAGTTTAGGTTTACTAGTGCACAATAGACTTTACTATTGAAGCAGTAAAGTGTCCCTAGTTAACATCATATGCTAATGAGAGGGCGGGGAAAATAAATTCAGGTTGGCCATTGGCTTTGAAAACATTTCAACAAATCGGAGAGGTGAACTTGGTTCCAATCCCTCCTACTTAATTTGCATTAGGACGAGTACTACTAGTGAAATATTGTGTATGAGTAAACAAATGTTTTCCTAGTAAAGGTTGTTAGTGCAATAGTGCGTGAGTAACTCTTACTAATAAAGCAAAATCTACTCGTAGACAATTTTGTGTTACTAGTGGTACTGATGGACTTAAATGCATACTAATAAAAAGCTTTACTAGTTCTACGACTTACACAGAATTGTCTTCTAGTAGATGTTTTTTTTAAATTATTAACTATAACTAGCATTGTAAATATTTAGCTTTGTAATGTCATTTTGCAGATTTTTAATCATAAATATTGCATATGTACAGTATATACAGTATATATATATATATATATATATATATATATATATGTTTTATTTCTGTTATTTCCATAGTCGCCTTGTGTGTTTGAGTGTGTTACATTTTTTGTTATTTTGTATATTTTCTTGTTCGTTTTGTTTTTTGAGTCATTTTGTAGAATTTTGTTGTCAGTTTGTGTATTTTGCTGCAATTTTTGCATATTTATGTCGTCATTTTGCATTTTTGCATTAATTTATGTGTATTTTTGTTGTTCTTTTTTGACAGACGTTTGGAATCTGTCTTTAAAAGCTAACTGCTACTGTCTTGTTTTGCCTTAAATTTCCTGGCCCTCACCATTGCTGCACATCCGCTACAACTCATTGGATTTAACGTATTTGGGATGGAGCAGCTGTTAAACTTCATCACTCTGTAAAGATACTCTGAGCAAAAACAGGGCAGAGGTTCAGACAAACGCACACGTTCTTCAAACAGTGGAATCGTTCCAGTTTAGGGATGAAAGTTCTCATCGTCATGACCCCAGGACATGAAGACTTTATCAAGGCCACAGTTTGGTTGGTAGATTCCATTTTCTGTTCTGAAAAACAAGCATAAAAAGTAAGAAAATGTACATTTATAAAGGAAACACTCAACTTTGCACTGAAAAAGATGACTTAAAAAGTTTTTCTTTGAGAAGATGAAAACATAAATGATGTTTTATGGTGAGAATACAAACTTGTAAGAGGGATTTGTTTCGTCTGGATTGTTCACAAATGTGGAGTCTCTGAACACGATGGAGTTCTGAAACCTGCATCCCACAGGAAAGGTGTCGCCCACCACAACACACAATGTGTTTTTTTGTTATTTTCCTTATTTGTTTTGTGTATCTTTTGTTGTCCTTTTGTGTATTTCTCTGTCATTTTGAGTATTTTTTTCTGTTATTTTGTGTGTTGCTCTGTCATTTTGTGTAATGTCTGTTTTTCTATCATTTTGTATATTTCTCTGTCATTTTGAATATGTTTTCTGTTTTTGAGTGTTTACTTTGGACCCATGGGTGTGTTTCAGAGCGATCAGGTTGTGATTGGTTGATTTAAAATCCAATGTAAGCAGTCACGTGCTTTGATCGTTGAGTTCAATGTAACAAGTGTTTTATTCTCCTTCGTAGAGAATAAAGATTCATTCAAATAATGTGTTCACAAATATAGAAATATGTCCATCATGTGAGTGAGACGTGATGTTAGTTGGTGTTTCTTCACCTGAGGTTCATTACAAAGAGACATGTTACTGCATTATTAAGTCGTTATTGAAAAAAAAAAACAGCTGCACTTTTAACATTTACAAACATCCAGAATTGTAACCACGTTAATAACGTTTGTAAGAAAGCAAACAGTTTGTAAATCTGTCAAGATTTTAGCGAGATAAAAGTATTTACGTTCGGCAGATCACTCACCTTCCCTCAGGTACCACAGAATCCGTCAGAGAGCTGCCCGAGTTAAGATGGCCGCCGGTGATGCCGTTGCAGAATCCGCCGCAAGAAATCTAGCCTTTAAATTGTCTATGGTCAGGCCCGGGTGTAGATGCGTTGCGCGCATGCGTTGAAAGTATCCGGGCACTGACAAGCGACCCCCAGCGGTGACTGAGGTGAACGTCGGTCTGCTACGTGTCCGTGTGCGGTGGACGGACGGGTTAAACTGTGTCCTCCGCAGCTAATGGACTTAAGACAGATATGATGGAGGTCAGTAAACCGCGGAGGCTCTTCCTCTGGTGCATGGCAGCCATTTACATGGTCGCCTTTGTGTCGCTGTACGTGCAGATACCAGGTGAGCGAGCTGTTAGCCTGTTAGCTCAGTGTTAGCTCACCTGCGCCACTTTCCAAGTTTCAGCCACCAAAAGTCTTTAACTGCCGTACCTGCATCCATGTTCACACAATAATCTACAAACAACCATTTAAGTACATATTTGTACCCGTCTTGTGTGTGTTTAGGAGTACATTTGTGTATCGTCTTTTCTTTTTGCATTTTTTGGTGATTTTTATTTATTTATTAATATTTTTGGGGTGGGGATGGATTCATTTGGTTTTTTGGTTTTTTTTTTCTTTTTTTTTCCGTGTGTTTTTAAGAGTAATTTTGTTGTAAGTTTGTTTCTGAAGTTGTGTATTTTCTTTGTCGTTTTTTTTTTTTTTTTTTTTTTTGTTATTTCTGTATATTTCTGGCGTCTTGTGTGTATTTATTTTGTGTTTATATCATTTTCTGTATTTGCAGTCATTTTGGGATTTTTAGTCATTTTCTTTCGGGAGTTATTACCTCCACCAATTTTTGTAGTCATCTCGTGTGTTTTTTTTTTGTGACTTTTTGTGTATGATTAATTGGAATAATTGTGTATTTCTGTTGTGGTTTTGGATTCATTTTGTATTTTTGTTGTTTAGTGTATTTTTGTTCTCATTTTGTTTCTTAATATTTTCTGTGTTTTGTAATTATTGTTGTTGTTTGTAAACGTCTTGTGTGTTTTTGTAATTTTCAGTATTTGTTGTCATTTTGTGTTTTTGAAGTAATTTTTGTGTTGGTTTGTGTATTTTTGGTGTTTTGTTAATTTTGGGTATACAGTATTTGTAGTGGCTGTGTTAGAGTAAATTTGTGTTTCATTTTCTGTATTATTCAGTTGTGGATATTTGTTGTCTTGTGTGTTTTTAGAGTAAATGTATGTCTTTTTTATGCTTTTGTGGATATTTCCTGTAATTTTTGTGTATTTTACTTGTGTTTTCAAGTTTTTGGAGTAGTATACATGTAGTTTTAGTGTTGGTTTGTGTATTTTCTGTGTTGTTTTGTAGTCGCTGTTTTTTTTTTTGGGTGTTTTTAAGTGTACGTTTGTCTGAATTGTATTCATTTGTCCGTGTTTTTGTGTTTTTCACTTTTTTCTGTAGTCATTTTGTGCACAGACACTTATTGGACTGTATTTTATAATTTATTACTGTATAACACTGATTTTATAACTACAAATTTATTTTTTGAATTTATTTATTCAGTTTATTTCCGACATGGTTACATTCACTTTTTTTTTTTTTTTTCTTTTTTGTACATGCCGAAAAAGGAGACGAGAGAAGCAGTTTGCTTATCCGGGTCCCGTCCCCTGTTTTACCATCGCAAATTTACATGGGTTTACATGTCTCTCTGGTCAAACATTCTTGATTTCTTCTGAACGTCCATCTGTAGTCAGTGTTGTCCTCTCTATCTTTGTTTGTGTTCGCCTTGTTCCCTGCCAGACGTTGTTAGCATTCCTCCAGTTCAAGAATAGTTCCTCTTTCGAAGGTGTTTGGAAGGTTTTTCCCTTTTCATCCACAATGTCACCTTGTTTTGTCTCTACATCAAGGGTAATCCAGCTGTTGTTAGTTCCATTGGCAGTGTTGTATCCTCCACTGTCTGATGATGGGATCAGATCCAACTTGTATAAACACATCACTACATCCCAGTTCACAAGCAAGGCAGTATTTTAATGTAATATATCTTAGTTCATAAGCGTGTTTCTATCTCTGTTGTTAGTTTTATTGGCAGTGTTGTATTTTCCACTGTTAGATTTAACTTGTATAAACACATTATTATATCCCAGCTCATAAGCAAGGCAGTAATTTCATTGTATAAAAAAAAAAATCGTGTTTCTAGCTGCACATATGACAATAAACACTTTGAATTTAAATTTAATGTAATCCTTAATCACCCCACCACCTAGCAATTGAAATGAATAAATGACAGACCTTTTTTACTCTTGGTTTCACATTTAAATCGGTCTCACAGTCTGAGTTTTGTTTCCAGTGTTTATATAGATCTGGGTCCATATCCATGATTACCATCAGTAGTGTTGTTGTTTAGGTGGATCCTTCGTATTTTCCCAAGTTGTCCATCGTTTTGACGAGAACTGGTTTTCCGTCCTCTTCTTCCAGGATGTAAATCCTGCAGTTTTTTGACCAAGTCTTGACAATCTTTCCTTCTTTTTTTATTTGGCGTGCTTTCCATGCAATGCTTGCATTTTGTTTCGTCAGGTTTTCATTGATGTACACCTTCGTTCCCTTGAGTTTATTTCTTTGCTTGAGTATTTCTCCTTTGAATTTTATATTCGTGAAGGTTATTTTTACAGCTCTGTTATCATTTTTCTTTGGCAGGAGATGGCAGGAGTTGATGTTGTCAGGGTTCAGGACAATGTCCTTCGACTTCAGGAAGTCAATGACCTGTTGTTCAATCGATTTTGTTTCTTCGTCACTCCTGGGTTTTATCTTTAGGCCTGTGATGATGACATCTTTCTCTCTTTCCTTTTGTTCCAGCTGTTCAACCCTCGCGTTCAACAATTTTATCTCTTCAGCATTTCTTTCATTCTTTTCTTTCAGTACCTTTGTTTCGCTTTGTAGTCTTTCCAGTCTTTCCAGTGAGTTTTCCAGCGTCTTTTCCAACGACTTTATCTCGGCAGATAGGTTTTGTAGACCCTCGCGTATCATCTCCTTGACCTCTTCCAAACCCGAATTGGGTTCTGAAGGGCCTCCCTGCGGTTTTTTCACCATTTTCCTTCAGTCTTGGGCCCAGTTTTTCAGGCTGTTCAGCTGTAGCCAGCTGTAGCCAAGGTCGTGTTATCGGAGCAGACGAAAACACGTCTGCTGTCTCCAAAGACACAATCCGTTTCTGAACGAAACTTTAAAGAACCAAAAAAAGATGTAATTCATAGGGATTGGAAAAAATGTCAATTTGATATATTGCAATTTTATTTTTGTGATGATATTAAAAACAATTTTGTCAACAGAATTAATTTTTTTTAAATGTATTAAAGTTTGGAGTCATTTTGTGTAATTTTCTTGTTGCCACATTTTGCATTTTTTTGTTGTTTTGTGTTTCTGGGGTCATTTGTGTTTTTAGTGTTGGTTTGTATGTTTTTTTGGTGTTCTGTATTTTTCAAGTTCATTTTAGGTATATTTGTAGTTGTGTTTTTTGGGTGAATTTGTGTTTTTTGTTGTTGTTTTGTGTATTTTCTAGTTATTTTGGGTTTTATGGTGATATAAAAAATTATTTCTCCCCAGAATTAATGAAGAAAAAATCTTCATGTTAGATCATTGGTCAGAGCTACAATACAGTACACGTATGAATGTTTCCTTGGTGACGGTGGAGTTCTCCGTCTGCTCAGGTCTCTATGGTAACGAGGGGCTTCTCCCTGCTCGTCTCGAGCTGCGTTACGGCATCCGGTCCTCACCTACGCTGCTGTGGCTGGGGCCGCACCTCGGCCTGGACATCCAGGCCTCCATGGAGCTGCTGTGCCTGCTGGGGGCACTGCTGAGCCTGGCCGCCGTGCTGATGGAGGCTCTCAGGGACAGCCTGGTGTTTCTGTGCCTCTGGGTCTCGTACTTGTTCATGTACCAGGTGAGTCTTTGGTCTCTGAGTCCGTTACTGTAGCCGTGGCGTTTTTTTAAACATGTTGCGTGTGTTTGTGTCACAGGTGGGCCAGGTGTTCCTCTACTTCCAGTGGTGAGTTCCTGATGGTGAGATAGATTTTTCATTTAATTTGACTGGAGATGATTTGAGTTTGTGTGATGTTCTCCTGCTCAGGGACAGCCTGCTCCTGGAGACAGGCTTCCTCACCGTGCTGGTCGCCCCCCTCACCCTCGTCCGGGGGTCACGTGGCATCAGAGAACATGACAGTATGACCTTCTGGTTGGTTCGATGGCTGCTGTTCAGGCTGATGTTTGCATCTGGAGCGGTGAAGCTTATGTCACGCTGTCCCACGTGGTGGGGCCTCACAGGTGTGTGTGTGTGTGTGCGTGCGCGGAAACTAGGGGTGTGCATTGCCATGAAGCTGACTATACAATTCACAATACAATGTACAACGAAATATCATTAATTACACATTTCACATTTACGAGAACAAAATGGTATGAAATACAATTTGTTTACATTTTTAAACTAAAAAAATAAATCTACATATACAGGAAGTATTTAGTTTAGGTTATTAAATCCAGGGGTTCACACACTGTTTACATCCTGAGTGTTTATGTGTTGAGTTAAATAAAAACTATGATCATTTCTGTGCAGCATTACATAAAGCAGATAAAGTCACAACAATAGACAAAAATCTGAACACATTTTATGACCAATTTATGCAGAATTGTCTTTTCTGGTAACTACAAAATATAAAGAAATCTATTTGTGACGAGTATACATATAAAACTATAACTAAGAATACATGTATTACTGTACATATCTAGTATAACACAGTTGATCAAACTGTCAAATTACATTTTTCAAACTTTTAACTTTTGCTATAAAAGTGCCCAGTATGTTTTACGAAAATAAAGTGCAATCAACTTCAAACTGAAATGCATTGAGGATTGAAGTAGTTTAACAAGGTCTACTCAGTTTACTTCATTTAAGTTAAGGAACTATAACTAGTAACAGTCCAGATGTCAACATAAGGACTTTAAACACACTGATCATTAAGAACAACAATAAACTGGTGCATTACATTTCCCCCAGTGTCTCCATTGTAAATAAATACATTAGTTGGAACCTTTTTAAAATGATTTTAATGAAGAAATGAACTTGTGACTTTGAGTGTATGACGTGGAACGCTGTGCAGTCATTGGATTTTAATGGACGACAAACATTGGACTTAATGGTTAGTCTGTGATGCTCTTTTAGTAACTGCACTGCGCTGAGTGTGCTGTTGTATCATGTGTTTTACCTTAACATCCAGCTGATTGATGAGAACTAAGAACTAACACATGTGCAAAGGTAAAGAAAATATGTCTAATAATCAGCAGCGCAGATTAATCTCCCTGCACAACAAACCCAAACTATGAAGCCTCAGGGCAGGGATTTAACACTAAAAAGAGCCAAATTCAACAAACTTTACTGTTTTAAAACCTTCTATACTGTTATTTAAAGCATGGAGTGGTTTCTTCCAGGGTTGGGATCAATTACACTTTCAAATTACAATTACGTCTTCAATTATCTATGTTCAAATGCAACTCAGCTAACTAATATTATCCCCCTTGAAGCCAATTACATTCTCAGTTACTATAGTTTGAATTACAATTAATGGCAATTACTGAGCCTTTTTATAAATAAGCCCAAAAAACGTAACCTTCCCCTTGTGTTCGCTTTCAGTTAGCATCCGTTATGATAATGGGTCCTAAATCAGCTGCAAAATACACTAAAAAAAAATCCCATCTAATTTAATTTCTATCTCTTGGTTACCTTGTTAGGCATCCTAATCATTCGCACCTCAACATGCCACCCCCCGGAGGGTGTACTCACCTACACCCTCCGGCCTATTACACCACATACACATATATCCACAGAGGCAGGATGGGGAGCACCGCTCCCCTCCTTCCCCCTTCTTTTAATTACACCCCATACATTCACTAAACACACACATTCACACAGGGGATAGGGAAGTGCCTCTCCATTGGGGAATGGAGAGGCACCATAACAGGGTGGTGGGTTGGTTCACATATTTGGGCCTCTCCGGTGGGGGCCTGGCTCCTCTGTTGGTGGCCGGGCCACTGCTTAGAGTAAAAATACATCAGGATGATGCGGTCGGGCATGGCGGTGGGTCTCGGGGGGGCTTTGCTGGGGTCTCTCCTTGCGGGGTCTTTCCGGGCGGGGTCGGCCTGGTGGGGCGCGGGGGTGCTTCCTCCCCTTGGGTGTGGCATCAGCGAAGGGTGATCTGGGGCGCCATGGGGGGCTAGGTTGGGGTGCCTGGTGCCTTATGCGGCTTGGGGTGTGGTCGTCCTCCCTGGGCGGGCTGCTCCTGGTGCTGCATCCGTTCCGGGTCCTTCCGGCCTGGGGTCGGGCCCCTGCTGGCTCTGGGCTCGCCGGCGGGTGCCCGCTGGCTGCCTGTTCGGCGCGGCTCTGGTCGTCTGCTGCGATGGCTGCCTCTCGGCTTGGGATCTTGGGGGCGTTCGGGGGGCTGCTTGGCCGTGGGGTGGTCGCCGGGGGCCCTTAGGCTGCCTGCTCTTGCTGCTGGCCTGACTGCTTCTTCGGGCCCGGGGGCGGCTCTTGGGTTTTGCAGTGGCGGTTCTTGGAAATACATTTGTCATGGACGCACTGGCCTTGGGCTGTGGGATAACACTCATACTGGGCTCAACCTTAGACACGTTGTTCCCAAATACCTGTTTTATGGAATTTCCACTCACCTCTTCCTCTGTTCACAGCCACCACCATTATTCCTAAACCGCACACTGGTCACCAAACTGGCTTGACAACACAACAATAAGCACAATATACACAACCACAATTTCACATCGCATCACTTAAAACCTAACAACTATTCCCCACCCATTCTATATCCTATCTTGTATCCCTCTTCCCTGTTAACTTCCCCACCCCCCTCCAACCCCTCACCTTGGTGTAACACTGCCCTCTCTCTTTTACATCCTCCCTTTAATAAAGTATTTCTTACCCTTCCCTAGGGAGGGCTGGTGATGGTCACAATTATGCAATGAAATAAATAAATTTATTTAATTGCAATAATAAAATATGCATTGCTGTTAAAAGATTGCACTTCTTGTAGTGTTAACCTTCGACAGCATGTGCAGACAAGGTGAAAAAAAAAATAAAAAAAAGAATAAAAAAATAAATGGTAAAATGTGGGAAAGCTTGATATGAAACATGTTTTAGTAATTGTTAAATACATGTGTAGAACTGTAACATGGTTCCCCAGTTGAGCATTAAATTATAAGTTACAATTTTTATAGAATTTTCATGGCAATTACAAAGTCAATTATCTGAATTTATTTACAATTGCAACAGCAACAGATTTTTAAAATTATAATTACACCATAATTTTAATAGATTATCAATTACAATTACAGTTGACCCCAACACTAATGTACGTTCCTCCCCCAGCACTGACCTATCACTACGAGACCCAGTGCATCCCGACGCCACTGGCCTGGTTTGCTCACCAGCTCCCCGTGTGGTGGCACAAGCTCAGCGTGGTGGCAACCTTTGTGATCGAGATCGCAGCTCCTTTCCTCTTCTTCAGCCCGCTGCGCCGACTCAGACTGGGAGCTTTTTATCTACAAGTGAGTCGACGATTTTTTTAAACGGAAACCTGCATTTTAACACTTAAGTGATGAATCATGATTGGTGTGATGTTTCTGCAGGTTCTGCTTCAGACGCTCATCATTCTGTCTGGAAACTACAACTTCTTCAACCTGCTCACACTGACTCTGTGTCTGTCTCTGCTGGACAATCAGCACGTTAACTTCTGGCTGCGCAAGAGGGACGACAACAGGGAGAGAAAGGAAGGTGAAGCAAACCATTCTGTACCAAAGATGGGATTTCTTCTTTGTTTGTTTGTTTGTTTTTATCGTGGAGGTATCTCAGCTGGTTCCTCATGTTTCTGTAGCACTAAGCTCTATTGTTTTTGTTTGTTTATTGTGGAGTAAGGGTGTGCGTTCTGACAATATTAGATTTCAGCATCAAAACATGACGATAATCTGCCAAATTTTCTTAAAGGGACAACATCCTGAATGTGGTTCAGCAACACTACAGAATTTAATCACATTTCAGCCTTAATGAAGGAAAAAGTCAAAAGTGACACAAAATGTTGATATTGTGTTGCTAGTGATTAATAAAAGGGTCTTTGTGGCATTTTTCTCCGACACGTTATTGTTTTTCTTGTAAAACGCTCTTGAAATTTTTTGAAAATAAATGAAGTTTAAGTCCCTATTGCCATTTTAGGAAAAATATAGAGATATGAATAATGGTTAATATCACCCAGGCCTAATGTAACCAAAGCAATGATGTTTTATTTTGTAAAGGATATGATTTTCCAAACTAAGGGAAATGAGGGGTTCCAAACTATTTTTAAAGTATTTTTTTAACGTGTGTGTGTTACCTCAATAACAAATGAAAATCACTAGACTGATATGCTGACCTGTTAATGCTACACCACTTTAGTTAAAGGGGACATATCATGCTAAATCCACTGTTTTAGCCCTTAAATGCATTTTGTTGTATTTTTAGAGTGTTTAGAAGTACAGAAAAAATCAAATTAGTCTCTTCAGGTGCTCCGTAGATATCTTTATATTCTGTTTTGGTCATATTTTTCAATCTGTTTCGATTTTTCTATTCTCTATTACGTTTTTTGAACTATTACATCACAGTATTTGCAGCGGAACTGCCAAATTAGTACATCAACTCCAGGTCCAACACTTCGAGCAATCCACCAGTTTTATTTCTCGCTGTGATTTTGTAGTCCAAGCTCAAGGATGCTGAAGTTACGAGAGGATAAGTCAAAATGTTCGGTTGTTGGATGTAGTAACCCACACGCTTCATTACACCGTCTCCCAGCATCAGAACCTTTTCGAAGTGCCTGGTTGAGTTTTATTTTTTATGGAAATGTGCCCACATCTGTGGATAAGGTCATTTTTGTGTGCACGAAGCACTTCAAGGATGACTGTTTCTGCAACCTCCGCCAGTATAAAGAAGGATTTGCCGAAAGACTTTGTCTGATTGAGGGTTCAATTCCTTCTATCTTTGGAGAAGACGAACAGAGCACTTCAGTAAGCTGTAAATAACGCTAAAAAGTGTGATGATAAGACGTCCCTGTCATTGTTTTGTTAGCATTAGCAGTTGCTTAGCAGTTGCGCTGTCTTCAGACTTCATATGTTAGCGCTGTGTGCTCATTTTAGATCCTTGATGATATGGCTTACGTGATTTAATTTAAGTCTAATTTGAGCTTGGCGCTAGCGGTAGCTCGGTGCTTGTGTTAGCTCACTTGTTAGGGTTCTGCAGGTTCATCATCTTCATTTTCATCTCGCTCCTCCGGGTCCGACTCTGGTTCAAACATGTAAGGCTGGATGGACAAGTCTTCCGTTGTTGACATTTTGTAAATAACCTCTGAATAAAAAGTTTGTGCGCCTCTACATAACCGTATCTCTTCTATCAAACTACAAAAATGGCCGAACAGGGTGGAGTTGAACTGAGTGTCACCTCTGCAACCTGGAGAGGGGGTGGGGTATGGAGTGTCTCATTTGCATTTAAAGAGACAGCACCAAAACGAGTTGCTCTTAGAAGCACATCAGAAAAGGGGTCTGGGGAGCTATAATGAGGAATTCAGACCCAAGCATTGCAGTTCCGCTTTATATAGACCACAACTGTATGATTTATATGTAAAAGGGAAGGATTTAAAACCATGATATGTCCCCTTAAAATGATCTTTTATCACCTTTTTGCATTTAGGGTGATGATTTTAAGTTGGTGAATTAGTTTGTTTTATTGGTAAATAAATTTAAAATATTCTTGATGATCTGAATGAAAAAAAACATGATAAAATTGTGATTGTGATTTTACAAAGAAAAAATCGTGATATGTTTTTTTTTCTGTATAGCCCACCCCTATCGTGGAGGTGTCTCAGCTGGTTCTTCAGAGCGCTGGTCTTGGATCTGTTACCTGCTGGAGCTCATGGTCTGGTCTCTCATCATCTTTGGAACAATCGTCTTCTTCGATCTTCAGTTTGACCCGCATAAGAACGGCGTCTCGTCTCGCACAGGTGTGTGTGATGTTTTTGAGTTCATGGATAAGGATCAAAATTTGTTGTTTTTTTAAGCTGGAGGTTGAAAATTCTGCTTTTTTTGTTGTTGCAGCATTTACGTTCGACCAGTTTAACCAGTTCCTTAAGGCCATCACTATCCCATGTATCTGGATGGGAGTTCTGTCTCTGACCTGGGAGATGATCACCTCCATCTTCAGGTGAGACTTTCCAAGGGTGTCAGTTTGTTTTAAGAAGTGGGCGGGACATTTACTTTGATCAAAAGTGACTTTTGAGAAGTGTTTGGACGATGACTATAACTGGTTTTATTTTAGCTAAATGCGTTTGCTGCACTTATTTCATGTTTGAAGTGATTGTCATGAATTGAATAAAACCTGTTGAGAGCTGGGCCAACACTTTTATATTTATATGAATCACACCCAGGGGATGTTGTCAGGGTTTTTGGGTCCCATGAAAACTCATTTTTTGATACAGTTTTACTTAAAACTGCGTTTAGATTACATTAATTGCTCTATATTCCAAATCCATCTTTATGTATTTTTTATTTATTTCGGAACAATTTTTAATCTTTAATGGGGTTTTTTCTTTCCCTAATAATCGATGATATCGTTGAAATGTTTCCAAAACAAATAAACTTGTTACCAAATACATGGTAAATAAAATGTGTGTGATTGTTCAATAATCACAGTGTTAAATGGAGACATTTGGAATACACATTTTAGTTGATGCTGGTAATTCAGCATCAAAGAAGTTTTTATAGAAGGGGCGGGGCTAACGGTAACGTCACAAACGGATTCCCAGTCAATCGCAGGGTTTTGGCATTAGCTACTTTTTAAACGTGTGTGTGTGTGTGTGTGTGTGTGTGTGTGTGCGCGCGCGCAGGTGTGCGTGTGTTTCTGGTTTTCTGACAAGGTTTTGGGGAATGTTCCAGTGGAGTGTGTTTGCGGCGGCGGCGGCATCCATGTTCACAATCAGCCTGGTGAGTGCTGGTAAAATACGGTGACCTCTGACCTCTGCAGAAGTCCTTAAAGCTGGACTTCACTTGTGCGTCACCTCTTCCTTCAGGTGCCGCTGTCACACATGGAGTACGACTCGCACGTCCATCTGTGGCCCGTCGTGCGCCAGGCATATGACTTGGTGGATCGACTCCAGTTGGTCAACTCGTACGGCTTCTTCGGGTGGGTGACGGGGGTAGGGGGGCGACCCGAGGTCGTCTTGGAGGGAAGCTACGATGGCGTCACGTGGACGGTGAGAAACCTGAGCAGAAATCAGTTTATTTTAAGCTTTGTTTTTGTTTCAAACAGAGTGTTATGTTATTCCTTTTTAGGAGATCGAGTTCATGTACAAACCAGGGAACGTGAGCGCCCCCCCAGCTGTGGTCACGCCCCACCAGCCTCGCCTTGACTGGCAGATGTGGTTCGCTGCTCTGGGCGCTAGCGCTCCGTGGTTTACCAGCTTGGTTTACAGGCTACTGCAGGGAAAACCAGACGGTGAGCCGCCTCCAGCTTGTACATTTACATATACCAGGGTTTGGGTCAATTATATTTCTAATCAAATTATTGATAATTAATTACAATGACGTATCTGTAAGTTACTGTGAGTGCCAAACTCATTTTAGTTCAGGGGGAAAATGCAGACCAGTTTTAATGTTCTTTCTTTCAACAATTTGAGATGGAAAATGACTGCCATCATGTGACAAATATTGTTGAGTGTCATTGTATTTGTGGAGGCTGAGATGTCTACAACTTGGTGTAATTTACAGAATGATTCATGTTGCCATCCTTTTTTTTTTTTTTTTTACTTTCTCCTGGGCCAGGTTTTGTAATTTGAAGCGATGCTGATCACCATACTCATAATTGCAATTTAAAAATGTAATTGACCCCAACCCTGAGCGCTACTGTAACAGCATGCGTTTAGTAAAGCTGCTTTATTTAACTGTGTATATTCTCTGCAGTGATAGAGTTGATTCAGACGGACGTGTCTCAGTATCCGTTTCACCAGCAGCCTCCGACCTACGTTAGGGCTCACCGCTACAGATACTGGTTCACTGAACGGAAGCCTGATGGGTGAGAAACTTAGAGTAACATTCACTTTCCTCTTTGGGTTCTATTGGAATTGGAACCTTCCTCGAGACTTTGTCTCTTTGTAAAATCTGTTAAAATAACTTAAGTTTAGGTTGTATATCATCACCTTTAAAACAAGGAGTCATTGTGCCAGCGTTTGAACAGCAGTGGCGTTACCAGACTTTAACTCATTCACTGCCAGTCATTTTCAGAAAAGTTACTGTACCCCCCTCACTGCCAGCCATGTTTTAGAGCATTTTGACTGATTTTTAAAGACCTACAGAATATGTTGTACTATGACAATCTAACTGATTTTGAGAGAATAGACTCTCTACTTTCACTAAAAAAGTTTTGTTTTAGCTTTTTGTTTTTCTATAATCAGCAGTTGAATATAGGCATTTTGTATAGGCTTCATACAAAATGCCAGATTCTGAGCAAAAAGTTGAGAAAACAGCCTTTTTCTGAAAAATCCTGTCAGTGACGTTAAACAATTTTATTTTTTGCTTCAGTGACACCTCAACATTGGTTTCCTTCTATAAAACTACAAAAACATCACTGAGACTGGGCCAGCCTATTTTGGTCTTCCTTCAAGTTAAGGGTGTGCGATCTGATGGTATTAGATCGCTAAGGATTACAACATGACGATGATCTCCTAAATCACGGAAATCGTAGAACCGTCTGTAGTTTACATTTTAACCCTTGCGGTGCAATGTCTGCGCCATATGTCTGTGGTCCATACACAGAACATCCAAAGGTTTTTTTCTCTGCCAAATCACACTATTTACTAGTCAGCATGTCAGCATTACAGACACCAAAGAATTATTAAGCATTTAAACAGCGCAGAAGTATCCACCTCCTTCTTTTCCAACATAAGACCCACAGAATACTTTGTACTATGATTATCTGAGATCTGAAAACAGATTCTGAAAGATTGATGCCTCTGCTTTCATCAGAATTTTGTTTCTGGCTTGTTTCGTCCTCCCGTGATCAGCCGTTGAATAGAGCAAGTTTTACACAAATCTTCAGTGTCAGAGCAAAAAGCTGAGAAAACAGCCTTTTTCTAAAAAACCGTCAGTGACTTTAAAGCAATTTTTTTTTTGCTTTCGTTACAATTCTAACATCTGAACATTGTTTTTTTTATATAAAACAAAAAAAAAAACACTGATACAGGGCTTTTGATGGCAAAACTATTATTATTTTGCTATCTGGGTCAGAATTGAATGGATTTCTTTTTTTTTTTTTCCAAAATGTGTTTATTAGATTTTTCAACAGACAAACAATAGGCATCACAGCAAAGGGACACAAAAAAACCCATTTACAATCGAAGCCAAACAAAAGTACAGGAGTCAAGGCAAAAGGTTGGCGAAGGCAAAACACTGACAGCCTGACACAATGTCTACACGATAAGATAAAGTGTCTGTAGTTTAATCCCCTTGAGCCCAAGCCCCCCACCCCTTATTGGCCACCAGAACACAGCACCACATACACGCACACACATGCACACACAAAAAAAATAAAAAAAAAATAAAATAAGAAGAAATTAAGAAAAAAGGGGAAAAAATAAATACATTTAAAAAAATAAAAATAAACCACACACCACAAAATAATGGAAAAAGGGGCAAATAGAGACACCTCAAAGGGTCACATCACTAACTTCAGGGGTTAGTTCAATATTTTTCACATGACTCAGCAAGGGGTTCCAGATCTCCCGAAAGGCTTCGAGAGATCCCTTTAAAGAATATCGTAACTTCTCAAGACGGATGCAGGCTAAGACCTCCCGGACCCACCTATTGTGCGATGGGGGGGTGGCTTGCTTCCATTGAAGAAGAATGGCACGTCTGGCCAGGAGAGACGTAAAAGCTATAAGACGTTTCGCTGCAGAAGACAAGTCAGGAGTCTGTGACAGGCCGAAAAGAGCAGTCAGTGGATCGGGGGGACAGGGGTAGCAAGAATTTGGCTGAGGGTTTTGAATATGTCCGACCAAAATTTGGTCAGCCTAGGACAGGTCCAAAACATATGTACATGGTTGGCTGGGGTTTGGTTGCATCTATTGCATGCATTGCTTTTACCTGGGAATATTTTAGCTAGTCTGTCATTGGTGTAGTGTGCTTTATGAAGGACCTTACATTGTAATAAACCATGTCTGGCACAGATGGACGAGGACTGCGTTAGGTAGAGAATCTTGTTCCACTGCTCAGTTGGTTTAGAAATACCCAGATCGTTCCCCCAGGACTCTCTAAGAGAGATCACAGGTGAAGGGTTCAGAGAGTTAATGCTGCCTGAGACAGCCGCAATGATTCGCTTATGGTTCGGTGAGAGTAGAAGAAACTGGTCAATTTCCGATTCGGGAGGTCAATTGGGGAAATGGGGGAACAACCCCTGCACAAAATGTCTAATCTGGAAATAACGAAAAAGGTGGCTGTTGGGTAGATTAAATTTAGCGGAGAGTGAAGAGAATGAATGGATTTCTTACTGTGTTTTGGCATTCCTCCAAGTTTCTCTCCCATCATTCTGCACACACGCGATTTCCCTTTCCTCCCGGACATGCCGAGTGTCACTGCTTGTCCCGTTTTTTTTTTATTGTTTTATCTCACCATCGCCACACTATCCAATAGTCGACTAAAGTTCCACACGTACTCTGGTCGGGCGTGCCCTGCTGTGCGCTGGTGGGAACATCGTAGCGCCATTTTCTGTCTCTGCATCCAAATGTGCGCTGTTACCACCTACATGTCACCTATTATTTTGCTATCTGGCTCACAGTTGAGGCCCACCCACTCCCTGTCGATCACACAGATGTAACTTCCTCTTCCTCTCGACACGCAGCGATCACTGTTTTGGCTCGGTTAGTTGATAGTTTTATCTCATGATAACAACATTATCAATAATCCACTCAGGTACACACATGTTCTGTGTTAGTATGTGGTGCTGTGAGCTGCTGGATACGTCACAATATCACTTCATAGCGCCATGATCTCACTCCTTCCTGCTTCTCCCCCCCCAGCTAATGGTAGCATCAGTGGCTAATGTCTCATCTACAGGTGTACTGCTGCCACCTTCAGGGCACCAGTTGGTCACTACATCACATTACAGCTTAGATATTGATGAGGGACCTCCACCAGGGAGTTTTCTAGTAATCTCTGTGAAAAATTGCAAATGACGAGTTATCTCGTCACGTGCTGAATCTCACCGCTTGCCCCGGTTTGTCTCCTAGCAACTCCCGTTGAAAAACACAATTGACGTATATATACACATTGGCATTGGCAGCGAGCGTTTCGATTTGAAATTACGTATATTTACATCACTGGCAGTGAATCTTAGTGAGGCTTTACCATTAGCTCCATATAAAAGTAACTAATCTGTTCCCCTTTGTAGTCAAATGACTTTAAGAAATCTGAAAAATACTTCAGAAGGATAAAAATGTTAAATTAATTCCTCCTAATCAATGCCAGACACAAAAAGGATTCAGTAATATTGCAATTTTTCACTGCGGGATTATCGTATCGATCCGAAAAATGTCCAAAATAAAAAAAATGTAATCATGTTTTTATCAAATAATTTAATGTCGCTTACATTAGCATAGCACATAAACGCCCAGTCACTAGGCATCAGTAAACCACATCAGACCTTGTTTATCTGACTCACTCCTCAATGCATTTTAGCTGGAAGTTGATTGCACTTTTTCATAAAACATACTGGGCACTTTGATAAATATGTGGTTACTTAAAAAAAGGTCAGGAGGGAGTGAGTTCCAGAGCTGGGGAGCAGAGCGACTGAAAGCTCTGCTCCCCATGGTGATGAGGCGTGCAGAGGGGACACTGAGGTGGATAGAAGAGGAAGATCTGAGTAAGCGAGAGGGTGTGACAATGTGGATGAGGTTGGAGAGGTATTGGGGAGCCAGATGGCCTTAAAAGTGAGTATTAGTATTTTGTAATGTATGCAATGTGTTATGGGTAACCAGTGGAGCTGCTGTAGGATGGTTGTGATATGGTGAGTAACGGGGGTCCTCGTGATGATCATAGCTGCTGAGTTCTGGACGAGTTGAAGTTTATGAGGGGTGTTGTTGGGGAGACCAAACAGGAGGGAATTACAATAATCCAGATGGGAGTGTGAGAGATGAGCAGAGGCGGTTTATATTGTGGAGGTGAAAGTATGCAGAGCGTGTGATGTTAGAGTACTGTCGAGGATGACACCCAGACTCTTAACCTGTTGAGAGGGAGAGATAGAGTTGTTGTCAATGGTTATAGAGAAACTTTGTACCGATTAATAAAACTACTGTTTAATTTCAGAAAGTTGGACGTGAACCATGATTTTTCAGTAAGGCAGTGAGTGAGGGAGGAAGGAGAACATAAACAGGCTTGGTGGAGATGTAGAGCTGGGTGTCATCCGCATAGCAGTGGAAATTGATGTGGTGCTAATGAAAAATATGGCCAAGAGTGATTAAGTAGATGATATAAAGCAGGGGCCCCAGGACAGAGCGCTGGGGAACACCTGTAGTGACTGAGAGTGGGTGGGATGTAAATGATTTTAGTTCAATGTACTGAGTTAGAGCTGGGCGATATATCGAATATACTCGATATATCGCAGCTTGTAGTCTGTGCGGTGTTGAAAATGACCATACCGTTAAACTCGCGGACTTTTTTTTTTTTTTTTTTTTTGAAATGTCATTGTAACCCACGTCATAAAGAAATGTATTATATTTATATTATTTAATTATATTATATTTAGCAGAAGTAAATTTATTATAACATCTACTCTTCAGTTATTTATATACAATATTATTTCACCGCACTAATAGACTGCACTGACGTCACTCATCCACACGCACACACGCCAGCCAATCACAGACCAGTATCCTAGTATAAACAGGAAGCATGAGATACGGGAGGAGAAGGCTTGAATACGGGAAACGATCAAGCAGCAGCTGAAAACGCAGCATATGAACGGTAGCACGCACACCCGGTGCTCAGCAGACAGCACTTTACTAACTGTGCAGACCAGCGGTTGTGCCTTGCACCTGACAAAAGGAGCGATCGGCAGCAGAACGGAGGACTTTGTATAGGCGACTCAGATTGCATCGGCCAGGTTTTTTAAACCCCCCATGGATCTAAAGATGGTGAACTACCCACGGAGATGACGTAGTGGACGGTGAACTGCAGGTCTACCAGAGCGGTAGGACCGCCGCACCGATCCTCTTACCAGGAACGCATGAACTTCAATCCTACCAGGGTGGTAGGATCAACTTTATTTAATTAGGTTCTCTTCCAGTGGACCAACCCAACGAACTTCAGTCCTACCAGGGTGGTAGGACTGACTTCATTTTTCGTTTGAGTGGAACTATTTTTTTTCCCCAGGCTGTGACGCCTTATGAACTGAGCTAAATCCCAGCGGGTGAACTGGAGTCTGTTTTGAGACCACTTTTGTTTATTATTATTTTCTGTAATATAATAAATCCATGGTACTTATTTTCTATAAACAACAAATTGTCTGTCTATTCTCTGCACATCTTAGTAATCATTCCCAACTCACACTTGAACCTAGAAACTAATCTCAGAGAAAAAATTTATTAACCAACAGTAAATGTACAATTGGCTACATCATCTTAATGACAACATGCACAAAAGGGCACTATTTGTTTTAAAATATTGTAGTGGCATTATGTACAAAAAGTGCACTTTAATTTTGTGTTTTGAAATGCCATGTGAGTTGCATCCTGCACTAATGTCTTGTTTTGAAATGTCTCTGTGACAATTTTGCACAGAACGTGCACTTTCTGTTGACAATTTTATGTTTGAGCCACTCACTGTTTAATAAATACAGTTATGTCAACTTTGACTTAGTTGTGATATCCCCTTTTTTGCATGAAAGTTTAAAATTGGCATATATTAATGCAGTATGATCAAGAATGTTTTAATGTAGACATATAGAATCATCATACTGGTGTGATTTTGTGCATCAAAGTGTTAATTCAAGGGTAATGCAAAATATCGAGATATATATCGTGTATCGTGACATGGCCTAAAAATATCGCGGTATTTATAAAAGGCCATATCGCCCAGCCCTATACTGAGTGCAGCCTGAAAGGTAAGATTTAAACCAGCTGAGGGTGGTGTGTGTGATGCCAATAGAGAGAAGTCTGTCGATGGTGTGTGAAATGGTATCAGAGGCTTTACTCAAATCAAGTGGGATGAGAATGGAGAGGAGACCAGAATCAAAAACCAGGAGGACATTGTTGGTGATTTTGAGTTGGGCTGTTTCAGTGTTATGGAGTGGGTGGCCCTGAACTGGAACTGGTCATAATGATTATTGCAGGAGAGGGGGGTATGAAGCTGTGAGGCAAAGTTTTTTTTGCCTTTGGTGTTTGTGTTGCATTTTTTTTTATCATTGTTTATATTTTTCTGTTTTGTTGTTTTATTGTGGTTTTGTACATTTCTGGAGTTATGTATGTGTTTGCATCGTGTTGGAGGAAATAAATAAAATCTCTTTGTCTCTCTTTAATCATGGGCAGTTCTCATCAAGCTCGTTGGTGGAGGAGAGTCTATGATGAAGAATTCTATCCCATGGTGCACCTGGGACACACTTATCTAGAGAACATGCTCAGTCGGTACGGATTGAAGGTATTTATTTCATTACAACAATCAAGGATGTGCATTTAAAGCAGGATTCAGAATCTGTTTTTCTTTGTATTTTTAGGACAAACTTCCTCCTCGTCATCCATCCAACAACACAGTCGTCCAGCTGTTGAGCTGGACTCGCTCCCAGGTCAAAGGTATCCCTGCTCACACTATAATCTGGGCCATGTTGGCCTGCAGCGCCACCTGGTGCTTCCTCATGGGACTGATTAGTAACAGAAAACACACAGACAGGATCTCAACCTGCACAGAGACGGTTGTAAATCTGATTGATGAGGCCGAAAAACAAGGTGATGAAAAGTCTGACGCAGAGCAGGAGAAGGAAGAAGAAGTGGAGAAAGATTAGGACGTTTGCACCAATCAGAGAGGTGAGGAAGAGGAGGAGGACAGGGATGGTGATGAGCAGGACAAAGAAGATGAGATGGAAAAGTGAAAACTTGGAAAAAAAGAATGTAGTGAAGCCTGTCCTGCCTTTATAAATGTAGAAACACCAAAGATGTTTTGTGTTTTTGTACATCCTGTTTGTTTGATTTTTTTTTTTTTTTGTTGTTGTATTTTTTCATCCTTTTTTACTGCGCTGTGTCACTGATATGATTCACTTGAGAATCTGAGCAGGAATCCCATCTTCTGCTCGCTGGCTGAATCTGAACGATGACTGAATAAACTTTAAACTACGACTGTAAAAAATCACTGAAGAAAGTTTGTAAATGCAAACAAAAAATTACTTTTGTATCTATTTTTAAATGTTGAAATAATAAAGCTGTAGTAACACTAGAATGTGACTCCTCTGATTGATCTTAATCAGACAAATATTTATTGAGCAGCAGAATTGATTTGGTGGCTGGTGAACATTTAAAGAAGTGTTTGTATTGGACAGTAGAGGTGACAATGATCTACTCTGATTGGACAGTAGAGGTCACTATGGTCTACTCTGATTGGACAGTAGAGGTCACTATGGTCTACTCTGATTGGACAGTAGAGGTCACTATGGTCTACTCTGATTGGACAGTAGAGGTCACTATGGTCTACTCTGATTGGACAGTAGAGGTGACTATGGTCTACTCTGATTGGACAGTAGAGGTGACTATGGTCTACTCTGATTGGACAGTAGAGGTGACTATGATCTACTCTGATTGGACAGTAGAGGTGACTATGATCTACTCTGATTGGACAGTAGAGGTCACTGTGATCTACTCTGGATAGTAGAGGTCACTATGATCTACTCTGATTGGACAGTAGAGGTGACTATGATCTACTCTGATTGGACAGTAGAGGTCACTGTGATCTACTGTGGTCCCATCACCAGTGCAGGACTCCAGGGCAGTACTTGTCCATCAGTGACTGGTAGTACGGCTTCAGCTCCTCGATGTCGGGCATGTTTGTAGTTTTTGTGTAAAGATCAAAGTTACTGTGGAAATAATGAACAGAGTTGGAGAAAGTTGTATTTTCCTCTCATTGTTTTTCCAACACGGTCAGTGATCAGGTTTACACGTTAGGGCAGTAATTAGAGGCTCAGCTGTGTAAAACAAATACAATTATGTTCTCAATTACTAAAGTTTAAATTAATCACAATTACTAAGCCTTTAATAAATAAGCCCATAAAACATAACCTTCCTCTTGTGTTAGCATTCTGTTAGCATTTGTATTGATAACAGTCAGTTTGACCCATGTTTTAAATTAGCTGTAAATTACACTAAAAAATATCTTATTTGTTTTTCATCTCTTGGCTTCCTAATCAATGAAAATATTGGTTTTAATATTATTGGTGAGGACGTTGCTGTCCCTTTTTTCAGTCTGTATAGCCCGAGATTTACATTTTTCTTTTTAAATATTAAAATGGTCTCAACGGTAAACAAATTTCAAAATGTTTCACAGATTTCATGCCCTACTGTATTTTCACCCCAATTTAAGTGTGCTCATATTTGAACTGGTTTTTTGCGTCTTATGTTATGATAGTTTTATCTCAGTTTCTATTTTTATGCCTTGGCACTGACAATTTTTATAGAATGTCCATGTCAATTCTAAACTAATTTATCTGAACTCATTTACAACTCAATAATTGCGACAGCGACATGCATTTTTTTAAAATACAATTACAAACATCACAATTGTAATTATTATGAATTACACAATTACAACTACAATTGACCCCAATATCCACCATCAGTAATCTCTACTAGTGCTCAGTTTAGGTTTACTGGTGCACGATAGACTTTTCTATTGAAGCAGTAAAGTGTCCCTAGTTAACATCATATGCTAATGAGGGGGCGGGGAAAATAAATTCAGGCTGGCCATTGGCTTTGAAAAAATTTCAACAAATCAGAGAGGTGGACTTGGTTCTAATCCCTCCTACTTAATTTGCATTAGGTCTATGAGTACTACTAGTGAAATATTTAGTGTATGAGTAAACAAATGTTTTCCTAGTAAAGGTTGTTAGTGCAATAGTGCGTGAGTAACTCTTACTAATAAAGCAAAATCTACTCGTAGACAATTTTGTGTTTTTTTAAATTATTAACTATAACTAGCATTGTAAATATTTAGCTTTGTAATGTCATTGTGCAAATTTTTAATCATAAATATTGCCTATGTACAGTATATACAGTATATATATATATATATATATATATATATGTTTTATTTCTGTTATTTCCATAGTCGCCTTGTGTGTTTGAATGTGTTACATTTTTTGTTATTTTGTATATTTTTTTGTTCGTTTTGTTTTTGGAGTAATTTTGTAGAATTTTGTTGTCAGTTTGTGTATTTTGCTGCAATTTTTGCATATTTATGTCGTCATTTTGCATTAAATTATGTGTATTTTTGTTGTTCTTTTTTGACAGACGTTTGGAATCTGTCTTTAAAAGCTAACTGCTACTGTCTTGTTTTGCCTTAAATTTCCTGGCCCTCACCATTGCTGCACATCCGCTACAACTCATTGGATTTAAAGTATTTCTAATCCAGTATAAAGCTTTAAGAATAGGATTGTGGACATTCTGTTAATTAAAGATAAAATCAGATTCTCACTTGAACTCTCTGACCAAAGGCAGCATGTCCAGGTCCTTGTCGTTGCACAGGTGCATGTAGTCTCCGTTAGTGTGCCACGGGTAGAAGGAATGGAAGCGGATCATGTACAAGCCCTCAATGGATAGAGAAAAACCTTCATTTCCAAACAGACCATAGATAAAACACATGAATCAGTGGTGAACTCACTGACCTCCTCTGGGATGGAGCAGCTGTTAAACTTCATCACTCTGTAAAGATACTCTGAGCAAAAACAGGGCAGAGGTTCAGACAAACGCACACGTTCTTCAAACAATGGAATCGTTCCAGTTTAGGGATGAAAGTTCTCACCGTCATGACCCCAGGACATGAAGACTTTATCAAGGCCACAGTTTGGTTGGTAGATTCCATTTTCTGTTCTGAAAAACAAGCATAAAAAGTAAGAAAATGGACATTTCTAAAGGAAACACTCAACTTGAAAAAGATGACTTAAAAAGTTTTTCTTTGAGAAGATGAAAACATAAATGATGTTTTATGGTGAGAATACAAACTTGTAAGAGGGATTTGTTTCGTCTGGATTGTTCACAAATGTGGAGTCTCTGAACACGATGGAGTTCTGAAACCTGCAGCCCACAGGAAAGGTGTCGCCCACCACCGCCCACTGCAACACACAATATGTTTTTTTTTGTTATTTTCCTTATTTGTTTTGTGTATCTTTTGTTGTCCTTTTGTGTATTTCTCTGTCATTTTGAGTATTTTTTTCTGTTATTTTGTGTGTTGCTCTGTCATTTTGTGTAATGTCTGTAATTTTTTCTGTTTTTCTATCATTTTGTATATTTCTCTGTCATTTTGAATATGTTTTCTGTTTTTGAGTGTTTACTTTGGACCCATGGGTGTGTTTCAGAGCGATCAGGTTGTGATTGGTTGATTTAAAATCCAATGTAAGCAGTCACGTGCTTTGATCGTTGAGTTCAATGTAACAAGCGTTTTATTCTCCTTCGTAGAGAATAAAGATTCATTCAAATAATGTGTTCACAAATATAGAAATATGTCCATCATGTGAGTGAGACGTGATGTTAGTTGGTGTTTCTTCACCTGAGGTTCATTATAAAGAGACATGATCTTTCCCACATCATGGATCAGACCCACCAGGTGGAACCAGTCTGAGAAAACAAACATTTACCTTTAATCCAACCAACCGTATGTGTTTGCGTGCGAGTGTGTATGTGTGTGCGTGCGTGTGTGTGTGTGCCTTTGTCAGGGTGTGCGTGGCGGATGCCTTCAGCAGTCTGGAACGCATGGAATGAGTTTGGGAAATCCACATCAGGATCTGATTCATCCACCAACTGGTCCAGAGACATGATGGCATCCATCATAGACATCTTAGCATGGCTGCAGCTGGACCAATCAGAGTGCTGGAAATCCAGTTTCAGTCAATGATACAGTCAATTGTCATTTTTTTTGTAAATATTTCTACAATTTAAAAAATGTATATTTAATTTTTTTTGTTGTTGGTGTGGATTCTCAGTCATTTTTTTGTTTCATATTAGTAAGTTTTTCCCTAATTTAATAAGATAAGATCAACTTTATTGTCATTCCTGAAACAGTGACAGAACTAGTTTGTTTAATTTTTTACACAGGAATAATCTGTAATTTTGTGTATTTTGTCTTATATATTTTTGCTGTCTTTTTTCTATTTCTCTGTCATTTTGCGTATTTTGTGTATTTTTTCGGTAATTTACTGTGTTTTTGCGTATTTTTTCTGACATTTTGTGTATTTTTCTGTCTTTTTGTCCGGAAGCCCTAAAGGGCCATGCTTTCATACATTTTATTTCCTCCGTTTTCTCTCGATAACGTCTCTGTTTTCCCGAGATAACGAGTTAATTTAATTTGTTCTCCCGAGATAAAGGGGTAATAAACGAAACAATCATTGGAGGAAAGTACCTAAATAATGTCTCATTCTAACCATTATGAGACAGTTAATGAGCTACAAACTGTAATGAGCTGATCTTCAATACAATTAGTGATAATTTCATAAGGAAATATCCCATTGTTTCATATGAGCAGCTGATGGTGAGACTTTGCCTTGGGACCGTCAACAATGTGCAACCACTGACACAATAAATATTGAATATTCAATATGTCTGTGATCGGGAATCAGAGGCGGCGTGTTCAGCAAGGAACTCCAAACTTTATTCTCCAGTGCATAGGCATTATATACGTAGATGCCGCATCGACTGTAGAGGGACACGTCAACAGCGCCGCTATCTTGGATCGGTGGTGATGGAGGCAGTGGAGCATGGACATTACGACAGCAAGAGATATTGCTCAATCTTTAAGTAGAATTATTCGTTGAATTTTGAACCGATTTCTAAACTGATCTCTAAAACGTCACACACGTAGCTATGATACAAGGTACTTGGATATATTTAAAATGCTGGTTTTACTACTTTTATTATTATTATTATTAATAATAATAATAATAATAGTAATAAGAATAATAAGGTAATATGAAAAATCTAATATAATAATATAGCAAAATAATAATAGCAATCCCAATAATAAAAACAACAATATTAATAATAAAAAATATTTATAATAATAATAACAACAATAACAAGGTATTATAAGAATATATTATAATAATATTATAGCAATAATAATAACAATAATAATAATACAATGATAATAGCAATAACAATAATACAGTAGTAGTACAATTACACAATAATAATTGTCAAATGCAATGTATAGCCTTAAACAATGTTGTCAATAAAAACCTGAGCACATCTGAACATTTTCTGGGTTCCTGTTGTTCTATTTCTGTCTGTCTGTCTGTCTGTCTGTCTGTCTGTCTATCTGTCTGTCTGTCTGTCTGTCTATCTATCATATCTGACGTTTGTTACAAACAAACCCCGTGAAAAATGCACTGTAGGAGTGATTGTCACCAGTCCAAGATGATCTAGATCTAATGGGCTGCAACAGTCGATGCGGCGTCTACGCATTATAATGTCTATGGTTCATCCAACCACACTTCTCTATACACCTTGTCACGGTGACATCATCATCCGGGACATTTGCCTTAGCAATGCCCTTTGCCATTTTAAGAGGTGTTTACATTTTCTTGACAACCACTATTTACACTATTTAGCTCAGACAACACGAAGGTTTTACTCAATGTTGTATGAATATTTCAGCAGATTAGAGCTAAAGGCCAAGTACTGATATGAAGGGAAGTTACATCTGGTTAGTTTGGAATCATGTCCATACCAAACACCTCAAGGTTCATGGAAAAACTTCCCGACAACATGGACAGATCTCCAATGGTCTGCTATTTACGAGTAGCTCATTAACAGCCCTGGCGTCTACACAATGGAGAAGATGAGGACTTATAAAAGGTGGGATGCATATATTTTCTTAAAGATAGGCTTATGTATGTGTTTTTGTGTCTATATAGGCCTGTGTCATCATGATACTTGGCTCATTACGCAATGTGGCTATCCTAGGCTAGCGCTGCTAATAATAATAATAATAATAATAATACAGTCTAAATTAAAACATAAATGGGTATATGAAGCATATTTGTTTATTTAATATACTTACAATTCATATACAAGTCAACGCATTGCATATTTACTGTTAATTTCACGTTGCTTGTCTTCAGTGACGTGCCGTGACCACTAGGGTTGGGTAGGCACGTTGCAAATTGAGACCACCAATGACAATTTCATATGTTTCTGCTGGCAAGTGTTAATTCAATTCGAATCAACTTTATTTGTATAAAGCAATTTACAACAAAGTCATCTCAATGCACTTATCAAAATATAAAATTCATAATAAGAAAGAAAAAACCCAACAAGATCCACATGAACAAGCATTTAGCATCAAACAAAATCATCATAAAACAAAATTTAAGAAACATAAACAATTATTCAATATAGCCTCCATACTCTCCCAACAAGATACATCTCATGACAAGGCAGCGCATCCGTTGTTTGTGTTGGAAACATAGTAACACAGAGAAAATGACAAACAACAACAACTCGGAAAAGCCATTTTTGTTTGTACCATTCACTGTTGAAAGTATGAAACATTTTCTGACCTTACCTTTGCTGAAGCTCTAGTAGCTCAGGTGTTGGTCTCCATCTTTTAAAAGCTGTTGTTTTTCCTCAAAAAAAAGTTTCTCTATTGTCTCTAGGGCTGTCATCCTGCCTGTAGTGTTATCCCGCCCACTAGCTAGAGAACGTAGCAGCAACGGTTACATGGGATCAATTCACTAATGCACTGTGAACTTACGTATTGAATTTATCATAGCGCGGTTACTTCCAAAGGCAGCTCTCTACACTGCCTTTGGACGTGTCATCTTGGGGACCGGACTGCGCATGCGCAAACACATAAAAACACGCCAAGAGGAACAGAGGCAGAGCAGCAACGTGCCTTTAAGAGGGGGCGTGGCCTCCTCCTGCCTTACAGCAGAGTGAGACTGCAGCCGTTCCAGGAAATAGCACTATTTAGTAATTTGGGCTATGAAACGCACAAAATGCGGACACTTTCAAACTTATAGATACTGTATGCTATTGTAAATGGAAAAATAAATAATTCATAATTATATTATAATTATAACAAATTATCAAAATATCAATTCACCCTTGGGTAGGCACTGCCTACCTTGCGTACCCTGACTGCACATCACTGCTTGTCTTCAAGTTAGACATACTCCATACACATTTCAGTCACTACTGAATAAATTACAATTT
Source organism: Gouania willdenowi (assembly GCF_900634775.1). Taxonomy (NCBI): domain Eukaryota; kingdom Metazoa; phylum Chordata; class Actinopteri; order Blenniiformes; family Gobiesocidae; genus Gouania; species Gouania willdenowi. The sequence goes on from NC_041049.1 coordinate 40,420,737, forward strand.
AAATGTAGGCTAAGTCATGTCATAATCAATGTCATAAAATCAGTCAGGAAGAAATTAGATCCCAATATACACAACCTACCATTAACGAAATGTCTACTGCAAATATACAACCACTTTGATTTTTGACTCCATGTAGTTCCATCTACCTTTGTTCGCCTCAGTGCTTGGATCCATAATTTCCATTTCTGGTCTTTTTCTGTCAGTATGCTGTAAAAGGATATCTTTTCCTTCAGTCAGGAGTGGTTATGACAGCCAAATACTATGCAGGATTTGGGCATTATACGATAAAAATCAGCCAGACTGCAAAATCAGCTGTAAATAGCAGTTGTCGGGCAAATGATTACCACCCGTAAAATGGCGACGTGCGTTGCTAAGTCAAGTGTCATAATAATACGTAGACGCCGCAACGACTGCTGCCGCCCACTAGAGCGGTGTGTCTACTGGGCGGCCATCTTGGACTGGTGGCAATCACTCCTACAGTGCATTACATCTATAGAGGAATGATGTGTTTACACTATTAAAGTTGTCATAATTCACTCAATTCTCAAACAATTTTCACAGGGTTTGTTTGTAACAAATGTCAGACATGATAAATAGATAGATAGATAGATAGATAAATAGATAGATAGATAGATAGATAGATAGATAGATAGATAGATAGATAGATAGATAGATAGATAGATAGATAGATAGATAGATAGATAGATAGATAGACAAAAGGAACCTAGAAAACGTTCAGATGTGCTCAGGTTTTTATTGACAACATTGTTTCAGGCTATACATTGCATTTGACAAATATTCATATTTTTGTAAAATTTGTACTACTACAGTATTATTGTTACTGCTATTCTTATAATTATCATTATATTCTCATATTATTGATTTTTTATTATTATTATTGATACTTTATAATATAGTGTGGTATTATCATTGTAATATTATTATTATTATTATTATTATTATTATTATTATTATTATTATTATTATTATTATTATTATTATTATTATTATTATTATTATATCATCATCATTAATTATTGTAGCCAAAGAACTGAAATATTCAAGGATGTGGGTGTGGAGATTATGTGTTGAGTGGTAAAACCAGCATTTTAAAAATATCCAAGTACCTTGTATCATAGCTACATGTGTGATGTTTGTAAAAAATTAAACAGTTTAGAAATCAGTTCAAAATTCAACGAATAATTCTACTGAGAGATTGAGAAATATATCTTTCAGTCGTTATGTCCATGCACCACTGCCTACACCACCACCGATCCAAGATGGCGGCGCTGTTGACGTGTCCCTCCACAGTTGACGCGCCGTCTACGTATTATGATATCTATGTGCACAGTGCACACACTGACTCACACCAAAATATATCTGACCGGAAACACCACCTTCTCAACACAATGTTCCCATTGCTTCACAGTCACTGGGTGAATTATGAACGTAATTTATCGCCACAATATCATCCACTGTATAAACACCACCGTTAACAGAGAAGCCCCTCCCTCAAACGCGCTCTATTCACAACTTGTTTGGATGCACGTCCCGAGCACAGAAAGGAGCAAATCACCCTCTAACTAACGATTGAGGAAATCAATGAGAAAAAAAAACTTTGGACATGTGTATGAAGCCCAAATAGCACTTTAATGATATTTAAAGCACAGAAAAGTCGATTTTGCTTAACATGGGCCCTTTAAATTCCGTATTAAAGCGGTATTTTGAAGTAGAACATAGTTCTTTTTGACTCTTTTTTCCTGTTGTAGATCTTTATTGAGTGTTTTAAAGCATCACTTAATGACTTCTTTAATAATGATGATGTGGTTTCATGACAGTGAGTCTGCAGATTAAGCCAAGCCTGCTGCTTAAACCTGGTCAGGAGCAGGTTTGACCCACGGACTGTGTTACTATGATAACTAAGGTGTTTTCTCTTTGATGAAACTGCCGTTCCAGTTAGAACCTGGCTTAACGGAGCCGGACGCTCAGGTTAAACCTGTATTTAACCCTGAGCTGGTTTTGATGAAATACCCATTGTGATTGGTTGATTTAAAATCCTAAACTTGTATATACAGTAATAAAGTATCCTGATGTCAGTGTCCCGTAGTAAGCCCTGTTGTTAAAAACAAGGTTACACAAACATTGTGAGCCCAGTTCAGTGACACGTCTCCTTTCAGAGGATGCCCTTGTCTTGTTTGCTCAGTCCGCTCTGTTTGTCTTGCTTTAATGACTCTAAAAAATAAAAGCGTCACCTCAGACGTGACAATCAAACATCAAGTGTCACTTGGTCAACGTGAACTTGTGCCATTAGAGCATTTTTTTTTAACTACAATGATATTTGAGAAAGTAAAGTATAGCATACAGTTTGTTTTTTAAATTGTGTTTGGTGTTTTCATCTGAAATAGAAAAATAACAAAAATATATCACATTTTTAATCAGTAATTTATTTATTTGTTCATCAATTATTAGACATTTAAGACGTTAATACAGTAATACAGGAAACAACAAAGAGTGTGTGTGTGTTTTTGTTTTTTTTTGCTTTGTGATTTTTTTCCCTGTTATTTTGTATGTTTTTTTTTTAATTCATTATATGTATTCATCTTGTTTTTATATTTTGGAAGCATTCTGTGTGTTTTTGCCTTTTTTGTGTCTGTTATGAATCATTTTGTCTATTTGTGTTGTCCTTTGTGTTGCATTTTTTGTCTTTTTGTTGTTCTTTTGTATATTTTATTGAAGTTTGGTATGTTTTTTGAGTCTTTTGTGTAAAGCTTTCATGTAATTTTGTATATTTTGCTGTAATTTTTTGTGTTTTTGTTTGTCATTTACATTTTTGCTTTATTCAGTTGTATTTTTGTTATTCTTTTGTTTATTTTAGTGTATTTTTGTATGTTTTGGAATAATTTTGTTGCATTTCATTGTCATTTTCTGTATTTTGCTGTACTTTTTGTATGTTTTAGAGTCATTTTGTGTATACTTTTTTAGTCATTTTGTGTGTTTTCTTTGGGGGTTTCCTGTTGCCCATGTCTGATCTATTTGATAGTTTGAACTAAGTAAACACTCTGCTCTCTGGTGGGTCAGCACCCCCTAAAAAGGGCTGTGTTTACTCCTGTTGTGGTCACAGCGTTCAGACTCACTCACTTTTTGCTTCACAAACTCCATTGTCTGGTTGGTGTGCATCAGTTTGTATGTGTTAAACACACGATCGAACAAATTCCCACTCTGAAAAACAAAAATAATAATCTTTCATTGTGAAATAAGAGAATAAACTATCATAACCTTTATTTGATTAAACTAACCACACGATCTATTCTTTATGTCTTACCTTAAAGTTTCTATAAGCATCTTTCTCTACATTTGGACGATAAGTCAAAGATGGGTCAGGACCCTAAATTTGAAGAATTGTATTTAAACATAAAAAATACACCAATAATGCTCCTTCACATTAAGAGTATTTAGTAAATAAATACTTACAATGTTTAGCACCTTCATGGCTGCGAGATGTGCAGATGTGATGCGTTGGTGTTGATCAGAGCTGCAGATATTTATGTATCCCCTCCTGGTGGATCATAAATGAGGATCCACAGCTTCCAGTAACACTTTAACCAAACTAAAGTGAACCTGGGTTGAACGTTGGCCTTGGAGTACACACGATTCTAGTAATCAGCAGGTTTTCTCTCTCGTATTATGCAACACATCTGAATGAAGTTTGGTTTTGACTCCACTTTTATACTTAGCTTATAATAAAATATGAATGAATGAAGCGCTGCTAAAAGTACATTTTATAAAGTGTATATATATATTTATATATTGGTAAATTGTACTACCTTGAGTTGTTTTAAATCACTTAATATTGTCAACACACACACACACGCACACACACACACACGCACACACACACACACACACACACACACACACACACACACACACACACACACACACACACATTTTGCGTTTCTGAACTCAAAGTGGGTATTTTTGGTGTCGTTTTGTGTATTTTCAAGTTATTAGGTGTGTATGTTATATACGTCTTGTATGTTTTTAGAGTAAATTCTTGCATTCTTATATGATTATCTAGGCTTTTTGGAGTTATTTTGTGTATTTCTGCTGTTGTTTTGTTTATTTTTCTGATTTTTATGTGTTTTTAGAGTCACTTTGTGGGTTTACTTTGGGGACTCCTGTTGCCCATGTCTGTTGTAGATGAACTTTTCCTTTAATGTACAACACGTGAAGATTTTTAACTATTTAACAAACCAGCAGTTTGTATTCAGAGTGTTCTTGGTATTTTGTGTGATTTCGTGGCATACGTGTCCCTGATCTTTGTGTTACATAATGATAGGCTGCTGTCGGTAGCCTCAAAGAGGCCTAAAAATTCAACCCCAGGGGGCACTACCTAATTATTTTTTTTACATTTTACATCAGAAATATATAGAGATTCCTCAAGAAAAAGTTATTCGTGCACAACCTTGCAGTTTTTGAGAAAACTGATGCTAAAGGTGCCCATTTTGAAAAAAGGGAAAACATAGGGAATTTTGCACTTTCAAACCTGTTCATCAAATAAACCCCAAAATGCCGAATAACCACTTTAAGTACAAAATAAAACAGTTTGAAATGTGAGATATACCTGAAGTTGCTTTCTAGGAACAGTAAACACGATAAGATTATCAAGAAAACCTCTACTGTAGTGATAACAATGATACAGCTCACATACAGCAGCCAATGATTGTCCAACATTTTTGCCAGGTTTGCCAGATCAAGTTTTTAAACCTTCTGTTTATTGTCTTTACAATATTCTTAATAACTTAAATATTCTGCAAACTAACACATCCTATTTTATTTATTATGTGCATATACAGTATGTGGCCACTACGAGAGCCTCTTGCTCTCGTAGTGGCCACATTATGCTAATGCCACGTGCTCGTCAGTGACTAGGGACCCTTGTCATGTCGTAGGCATGCCCCCACGCTTTCCGAAAATGTATAGTTCATGGTACTCAAAAAGGGGGAAACATTGTTATTGGGTTGGATTATTATTCTTTTTTTCTTTCTTTCTTTCTTGCTTTCTTTCTTTCTTGCTTTCTTTCTTTCTTTCCTGGTGTTGGAACCAACACCAGTGGGTGAACAATGGTTCACCCACTGAACCATTGTGTAGAGTCTCAAAAACTCAAACAAAATTCAATCATGCTCAGTAAATAACTTAGTATATGCCTCGGCTCCCTGTAATTTTATCAGCTTTGAGCTATGTTTATAGACTGTTCACACCACTAATGATTAATCACATATATGCATTGGTTCTTGGGTGACACGCTTTTAACATCTGAAAAAAAAAATTTTTTTTCCTATTTTCATTGACCCATAACTGCATGTGGGAATGTAAGAATAAATATGATCTGTATTTTAATTTAAAGTGCAAAGGTTATAAAAGTTGCAAATTCTTCATTTTTATTTTGGACCCCAACTTTGGGTTATTTCACTACCTGTGGATATTGAAAATCCTTTGTAGCTTGGCTCTGTGTCTTATAATCATGTAGGGGGTATGTTACGAAGATAGATTACCTCTTATCGTGCTAACTTTCAGGATTTAGTCAGTATGTGCTGGAGTACGAAGCTCGCTAACGTCTTACAGAGCTAAATCACCATGGAAACTTAAAGGTCCCATATCATGCATTTTTCAACCGTCTCCATTTGTTCTAAGAACCACAAAAACATAGTGTTTGAGGTTTATTTTCCCAAACTCGCCTGTTTTTCAGAGTTTTAGCCTCTGAAAAATGACTTTCTGACCAACGGGTTGTTTGCTGCCTGCTTATGCATATTCATGAGTGGGTGTGTGTTACACTTCCATTGTCTTTAACAACTTTTATTTAACATCAACGGTTCAGAACAAGCTTAACTTTTTCTTCGGTTTGTCTCAGTCCTTTTTCTTTTCAAATGCAACAGCCCCCTCTTTTGGTCAGGCAGAACTATAATAACTTTCCCCCTCCACAATCATGTTTACCACTAGGTATTTTCTAATATTAAACACGTACACTGTCACAAAAAAACAGCAAGAAAAAGATATATAAACAAATGATAAAAATGACATGTCTCCTATGTCAGGGTGTTATACGTGTCGATACACTGACTTGCCTGTGAGGCTCCTGCATGACTCGCTCTGAGGCAGATCAGTGATCACCAAAGCGGTTTTCTCTCAAACATGTCAGATCAAGTAAGAGGCGATACGATGTCTGCTCTCTGGGTGCCTACACTGTAGTGTTCAGTGTGGAGGTGCGGCACCGGCAGCAGGCACTTCCTGGAGGGGGCGGTTCATAATGCTAATGACCTCACAAGCATTCAGAAAGCAGGATTATTGAGGATTTCTCAGAGATGCAGGAAGGAAGCCCAATAATACTTTGGGGGTGTTTTGGATAAGGAATTAACATTGTAACAAAAATTTGATTTGCATGATATAGGACCTTTAAGGTTTTGCTCTAAATAGGATTTTTGCGAGTGATAAAGTCCCGCCTCCTGACCAATCAGTTCTCTTAGAAATCGAGCTGTCCAATAAAAAGTGATGTGTGAACACGTCACTGTGTGGATCTGATCTGACAGCAGTCAGATCAGATCCACACAGCATCAATGTCTAAATATTCTCTGCAATCCTTTCATTTACCAATGACATCCTTTAGGAAAGATATAGATTTATATAGGATGGACTGATCTACAATCAGTTGAATGGGATATCCCATCCAATGGATTAATATGATGAATAATATCACGCTTTTACGCATTAACAGTGTCAGCAGCTTCCTGCCTGGGTTCTTTCATTCCTGCCTTTTCTGTAACAACGGTGTTGTTTTTGGTCTGAATTATGGATTTTAATTATTCATCATTTTAAACTTAAGCAACACCTAACATGGTCGGGACCAAGTTATGAAGTGGATCAGCTAAACCAGGATGTAATGATCTTGCTGCGTAGCATAGGGCCTTATTGTTTTTTTTTATTTATTTGTTAATTTTTTAGTTTTTTACTAGTAACATAAAAAACATAAAAACCATTGCATCAAAACATTTATCAAACTTAAAATGTACAGTGTGACTATTGAATAATCATAGAACAATTGGTAAAAATTTCAGAATTTCTTGACTGAAGTTTTGAAATGACCCATTTGATATGTTTTCTGCTGGCTACATATTTAGTTTTTTTTTTTTAGTTTTTTTTGATGTAGAATTTAAATTCATGTTTTCAAAGCTGAATTTATCTGATTTTTCCTCCTTGGAGGCCTCGAGAAGCCAAAGACTTTAATATTGCGAACTTTTACAAACGCACACACACACACACACACACACACACACACACACACACACACACACACACACACACACACACACACACACACACACACACACACACACACACACACGCACACACAAATTCAACCGAGTACTGAAAAGTGCATTATTAAACAGTGCTACTATAGAAAAATAATTGTCATAAAGTACAACAGTAAACAAAAGGACACTTGTACCTGGTCCAACATATAACAGGACAAAGTCTTTTCACACTCTGGAACTGCGCATGCGTGACCTGGGGGGTGATAGGTTGAGAGGGATATAAACGTAAACAAGCTCATTCACTCTGTTGATATCTCCAACATAACAGCGTTTGTAATGTTATTCCAGAGATCTTTAGTGTTTATATTATTAATATTACACAGACTCAAGGAGGGACCAGGGTTTTCCGCTGATGCCACTTTCGGCTGATCCGAGCACTTTTAAAAACCGATGGGAGCAGCTCAGCAGCAGTATGGAAGCAAGGCAGTCCCCTCGCTTCCACACAGATTACACCAGGTTCACCAAAACACAGATTATCTGGGTCTCCAGCGGGCGTAACTCTGACTCTACCCGCGAATGATGCACATATCTGAGCACTTTTGTAAAACCAATGAGAGAAACAGTATCAAAGCGACAGACCTCCTCTGTTTCCACATTTCTTCTCCCAAGCTTTTAACTTGTGATTGTTATGTATATTTTTCAGTATTTACCTTTATTATTGTTAGTTTCTTTTTTTGATTTGTGTAATTATTTTAACAACTGTAAAGTGTCTTTGAGTTTTTGAAAAGTGCTTATAAATAAAATCTTTATTATTGATGGGACAAGTGAGATGAAAAGGACATTATGAGTTTTCACTTTGAAAAGGTAAATTTACGAGGTCCACCATTCACTAACCAGGTTCATGATTATTTTTTATTAAGCTATTATTTTAATTAAATTTACAAATTTGAAGGAAGTGCACAAGATGGACACTAAACAGGCCGATAAGTGAAACCACACTGATCAGCTGATTGGTCACTGTTTAAAAAGTCAGGAAAAACCTGAATGATCAACTCGTGTGCAGCATTAGCTTTAGCAGCTAACTCAGCATTTCTGCCATGGAGGCCGATACCACGATTTCTCCAAAAAATCTTTCAAGAAATAAATGCTCTAACGGTAAAAATAATCTATATCTCTGTCAGACTCTTTGTCAGCCAAGGGGAGTTTATCCCTCTGGACCATTGAAGTCACGCACGAGAACTGAACGAGAGCGAGATTTACGAGAGTGTGAAAAGGCTTTTTGCTGGGGTGGAGTTTACATGTTCTCCACTCGTCAAAAAATAAATGTTGGGGAACATGTTCAGCTAATGGTTCACCTTCACAAACTCAGCATACGATGAGAATATTATGAAAATAAAGATTTAAATCATCCATCCATCATCGACACGCCCTAACAACATCAGACAATCCTCTACATCCAAAGCAGCAACACAATGAGTCTCAACACAAACTGACCGAGAGCGAGATTTCCAAGAGTGTGAAAAGGCTTATATTTATTAAAAGTAAAATAATTAAAGCAGGTTTTAGACTTTTGGAACTACATTTCAAGACATATGTATCATAACAATAAATATAACAATAAAGTGCTCATGCATTCCTTAAATCAAACGTACAGTACATTTAGAACAACAAAAATACTGAAAGGCCTTAAAACAAAAATTAAAAACCATAAATTAGGCTGCTGTGATGGATGTTGCTCCCACTTTGCTGCTCTTCTCGTCTCCAGTGTCTAAGCAGCACACAGACAGATCCTGGATTAGGGTTAGTGGTTATTTTGGCTAACTGTGCGCACCGTGTGGCCTTTTGGGTGAAAGGTTAACCGGGTTTGATCGGAGGATATTCTTGGTTTTCTGCCCACACTGAGGTAGCGCTCAGAGACATGAATGGGCCTCAGACACAGGATGGATTACCGTTGAGCTCAGGTCGTCTCAGATCAGGAGGATCAGTGATGATGACGATGATATCCAGCTCACACTGTTCCTCATTGACAAAGATAGCATCCCCAGTGCGTGGCGATCACATCAGCTCAAGGTGTTTAAATGCAACAACATGCGAGCTAGCTAGCTACACATCAGGTTGATTTACTAAAGAGTCATTACATGTCATTTCAACAAATGGTCCACGCACTTCAGTCTAAAAAAATATATATTATTACTAATTGTTTTGTGATTATTCAATAGTCACACTGTACATTTTTAGTTTGATTGCATTAATCCTTTTTGAGATATGTTCAATAGTGAGAGGTGTGTGTTGATTTTTGCCCGTTCCTATTTTTCTTCCATTTTCAGCTTCTAATATCTCAGGAACTACACCACATAGGAAACTGAAATTTGGTATAGTAATACAGCTCCACCTACTCTCTCACAATATACAAAAATATCTGCTATACATCCTATCTGGTGGACATGCCAGAGCCTCAAAATAGTAAAAAAGTTAGTGTGGGTTTGGGTCTGGAACATGTTTGGGCCTTCAGTAAACAAGCTTTGAGCTTTGTACATAGACTGTTCACATCACTAATGATTAGTCACATATATGCATTGGTTGCTGGGTGACACGCTCTTAAAATGTGAAAAATTACTTCTTTTTTTTCCCACTATTTTCATTGGCCCATAACTACATGTGGGAATGTAATAAAAAAAAAAAAATCTGATCTCTGTTTTAATTTATAGAATAAATGTTACTCTTTCTTGGGATTTAAAACAAATTTTTCTTTATGCAACTTCTTCATTTTTATTTTGGACCCCAACTTTGGGTTATTTCACTACTTATGAATATTGAAAATCCTTTACATGAGGCCATTGTAGCTTGGCTCTGTGTCCTATAATCATTTATTGTTTATTAGTTAAATATAAAATCCATTGCATCAGAATAACATTTATTTTTGAAAATATGTTTATAATGAACAAATTTGTCATGGCATTTTGGCTTTAATTATTGTTATGATAATGATGATATTGTGCATGTATATATATATATATATATATATATATAATTTATTTTTTTTATGTTTTTTGAAGGAAAAACACCCCCCAAAAAGAGAAAATGCCTATTGAATAATCACAGAACAAGTGGTAAAAATTTCAGAATTGTTTGAGACCAAAGTGCATGGAATGACCTTGAACATGACATGGAATGACCCTAAAGTTTGGAGCTAATGGTTGACATCGTTGCTAAACCAGGGTCATGAGATTGACACTGAGCTACGTATGTGGCTGATACAGCTATCAGGCTAATCTGTTAGCTTGTTAACTTCTTACTAATGCTTACAAGTATATTATGGAGGACTGAGACGACTTATTTTAAATAAGGTCTATGCTTACTGCTCCAGTTGTCAGACTAGACTACGGTTAGCCGCTAACAAGTTAGCAACCTTCAATGAAAAAGAGATTGAAATGTAAGTGGAGTGAATTTTGTTTATTCTTCTGTCACATCATGAGGTTTTGGAGTCATGTTGTGTATTTTTGCAGTCATTTTCGTTTTATTTTCTGTTGTTTGTGTTTTTGTTTTGTGTGTTTTCAGAGTCAATTTGTGTTTTTTGTTTAATTTGGTTCAATTTATTGACAAAATATTAAAGAAAAGAACTCAATATAAACAATAAAAAATTAGGCTGAAATTTTTAGAAGCTAGCTAAACATGCTAATTAGTAGTAGGCTATGATAGCTAGCTTTTCATACGGCCATGTCCAAAAAACCAAAATGTTTTTCTAATTATGTTTCAGTTTAATTGTGAAGTTAGAAATACTTTAAATAGTAGTAACTAGTAACTTTAAATGTCTTTATTTATAAAACAGGATTAAATATTTTTATTGATTTAAATAAAAAAGACACTAGTAATACAAACTTGCTGCCGGTTATAACTTAAAAACCATTCACTTTTTAATAGTTCAGCTCATTCAATGCATAAAATCATAGTTTTAGTTGGTGCTAAAAAAAAAATAAATAAATAAAATGTTAAATTCATTCATTTGACCAAAGTTAAAAAACATACAACCAAAAGATAGCAGCACACTGAACGTTAGCATGTAGCAAACATGGAACAACGTGGTAAGGCTTGGGTTTTTGAGTTTGACGGATATATCAGCCGTAGCTGTGAGGACTGCGGGGGTTAATGGGGGAGGAGTCTTCCCTTCCGCTCTGTCCAATCAGCTGGTAGAGCCGGTGGCTCAGGTTCTGCACCTGACAGGTGCCGAGGACACACCCCACTCTCATTAGATGACCGTGGCCCCACCCACCACTACCTCCTCCTCCACCACCACCGCCACTGTTGGCATGGCGACGATGACGTGACCTCCGCTGCCATGCCGGCGCCCTCGTGGCGTTCTGGTGAAACAGTGATTCAGGTGACCTTATTGGGGGCTCTTTGTGACCCCAGGTCCTCCACAGGAAGTGACGGCCCCTCGTTGGGGGCTCTTTGTGACCCCAGGTCCTCCACAGGAAGTGATGGTCCCATGTGGAGAGTTTGGAGTCAACGATGACTGCGTGCTCGGAGGCATCAGGCGCGACAGTGGCGTTAAAAGACTTTGGAATTATCCTGGGGATTGTGGGTAAATCTAATCTGAAAAAAAGGAAGAGGAAAATTGTTAGCGTCTATCGATTCACCCACTATCTGTTGTTCTATTCTATCTGCTTTATTTGATTCATTTTTCTAATAAAACTTATTTTTTTCTTTTTTCATTCTTGTCAAATAAAAATAAATCAAAGATTTAATTCCAAGGTATTCAACTCTATATTGGGACACGACCAATAGATGAAGCATTCCATGAGTCCCAGTAGTGCAGTGGTTCTCAACCTTTTCAACCTGCAACCCCCAAAATAAAGGTTCCAGAGAACGGGGACCCCCACTGTAGCTGAAGGTGGTTGAACACAGACATGTACAATGAAGAACAGTCATATGGAGAGGTCATCTATAAGGGGGAATAAAGGGGAGAGATTTTTGGGGTCCATCCATAAAGTTAGTAAAATTAGGGTTCATTGTTCTATGAATCTGTGATAACCACATTTATTTATTCATCTGAATAATATCCACTGTTATCCAGGAAGTTTAGTATTATTTGGGCCATAGTATATAGTCATCTTACAAATGGAAATCCTTGTTTTAATCAGAATTAAAATAGGTTAAAAGTGACCAAAAATGGTGGAAAAGGTGATGAAATGGGAAACCACAGAAATGGTAAAAAGGGACAAATTAGAGTAAGCAAAAACAGACAGAAAAATTGGTAAAAAAGGTTTTAAAGCGTCAATACTGGCCGAAAAGAGGTAGAAAAGAAGGAACAATTATTTTAAACTGGCAAATAATGGACATGACAAATAGTGAATGTGGTTAAATTGGCAAACAATGAGCATGACATATGGTGTGAAAAGAGGATAAAGTGACAATAATGGGTCAACATATGTGATATAAGGTGGAAAAATGGTTGAAATAGGAGTAATGTAGCAAAAATGCATTAAAAGGAGCAAAACTATGGCAAGTACAGTTGTAAATTCTCAGAGTGACTGCCCTCTATGGGTTGAAACCAGGTTATTATAAATGAATTTAGCTATTGGCTGAGAACGAAATTCTGTGACATCATTGGACCATCGTGCGTCACTGTTCACCCCGCCTCCTCCTATAAAAACTATCACCTGTGCACTCTACAATCTGTGGAAGTAGGATGGATAGAAAATAGTGAACAGAGAGCTATAGTGAGTAAGGATGCCGATTTCCTTTATTTTGATCTTTTCTACCTCCGTAAACGTCTTAAAGTCAGTCATGAAATCAGCCGCTGTCTCCTTCTGCTGTGAGATGACTGACAGACCCGCCCACCAGGTCATGTGTGCATGTGCGTGCTGCGCATGCCTCTGTTACACAGGATAACAACAACAGTCACCCAGAGCACGGTTAGCTTAGCATTTCGGCATTTTGGCAGTATTACACACAAAAAGAGAGCAAAGGATCACAATTTGTAATTCCTGTAATGCAGAAATAAGTCCTGGTGCAGCTGCAAACAAAACGCTACCTCATTCACAATTCAAGATACCGCCACACCGATCAGTGTGCAGCCAATGAAGCGAGCAATCAAGCTATTGCTAAAGCTAAAGCTAGCGGAGCAAAGAGCCAGAGGTCTGTTGAGAGCGATTAACAATGAAGAGAACAAAGTTTCAACAAGGAAAATGATGGAGTTCATGGCTTTGGATATGAATAAAAACCTTCCTCTAATAATTAAGTGTGAGAACAACTAACCTTTGCCATGTTCATTCTGTCATTACCCTTTGACTTATGAAAACAATGCACTTTATTATAAAAGTTTTCGTAACCTATGTTTTGTGACAATAACTATAATGAAAACTAAATCAAAATATATTATGACATGTTATATTATAATATAATAAAAACTAAACTCAATTTTACTTTTGTTACGTGGATAGCAGGACAAGCCTTAAAACATCACATATTGGGTTAGAGTTAGGGTAATTAAAGCTAACAAAAATGCATTAACACTTAACTAGTCCACTCCTGACTGAAATGAAGTTGTATTTTAGTCAAAAGTCTCTGACTAAAATACAACTGAAATATGACTAAAATGAGACTAAACACAAATGCTGTCAAAATTTATAAAAAAAAAAAAAAAAATGTTGTCACTTTGGTTTCATCCTCAAAACAACAGTTTTTCTTTTGCTTAATGTATTGCAATAGCATGTGTTTTTGAAGTCGTTTTGTTTGTTTTTGGTGTTGTTTTGTATATTATCAGTCTCATTCTGTGTATTTTTAGTCCTATTGTGTAATTTTGCATAGTTTTGTCCTTTAGCATTTATTCTATAATTTTTGGTTTTTGTTTTGTGTGTTTTGAAAGTTATTTTGTATATTTATGTTATCATTTAATGTATTATTTTTCAATTTGTGCATTTTTATTGTACTTGTGCTTATTTTTTTTATTTATTTTTTTGTAACTGTGTGTTTTGGAGTCATTTTGTGTATTTCTGTTGTACTTTTGCTTACTTTATTGCAATTCAGTGTACTTTTGGAGTCCTTAAATGAGACATTAAAACCATGAGCTGATCCTAGTTTCCATCATCTGGTCTAGACCCATCACTTCCACAAACAGCAGACAGAATAAAGCTCAGAGTCCATGAGACCATGGGATGCACTTATTTGAATTGAAATGTATATTAAATTATTATTTAATGTTCTGTAATTTTATTTTCTAGGAGATGTTTTTCATTGTTTCAATAATTTAGAGACTTAAGGAAGATTTATATGATATGTTTCAAAGACAGATTGTTATAATGCATAATAAAGGTGATTTACTTGAGTCACCACTAATTTCAGATTGTTTTTAAGTCTTTGTATAAAGAGACTTTAACAGGACAACAATGATGCTGCAGTAATTTTGGATTCATATAATAATAATAATAACAACAACCACTGCACACGCCACCATAGAAGCTTCCAGTGAATAATTTACAATTTTAAAAAAAGTTCACTGATGGTGACATTGAGATCTCAATGACAACATCAGTGAACTTTTTTTCATTTGTAAATTAGTCACTGCAAGCTTCGATATTGTGTGACAATAAATATATATATACTGTAGATATATATAAAAAAATATATTTATATATATATATACATAGAAATAATTAAAAAAAACACTAAACTCTTCCTCGCCCACCGCGGGCGGTCTCTTTTTTCCTTCAAGCTCGGGTCCTCTACCAGAGGCCTGGGAGCTTGAGGGTTCTGCGCAGTCTTTGCTGTTCTAAGCACTGCACTTTTCTGGACCGAGATGTCTGATGTATTTCCTGAGATCTTCCAGAGACCCCCAAACTGGAAGAGTTTCCATTACCATCCTTGGAGTTTCCAGCCCATACTCAGCACAGATGTTTCTGTACACTATGCCAGCCACTTGGTTATGGCGCTCCATGTAGGCTTTCCCTGCCAGCATCTTACACCCTGCAGTTATGTGCTGGACTGTCTCATTGGCCTCTTTGCACAGTCTACACCTGGGGTCTTGTCTGGTGTGGTAGATCTGGGCCTCTATTGCTCTGGTGCTCAAGGCCTGCTCCTGTGCAGCCATGATGAGTGCCTCTGTGCTGTCCTTCAGTCCAGCTCTGTCTAGACATTGGTACGATTTCCTGATATCCGCCACTTCAGTTATGTTTCGGTGGTACATCCCATGTAGGGGCTTGTCCTGCCATGATGGAACCTCTGGCACCTCATCTTCTGTTCCCCATTGCCTGAGACATTCACTGAGCACGTCATCTGTTGGAGCCTTGTCCTTGATGTACTTATGGATCTTGGATGTTTCATCCTGGATAGTGGCTCTCACACTCACTAGACCTCGGCCTCCTTCCTTACGGCTAGCGTACAGTCTCAGGTTGCTGGATTTGGGGTGGAGCCCTCCGTGCATGGTTAGGAGCTTTTGTGTCTTAACATCTGTGGTCTGTATCTCATCCTTTGGCCAGCTTATTATTCCTGCAGGGTATCTGATTACTGGCAGGGCATAGCTGTTTATTGCCCGGGACTTGTTCTTCCCATTGAGCTGGCTTCTTAGGACTTGCCTTACTCGTTGGAGGTATTTGGCTGTAGTGGCTTTCCTTGTCACCTCTTCGAGGTTGCCATTTGCTTGTGGGATTCCGAGGTACTTGTAACTGTCCTCAATGTCTGCTATTGTTCCTTCTGGGAGTGTGACTCCTTCTGTGTGGACTACCTTCCCTCTCTTAGTCACCATCCGACCACACTTCTCTAGTCCGAATGACATCCCAATGTCTGCGCCGTAGATCCGGGTGGTATGGATCAGTGAGTCTATGTCTCGCTCATGCTCAGCTTGATGTCATCCATGTAGAGGAGGTGACTGATGGTGGCCCCGTTCCTGAGTCGGTATCCATAGCCAGTCTTGTTGATTATTTGGCTGAGGGGTTTCAGGCCTATGCAGAACAGCAGTGGGGACAGAGCGTCTCCTTGGTATATGCCACATTTGATGTAAACTTCCATTGGCCTCAAGGGTGGTTTTCCACAACCTCATCAAGTTTGCAATGAAGGCTCTTAGAGTCCTGTTTATGTTGTATAGCTCCAAGCATTCAATGATCCAAGTATGTGGCATCGAGTCGTAGGCTTTCTTGTAATCAATCCAGGCAGTGCTCAGGTTAGTGTTTCGGGTTCTGCAGTCTCTAGCAACTGTTCTGTGCTTGGCACCTCTGGTATTTTTACCGATTCCCTTCTGAGCTGTGCTCATGTATTGATCCATGTGCCCACTTACCTTAGCCGCTATGATGCCAGACACGAGCTTCCATGTTGTGGAGAGGCAGGTTATTCGCCGATAGTTGGAGGGATCCTTGAGGATCAGGATTGTGCGCCCTTTGGTTAGCCATTCAGGGTGATTCCCATCTCTCAGCATCTGGTTCAATTGTGCTGCCAAGCACTCATGGAGTGCCGTGAGTTTCTTTAGCCAGTAGGGCCTGGTGCTGTCCAGTTTTTCATACCTGAGACTCTTTCTTGGATGTCTGCCACTGTGATGGTGACTGGATTCTGTTCAGGGAGGTTGCTGTGGTCTTCTCTCAGAGCCACCAGCCACTGTGCATCACTATTGTGTGTTGCCTCCTCCCATATGCCTTTCCAGTACTCATCAGTTTCCAGCCTTGGTGGGACTGCTCTGCTTTTGCTCCCCTGCCATTGATCGTACAGGTTCGCTGGTTGAGTTGCAAACAGCTGGTTCGGCTTCATTGTCTCTCGTGTACCTTTTAGGTGGCTGGCCATGGCTTGGAGCCTTTGTTTGGCAGTTTCCAATGCTTCAGGTATGGGCATCTGGGTGTACCTCTTGGGGACTTGTTTTTTCATTGCACCTTTCAGGGCCTCTGTCAATTGGCTTACTTCTCTCCGTGCTGCCTTGATGTTAGCTTCCAGCCTTCTTTTCCATGGTGGGTATTTCATCTCATGGTTGCTCTTACGATAGCCAAGTGTCTCTAGGATCACTGCTGCTGTGGAGTATATCAGCTCATTGGTGGTTGATGCAGGTATCGCTCTCAGAGCTGCATTCACATCTTCTACGAGACTTTCTGGGGGTACTTCACTTAGCCTCTGTAGTTGGCTTTGTGGTTGCCTGGTAGACATTTTTGCCATGATCTTATTTTTCAGGTCAGTTGCTTCCTTGTTCAGCATGATTGCGGTTATTGGGGTTTCGTACCCAATCTCTGGAGGGGGGTTGGTGCTAACTCCGCTCTGACCTGGCCGCCTGGCTCCACCTTGCCATAGCATTGGTGTTGTACCTCGTCAATCTCAAGTTGTGATAGCAGTTGCCTTTTGTGGATGTTGGAACACTGAGTTACTAGGTGTTTTGCCATGAGTTTGGACTGTGGGTTTTGTAGTAACCATTTCTCCCACATCCTCTGCATGTAGCCCCTCTGACTAGGGTTACTGGAGTAGTAGCATTCCAACAGAGCCCTGTAATCACATCTCGCCCATTTTAGCCCATTTTTCATCAAGGTGTTCTGGTTCCCCAGCACCTGACGCAGACCTTGTTTGGCCGGGCGGCGTCTGAGCCGGCATGTTATTCATTTCATTGTCTCTCATCATTGTATGAGGTCGGCAGTAGTGTGAAGGGTCTTGCCCAAGGACCCACGCTGGCAGATGGTATATTGCTCATTTTTCCCCCAGCGGGGATTCGAACCGGGAACCTCTGTGTGCAAGTCCAGTGACTTACCAGTTGATATATATATATATATACTGTATGTGTATACCGGTAACGCCAACTCTGACCTTTTCATCGGCCAACAAGCAAGTACCAACGTCATCACGCTTTGGTACAGTCGAGTTGTGTGTGCGCATGCGCAGCCCACCGTGCCAGTCTGGCACGCTGTTTAGCCCATCTCTTCCAGCAGGACCATCAGGCCGTTACCCCCCCTGCAGTACAGTTCACACCTACGCAGGCCAGACAATGGTCCCCCATGGTTTCACACATGCACAGAGCTGGTTAGGAACGGCCCTGGTTGCCAGTGTGAGTACACCCTCAGTGTGCAGTTTGAGTTCCTACTTCACTGCTGTGAGGACAAGTTTACTCTCTCATCACAAGGACTGTGAAGATATTAAAAGAAAACCTCAAACTGGTCTTGAGCCCTTTGTAAACCCTGTGGAGATTAAAATCTTAAGCAAAGTCATAAAAACCTACGAGTGGAAAGAATAATGTTTATTTGTTTCGTGTGGAAACATGATCTTTATCCTCTAAATAATCCTGGATGGAATTCTGAACGACCTGGGCCTCCCAGTGCTCTGACTCTCTGTCAGCGACTTTAACCTGGTGAGATTAAAGTTGCTTTTAATTAAAGAGCAATACGACACACACACACACACACACACGACCGACACGTGAGTGTTGAACGACAGCAGAGAAAAAATTAAACACTCAAACACACTTATTAAAGCTAATCACGTGTTGCTGCTCCAACTGTTTAAAACACTTTCCTTCACACACACAAACACACAAACAGAGCTACACAACTACACAACAACATTTCCCCTGAGGTATTGTTTAAAACTCATTTGTCACTGGAAGGAAACACTCTTGGTGCCGCGTTGCCAACCAGTGAGAAAAAGTAGGCCATGAACAGCTCCTCATGACTTTAACTTTAGTACAGAGTCTGCTTCCACCAATCATCAACGTTCACTGTGAATTATTGTATAATATATTAACAAGTAGCAACAATGACAGACAATAAATACTATCATTAATTGGATTTCCCGATTGATTAAAGTTCACCTCCAAATTTTTTAATGATAAAAATGAAGAATTCCATTCCCTCAATAAGAATAAAGGTTGATTATATATCATCAAACTGCCCATCAATATACAATAGCAAGTATTTACCTTACAAACACTCCTTTGATTTGTTAAGGAAAAAACATAGATTTAGAACAAGTAGATTAGGATCAAATTACAGTATTACAAGTACCGGTAATACAACTCCAACAGAAAACAGCTACCATAACTACATCTATGTAGTCATACTTGGAGGAGCAAAGTTATTTTTGAATCTGACAGATTGCCAATGTCCTGTGGGGTTCCTCAGGGCTCTGTTCTTGGACCTCTTCTGTTTAGCCTTTATATGCTTCCTTTAGGACAAATTTTACAGAACTGTACGGTTGATTATCAGAGCTACGCAGATGAAACACAACTACATCTATCACTGAACCCAGATGACTATGGTACCATTGAGGTGTTGTGTGACTGCTTAGAAAAAGTGACCTGCTGGAAGAGTGAAAACTTCCTTCAACTACACCATGACAAGATGGAGGTGATTGTCTTTGGTAACAAGGAAAAGAGGACTGCTGTCAGCAAGTATCTTGAGTCTCGATCTTTAAAAGTTAAAAACCAAGTCAAAAACCTTGGTGTTCTGATTGACTCAGATCTTACATTAAGCAGTCAGATCAAATCTATCACAAAAACAGCTTTCTACCACCTAAAGAACATCTCCAGAGTGAAAGGTTTAATGACTCAGAAAGACCAGGAGAAACTGGTCCATGCTTTTATCTCCAGCAGACTGGACTATCGTAATGGTCTTCTAACAGGAATCCCCCAAAAGAGCATCAAACAGCTACAGCTGTTTCAGAACGCTGCAGCTCTGGTCTTAACCAGAACAAAGAGGTCAGAGCAAATTACTCCAGTCTTTACACTGGCTCCCAGTCAGCCTCAGAATATATTTTAAAGTTCTGCTGCTGGTGTATAAATCTGTGAATGGGTTTGGTCCAGAATATATCAGTGAGATGTTAGTCAGGTATGAACCCAGCAGGTCTCTCAGATCTATGGACACAGGTCAGATAGTGGAGCCCAGAGCTCACAGTAAACATGGTGATGCTGTGTTTAGTTGTTATGCTGCAAAGAAGTGGAACAAACTGTCAGCAGAGCTGAAGTCAGCATCTAATGTGAACATTTTTAAATCAAAGTTAAAGGCACTTTTTCTCTGCGGCGTATGATTGAAAGGGAGATTTTTGGTCATGTTGATGTCATGTGTTTGATTTTAAATGTTCTTATTGATTTTGTTTTATCATGTAAAGCACATTGAGTTGCCTTGTGTATGAAATGCGCTATACAAATAAATTTGCCTTACCTTGCCTTGTTTTTGTGGTTGTTTTGTATATTTCTAATCTAATTTTGAGTTTTTGTACCTGCTTTGTGGATTTTTGTTGTCACTTATTTTCCTGCATTTTTGTGTATTTTGGAGTTTAAAATGGGTTGTTGTTGTACACGCTAAATTAAGCAAAGTGATTTCCGCCTGGCTATGTGCACGCTCCCGTAAAAGGGGTGGAGAATACACCGTCTGACCAATCACTACAATGCAGAAACCTAGCAGAGCAACCTTTTTAACAATGGAGGAACAGCTTATGATCTTGAACAAATATAATGAATTCAAAACCATGATGACAGCAAAGACCAACAGTGTTAGTGCAGCGCGCACCAGGAGGGATTGGTTAGGAGGCAGAGTTTTTATACTTGCTCAGATCTGATCGACTTCATGTAACCTGGTTTCGACCAGGTTAGTCGTTCAGCCTAAGTTACCATGATGATTTAGCCCCTTAAGACATTAGCGAGCTTCGTAGGATAGCACAATCCTGGAAGTTAGCACAATAACAGGTAATCTAGGCATCTATAGCGTCTTTGTATAGCCCCGAGATTCATGACATTTCAAACACAGTTTGTAGCTGACATTAGCTGCTCGGAAACATTAACTTTCTACTAGAACTAGATCTATGACCACAATTATTACATCCTGTAACAAAGTATAACTTTTCTTCTATTAGTTTGATACTGCTGTTATCACACAACTATAAACTATAACAGACATTAGCAGTATACATCACAGCGGTTCCACAGAAATGTGATTTTCTGATCCGAGGGTCACAATAAAGACTCACCGGTCATTTCTGTTGTTGTTTTGTATATTTTTCACTCATTTTCTGTATTATTGGAGTCATATTTGTAGTTTTGTGGCTGTTTTGGGAGTTTTAAAAGTCATTTTGTATATTTTAGTTGCCATCCATCCATTTTCTCCCTCTTCCGGGTCGTGGAGGCAGCAGTCTCAGCAGAGATGCCCAGACCTCCCGATCCATGCACACCTCCTCCAGCTGTTCTGGGGGGACCCCGAGGTGACACCAGGCCAGCTCAGAGACATAGTCCCTCCAGCGTGTCCTGGGCCTTCCACGAGGCCTCTTCCCAATAGGACATGCATGAAAAACCTCCCGAGGGAGGCGACCAGGAGGCATCCGAAACAGCTGGCTC
Source organism: Gouania willdenowi (assembly GCF_900634775.1). Taxonomy (NCBI): domain Eukaryota; kingdom Metazoa; phylum Chordata; class Actinopteri; order Blenniiformes; family Gobiesocidae; genus Gouania; species Gouania willdenowi. The sequence goes on from NC_041049.1 coordinate 40,442,328, forward strand.
CTTTCGACGTGAAGGAGCAGCAACTCTACTCCGAGCTCCTCCTGAGTGACTGAGCCTCTCACCCTATCTCGAGGGGTGCGCCCAGCCACCCTGCGAAGGAAACTCATTTTGGCCGCCTGTATCCGCTATCTTGTCCTTTCAGTTATTACCCAAATCTCAAGACCATAGGTGAGGGTAGGAACGTAGATCAATCGGTAAATTGGGAGCTTTGCCCCCCGACTCAGCTTCCTCTTCACCACAACAGTCTGATACAGCGACCGCATCACTGCTGACGCCACACCGATCCGTCTATCGATCTCACGCTCCATCTGACCCTCACTCGTCAACAAGACCCAGAGATACTTGAACTCCTCCACTTGAGGCAAGGACTCTCCACCGACCCAGAGAGGGGAAACCACCTTTTTCCGGTGGAGAACCATGGCCTCAGATTTGGAGGTGCTGATCCTCATCCCGGCCGCTTCACACTCGGCTGCAAACCACCCCAGTGCACGCTGAAGGCCCTGATTTGAGGAAGCCAACAGAACAACATCATCTGCAAACAGCAGAGATGAAATCCTGAGGTTGCGAAATCGGACTCCCTCCAGTCCCTGGCTGCACCTAGAAATTCTGTCCATAAAAGTAATGAACAGAACCGGTGAAGACCAACATGCACCAGGAACAGGTCTGACTTACTGCCGGCAATGCGAACCAGGCTCTTGCTGCGGTCATACAGGGAACGGACGGCCCTTAGCAAAGACCCCATACACCCGGAGCACCCCCCACAGGGCACCACGAGGGACACGGTCGAACGCCTTCTCCAGATTCACAGGGCACATGTGGACTGGTTGGGCAAACTCCCACGAACCCTCGAGCCCCCGATGAAGGGTATAGAGCTGGTCCAGTGTGCCGCGACCGGGACGAAAACCGCATTGTTCCTCCTGAATCCGAGGTTCGACTATCGGGCGGATCCTCCTCTCCAGCACCCTGGAATGGACCTTGCCGGGGAGGCTGAGGAGTGCGATCCCTCTGTAGTTGGAGCACACCCTCCGATCCCCCTTCTTAAAGAGGGGGACCATCACCCCGGTCTGCCAATCCAGAGGCACTGTCCCCAACTGCCAAGCGATGTTGCAGAGACGTGTCAACCAAGACAGTCCTACAACATCCAGAGACTTAAGGTACTCAGGACGAATCTCATCCACCCCCAGAGCCCTGCCTCCGAGGAGCTTTCCAACCACCTCGGTGACTTCAGCCCGGGTGATGGGCGAATCCGCCTCCGAGTCCCCAGGCTCTGCTTCCTCATCGGAAAACATGGCAGTGGGATTGAGGAGACTCTCGAAGTACTCCTTCCACCGCCCGACAACATCCCCAGTTGAGGTCAGCAGCTCCCCCCCCCTGCACTGTAAACAGTGTTGGTGGAGCACTGCTTCCCCCTCCTGAGGCGCCGAACGGTTTGCCAGAATCTCTTCGAGGCCGACCGATAGTCCTCCTCCATGGCTTCTCCGAACTCCTCCCAGATCCGAGTTTTGCAGCACGCTTGGCCTGCCAGTACCTCTCGGCTGCCTCCGGAGTCCTTACCAGCCAAAAAGGCCAGGTAGGTCTCCTTCTTCAGCTTGACGGCATCCCTTACTTCTGGGCGCCACAACCGGGTTCGGGATTGCCGCCGCGACAGGCACCAGAGACTTTACGGCCACAACTGCGAACGGCCGCATTGACAATGGAGGAGAACATGGTCCACTCGGACTCCATGTCTCCCACCTCCCTCGGGATCTGGGAGAAGCTCATCCGGAGGTCGGAGTTGAAGACCTCACTGACAGAGGAGATCCACCAAACGTTCCCAAACAGGACCCTCACCACACGTTTGGGCCTGCCAGGTCTGACCAGCTTCCTCCCCTGACAGCTCAGCCCCTCTCTTCACCCGAGCGTCCGAGACACGTGGCCGGAGATCAATGATACAACTACAAAGTCAATCATCGACCTCCTGCCTAGAGTGTCTGGTGCTACGTCACTTTTGGACACCCTTGTGCTCAACATGGTGTTTGTATGGACAAACTGTAACTGGCACAGAAGTCCAATAACAAAACACCACTCGGGTTCAGATCGGGAGGCCATTCTTCCCAATAACCCCTGTCCATGTCTCACTGTCACGGCCCACGTGGGCGTTGAAGTCCCTCAGTAGAACAATAGAGTCCCCAGTCGGGACACCGTCTAGTACCCTTCCCAGGGACTCCAAGAAGGACGGGTACTCTGCGCCGATGTCTGGCCGAGACAACGGTGAGAGACCTGTCCCCAACCCGAAGGCATAGGGACGCAACCCTCTCGTTTACTGGGGTAAACTCCAACACGTGGGGTG